>NC_136410.1:42468233-42973233 GCF_051521515.1 Lactuca serriola
CATGACCTTCCACATTCTTATGCTCCATGGGTTTAGCCTCCATGGACTATCCATGGATTATCTCATTGTTTTAGCCCATCTAAATAATCATGGATCATTGGCCCACACTATAAGAATCATTGATTTACATAATCAATCCCCATATATTTAACTAGTCTCTTTTGACCACAAATTTAACTCCAAATTAATTCTTGATCAATAATAATTTAATAACATGATTTCATATTAATATATTATACTTGTAATATGTTAATAAATCATAAATAACCTTATTCTCAAAAGTTCATCCTATCAAATTGCATTGGTGAAGGCAACCCAAAAGGATCCGACTTAGCAATCGTAAGCTCTCAAAAGCCGCTGTCGAACTCTGACCTAGTCAGTGACACGTCCTTCAGATAAGGGATCATATATTCCTCTGTTCTCAAGATATCTATGCGGACAAACACATGGAACATAGTCATACTTATTGTCCTGCAATTTGTTTCCCGATTTCCGATTCGTCTGACATAGAACATAATTGAACACATCAATTTAGTTATGACTGGGCCTAACACATAGTCAAAATAGAATCATTAAGGGGTTGAAGATATCATTTTTAATCCTCTTAGGATAAAAGGAACAGATAAACTTCGACGTTATATGCTTGTACTAACTACTCATTAAGTCATGCACTACGATACGTTTTATAACATCATGTTACTGATGCGTTTTCGTATCATCAATGCACAACCAACTCGTAGTCAGCAACTAATATATCTTCGTTTGAAGATTGTATGATGTTATCATCTCACAATCACTCGTGATAAATTCCATGAAGTGATTCAGGTGAGCACGGGTTGAATCCAATACTCAAATCTTATTTCAGGAGCACTCATGAATGGTGTAGCAAACTTTTGCTATGTCTAACACCTTAGACAATCTACAAGCCAACTCATGACAGTCTTCTTTCATACTTACTTCCAACGTATGATCGAATGTGGATGGTTTGAATAATCTTATTATTCGGGAAGTCAAAACAGGCAAATTGAAACACAAGAATAATACTAATCCTATATGGCCCCAAAACTTTTGAGTGTAAATAAAACACTTTTTATTTAATCACCATATTGATTACACATTATTCATTGTATATTGTTTCGATTTATCAACTAATACTTGAATTAAAATAATAGCTATCCCATGCTCCTAGCATGCACACTATGTTTAACTACGGTCCTTACTTTGTGAAATAGATCAATTGTAATCATTTGCAACGATACTCATTACACAATTCCAAATCCTTATTGTAAGTGTAAGAATACCAAGTTCTTGCCACTTATAGTAATATGTTAGATTCTAAACTTATATGCAGTGATCCTTTTTGTAATGACTATGTACACAAGTTACAGAGACTTTGTCAATTACAAAACTTTCCATTGTAGATTATTACAAGACAATTCCATAGATCCGAAGTCTCATATTCAAAGTACATTCCTTTGAACATCCTTCTTGCATAAAAGTTTCTAACTTTCTCATAGATTCTTGATATCCAAATCCCATTATGGAAACATTTTCATATTTGCCATATGACAACTCATTGTTAATAGAATCCTGTCTATTCATAATAATGTCAATATGGTCCATCCATTACTACACTTCCATCTATCCATAAGCAACCAATCTTTGGCGAACCTTGGATTGTTCTTAGCAGTTGTTTAATAACTTTAGTCATATCCAGTTCTAGTCCTTTTCCCTCTTAATGCCCTAGACATTTTGAAAAATAAAACACATGAATATTATAACATACGCAATCGATCCTATACCTGAAGCATATGGGATACGATTCATAATGTCTTACATAAAGACATGATACTTGACTAGTCTTTTACCATAATATTTCCATATATATAATTTACAATGTTGAAGCATTTCAACATCATATTCATATAAATCCTTGACTAAATTCGATTAAAATCTCAATCTAAACATTTAGAATTGAAATTAAGTATAAGTTCCTCTCCCTTAATTATAGCAAAACAACTTTTCAACCCTGCAACTTTGCGAATTGAAAACTTTGTTTTCTATAATTAACATTGCTAACGTGCAACACTTAACAATTATTTTGTTACTTGCATAACATTTATGCTCCCACTAGTTGTGACATAAATCCAGAAATCACCTGGACTTCTAGAAATCAATACTTTATTGACTTCCTTACCAACATTCCGATTTCTGACACGAGATGCTTCGATAAGCCTTTATCTAAGCTCACACACCTTTTATTAGAAAGCTCATATGTGTGTCTAAACAATCTTAGAACTTACAACAATAAGTCTCAAATGTTTAGACCTTTTGCCTTTTCTCACAATTCAAACTATGAAGAGGGATGCCGTAATCATAATCAAATTTGAGAATGCTAATATCACAATTGCTAACTCTTTAAAATATACTTAGTGAAAGCGTTCCCTCACAATCATTTTCATGAATTGGAGAGAAACCTTATGACACTTAGATTTTTTATGGTGTATGTGTTCCTATCCGTGTGAATTTTGTCATAACCACAATCTTAATACAAGTTTAGTGACAAATCAAAACTCATATGGACTAAACCTATCTAATCTTAATTCCTTGCCACTCGGTAGCACTAGGGCCTACCATGTCTTCCAAGTTATTGAGCAGCTCATCCTTACCGATCAATGAACTTTTATTGACCAAGGTGCTTTGCGCTATACAAACAATTGAGAACTCTTAGAACTCACATGCATAGTCGACTTTAACTAGAATGGGCACAAAAAATAAGAATATGTCAACTCGATAGGTTACAAACCTCAAGTCGTGTGCTAGTGATTAACAATATGTTTACTCTTGATTAGTCCTTAAAACTTTTCAAGATCTTTAAGACTCCCACTGACCTCTTGACATATAAGTTTCTCTCTATCAAGGAACATTACTTGACAAACAAATATTCATGAATCAGTTTGGTTTCTTATCAAGACAAACACTATTGGCAATCGGTCTTAGTTGATCGTTGTCTTATGCAAGACATCACTGATGGGTTTTAGGCATAAGAACAATCCTATGTGCTCATACAAACCCTAATGCTTGGATCTAGGTTCCTCTATTGTACATGCTTTGAATCCAAGACTAATAAACTTAGATCTAACATATTATAAACTGAATTAGGGTTTATAGAATTACCTTTGATTGTTATATAGAAATAACAATCAATTCCTTGCTTGGATTGGCTTCAAAAGCTGAGTGCCTCAAATGCTGCACCTCTAATGGAGTCACAAACACCACTAAGCAACTTGGATGAAGAGGGAAGCGAGGGGAGGCACCAAAAACGGCTGGAAATCCTAATGGAAGTGTTATCCCCGTTTTTGGGGCTTAAGGGTCCTTTATATACATGTAGGCTATTAGGGTTTACAACCAGGAAACCCTAATCTGACTGCTTAGGCCCTAAGCAGCCCATGGACTGCTTAAGAATATCCCTTGGACGATTTCTAATGGGCTTCCCATAGAATTCGTCCAACCTATATATTATTAGGTGATCCATAGCCCAATTATAATTATCTTATAATTACAACTTCAGTCCCCCTAAGTTTAATTAATCTCTTTTAGCCACAAAATTAATTATCAATTAATTCTTGACTAATATTAATTAAACAATATGATTTCTCCTTTAATATATTATTCTCATAATATATTAATAAATCATATTTAAACCTCTCTCTCCTTAATTCATCCTACATATTGCGATGGTGAAGGCAACCCAAAAGGACCATGCTCATAATCGGGTCAAGTACATACCAAAATAGTTATGGACTTAGATACTAATCCAATAATCACAACTACCCATTACAAATGTACAAGAGTAGAAAACATTTTACTCTACATTTGCTGATATGTCACTCAATATACAATCTTGGAGGACGACTCTAAGATTTGATTTTGGAACAAAGTATGATTAATCTTAATTGATTTAACCATTTCAACAATTCCTGATTCCTCTTCTTAGCCAGACAAATGCACTAAGGAGTCCTTAGAGGATCAAATTGTGATATGATTTTTATAATCATTAAGGTAATCATAAAACACGATACTCAAATACTCTCCCATGTTTTCAGATTGGAGAAACTTCTCTTTCTGCCGACTTTCATTCTTTTTATTCGTTCTGCTACATTGAGACCTTTTCAATGACTTAGAGTTATACTTAATCTTGTAAGCATAACCATATTTACTAACTTTAGTAAACCATAAAGAAGAGTCTTGTTGTTCATTGTGGTGGACCTGACCAGTGCACAACCAAGTGTACCCGATCTCTAGTCCTTCACTTAACTCACATATACATGTGAACAAGGAATTAGTCTTAATTTCCCAAAGACAAAGGTTCTCATTCATCATACAATACAAGTTGCATGATCCCATGTTTCTGTCCAATTGAAATTTGGGTGTTGACAATCTTTCCTTATTTGGTAAGTTTAGACACTACCACAAACGAAATAATCAAATCCATATTGCTAAAAATTCAAACATCAATTTTCATATATGCCATTGTAAGGAAATATAAAATAAGATAAAAAAATTTCTTTATTTATATAATTGCGAAAAAACTTTTCCATACAATACAATTACAAATGAAAACTATGCTATTACAAATTTCTGCAATCTTTCATAACTCTTAAGTAACAGCTCAAAAATCCGATCATCAAACCATGCAATGGAAATCCATTTCTTCGCGATCAGACTCTGCATGCTTTTTCCTTTAAGCTTCCCTAGATCCTATAAAACATCAAAATGTAATCTTATTACATAATGTATTAAGAATCTACCAATAGGAACTAAGTAGAGTTACATATTTGACTTACCTGAAGTAGAACCATGCAATTTGATTCTAACATCTCCTAGATTTCTTAGGTAGTGAGGGCAGTTTCGCAACCAATGCCCTTTCTTTTGGCAATAGAAACATATGGACTCTTTGGGAACGATACACGGGACAATCTCAGACTTAGTCTTTTCCTTTCCCTTGGAAAAATAAATCTTTTTTGGACTTCCAATGTTTCCATTATCAATGTCCATGGAAGTTTGGGAAGTAGATCTTCCAATCAAATTTGCTTTACCAGTGCACCAAATCATTGCTGATTCGGCAGCATTTAGCAAATATGTATGATCAACAAGGGTCACGTCGTGGTCTGTCATATAGTAGTCTTTAACAAACTGACTATATGAGTCGGGAAGTGACTGAAGAACCAAGTCAACATCCAACCTCCTTGAGACATCAACTCCTAACAATGTAACATTCCTATCCTGTCAATGTGTGACTTCATCTCTAAAACAAGTGCACACACAGACCTTCCATCTTCATGTTTGCTAGCCAATAGGGCTTGAATGACCTTGAACTTTTCAAATCTTTGAGCTTGTGGGTTAAGGAGAATAATTGGAGGAGGTGTAGGAAGTGAAGTATGATATTGTGGAATATCATCTTCATGTGGAAAGCCTTTTCCAACAAATTCGGGAAGACCATAGTTGTCTGACCTAGACATGTATAAAGGGAGAAATTCAAGTTAGTTGATTTGAGTCCTTAATATAACACCCAAAACGAAATATTAAGGCTAGGACCCAACACAATATTTTACAATTGCAAAAAGGGATGTTGTAATCAAATTGTAAAATATTTGAAGGTATGTAAATGACGATTCACCAATTTCCACCATGAAAAACGAATATTAAGTTTTAATTGGATTGAAATTCCTAGATCCTTTGAGATTCATTGAACTTTTCAATGGCATGCTTAAATCTCGATTGTGCCCTTCAAGTTTGTGACTGAGATGCCGAGGATCACAAGCAAGGAGTGAATAACGATGCAAATTAACTTGGTACACCCAATGTTACAACCACCTAATCAATGTGCCGGTTAACCACACATGCTCCATTGATCCATGATTAACATGTGTCTAAGTCCATAACTATTTTGGTATGTACTTGACCCGATGGTGCATGGTCCTTTTGGGTTGCCTTCACCAAAGCAACTTGATTGGAGAAATAAATAGAAAGAGAGGATAATATGATTTATTAATATGTTATAAGGATAATATATTAAAGGAGAAATCATATTTGTTTAATTAATATTGGTCAATAATTAATTGAGAATTAATTTTGTGATCAAGTGTAATTAATTAAACTTGAGGGGCTGAATTGTAATTATGTGATAGTTACAAAATAAGGTAAGGATTATCTTATAAGTATGGTGAACGAATTTAAGGTTGGAAAGCCTTAGAATTCGAGTATGATAAGGATTCAAGGATTATCTTATTGGTTGCTTAATGGATAATCAACTAGATAAGGATAATGACTGAAACCCTATCTCTACACCTATATAAACACCCCTAGGGTTAGGAATTCGTGTATCCCTTCCCAAGAAGTGCCAAATACGAATTCTAACCTCCCTCCTCTCTCCTTATACCTTCTCCACTTGCTTATGGTGTTTGTAAGCCATTAGAGGAGTGACACTTGTGACTCTTTGCTTTCCAAGGTCAATTCAAGGAGGAATTGGATTGTTATTGCTATATAACAATCAAGGTATGTTCTTAAACCTATTTACATGTGAATTCTGATTTCCATATGCTAGTATTAGGGTTCAAAGTCTTGGATTCAAAGTATGTACAATAGAGAAACCTAGATCCAAGCTTTAGGGTTTGTATGAGCACATAGGATGTCTTATGACCAAAACCCATCAGTGGTATCAGAGCCTTGATTGGTTTCTATTGTATTGATGCTTGTTGTAACTGAAAAATACGATTTTTTGCATTCTGGAGGCTGGACTCGCCGAGTCCATGGCTGAACTCGCCGAGTCCAAGGTGACTCGACGAGTCCAAGGCTGACTCGACGAGTCAACTCGTCAGAAGGAGGGTACTTCGGGATTTCTTGCTGTTTTTGCTTATGGATAATTACCTTATCATCTTAGATTAATATTAATCCGATTATATGATATATTTGACTATAATTTTAATCTAATTGAAGATATTTATCAATTAATAAGATAATTGTTTCCTTATAAGATAATTGATTAATTATTTTAAGTAAATTGATAAATTGTTTTGCAAGAAATCATCAAATATGGATAATTATGTGATTAAATGTTAATTTGAATTATTTGTTATTTGATCCTTGTTGTTGTGAAAAGTTTCATATTTGGCCCTTTAGGTTTTATAGTTTAAATTTGAACCCCAAAAGTTTTGTTGTTTTGAAATTTAAATAGTTGAAACCCTAATGTTTTGAAAAAAGGCTTCAAAACTTGCCCTCAAGTTTTGGAATTTAAATTTTGATTAAATAGTTTAATTTTGATGCATATTTAAATTCTAATCCCTAATGTGTTGAAATGTTTCAAAACTTGCCCTCAAGTTTTGGAATTTAAAAGTTGATTAAAAGTTTAATTAGGAATGTTAAATTCTAAAACTCTAAGAAGTTTTGAAAAAGTTCAAATCACACCATTATGGTTTTATTAATTAATTAAGGTGTATAATTAAAAGAGATTTAATAAATCCATAAAAGTTTAGGTTTACAATTTAAGTAAATTAAAAGTATAATTGTTAAATTGAACCACCTAATATTTTAAAAGTGCAAAATACACCCTATACTATATATATGTATAACTAAAAGTCAGTCTTACCGTTAGTAGGCCTCATTCACAAAGCTGGTCTATAAGGGGTGTTTAAGGAAATTGCCTATAAAATGGCGATTGAATGGGTATCCACTCTTACCCACCGCACTCTTGACTAGTGGAGGGTCGTTAGCCGAACGGGTAGGATAGGACGAAACCTTCCATTATAAGTATAATGAATTATCAAGTAACTAAATGTTTTATAAAATTCCCAATCTTAGTTACTTAGGCAAAAGTGAATTGATGCAATTCCATGAAATTACACTTTGTGCCCTTGCGAAGACGTTAGTGGAGCGTGTGTGGTTAACCGGCACACTAAATGGGTCTAAGCAAAGGTAGCAAAGGGTGACTCAATGTTTGTCATAGTTCGGTGGAGCGTGTGTGGTTTACCGGCACATCGAATAGGTGACTGTAACATGTGAGGGCACCATGTAGTTTGCATGGTTATTCACACCCGCTTTGTGATCCTCGGCATCCCAGTCACAAACAAGAGGGGCATATCGAGATATAAACATGCCATTGAAAGTTCAATGTGTCTCAAAGGATCTAGGAGTTTTCATAGATTTAAAACTTAAATTTCTTTTTCATGGTGGAAATTAGTGAATCGTCATTCACTTACCTTCAAATGTTCTGCAATTTGGGTTACGGCATCCCTCTCCCGAGTTGTAGAATATTGTGTTGGGTCCTAGCCTTGGAATTTCATTTGGGTGATTTACCAAGGACTCAATCTATCAACTAACTTGAATTCGTTTTCTCCCGTATTGTAGATGTCAAAGTTCGACAACTATGGTCTTCCCAAATCCCGTGGAACAAGCATTCCACATGAAGATGGTATTCCACGATTCAATCGAGGAACAAGAAATCATGCTTCACTTCCTCTTCCTCCTCCTATAATTCTCCCCAACCCACAAGATCGAAGAATTGAAAGGTTCAATATCACTAAAGCCCTATTGGAAATGAAACATGAAGATGGTAAACCCGTGTGTGCCCACGTTCTAGGAATGAAATCACACATTGATAGGTTGAAAATGTTGGGTGTGTCATTCCCGAATGAGTTGGCTGTGAATTGGGTTTTGCAGTCACTTCCAGAATCATATAATGAGTTCAAAAGAAAGTATTATATGATGAATCATGATGACAACCTCATTGACCTAACTTACATGCTCATTGCTACTGAATCAGAAATGATTTGGCGAAGCAATGGAGCGTATTTGTTGGGAGAGTCAACCGACCATACTTCCGAGGACGTTCTAGGAGAACCGACCTGCGTTTGCTGCCAAAAGAAAGGGCGTTGGATACAAGTCTGCCCAAAAAGCCTGAAGAGTCCAGAAGATGGGAGAGTCAAAGAGTATGGCTGTGCTTCAGGTAAAATCCACTATCTAACTCCATTAAGTTCCTATTCATTGATACATAATGTAATAAGATTGCATTTGAATGTTTTACATGATCGGTGAAAAGAAAGGAAGCTTGGTGAAAGAGCAAGATGAATCTAATCACAAGGAATGGATCTTGATCGCATGGACTTGAAGATTAGATTTTGAGCTTAGATAGTTATGATGGAGTTGTTAGAAATTTTCTTTTGAAATACATAGTTTTCAATGGATTTTGCATTGTAAGGACAAATGTTTTCCGCTGCTTTTATAAATAAAATAAAATTTTTGTTTGACTTATTTATTTATTTATTTCCCTGCAATGAAATCGTTATGAAAATTGGTGTTTGCATATTTCTACAACAAATGGACATGATTCTTATTTATGGAAAAGTCGAGAATTTACCAAATAGGGAGAGTTTCTCATCGCCCAAAGTTTCAATCGGACAGAAATTTGGAATCATGCAACTTGGTTGCATGATGAATGAGAAATTCACATTTGGAAATTAGACCAATTCGTTGACAAAGTGTCAAGTGAAGGACTAGGAGATCAAGTACACAAAGTAGTGTGTTGATCAAGTTCACCATAAGAATAACAAAGATATTCGTCATGATTTACTAAAGGCTTAGTAAATATGATTATACTTACAAGATTAAGTGTAATTCTAAATTGATTAAAGGGTTTAGATCAATAGTAGAACGAATAAGAAGAATCAAGCAGGCAGAAAGATAAAAGTTTTCCATTCTAAGAAGAAGGGAGAGTAGCTTTTATGCTTTATGATAAGTCTTAATGATTAAGAACCATATCTCAATTGATCCTCTAAGTGAGTCTTAGTACAATTGTATGTCTAAGAAGAGGAATCAAGAATTGAAGAAATGGTTAAATCAATAAGTCAATCATACTTCGTTCCAATAACAAGTCTTAAAGTTAAGATTGCGGCATTGAGTGAAAGGTATTAAGAAGGTTTATAACTTTCATTAAATGTGGTAAGTTGTGATGTCTTAGATAAGACAAAGACCAACTAGGACCAATTTATGAAGTGTTTTGATAAAAGCTACACTAACTCTTGAATATTTGTTTGTCAAGAAATGGTTTTTGACAAGAGAATCTTATATGTCAAGGAGTCAGTGGGAGTCTTAATAGTCTTGAAAGGTTTCAAGAACAAATCAAATAAACCTTATCGATCATCATTAGCACACGAGTTGAGGTTTGCAACCTATCGTATTGACATTATTTTGATTATGTGCTGTTCCAATTGAGTTAATTATGCATATGAGTTCTATGAGTTCTCATCTTGAATGCATAAAAGGCAAGGCACCTTAATCAATGAAAGGTACATTGATAAGAAAGGGTGAGATGCTTAACTACTTGGAAGACGTGGTGGGCAGCTGTGCTACCATGAGGCAAGAAATCAAGATTAAGAAAGTTCGATCCATATGAGTTTGAATTTGTCGTAAAACGTTGGTTTTGACAAATTCAGATGGATAGGAACATATACACTATTTAAATCTAAGTGTCATAAGATTTCCTCCTTCATGAAAATGATTGTGAGAAAATGCTTTCACTAAGAAAGATTTTAAAAAGATAGTGATTGTAAAATTGCATTCTCGAATTCAATTATGGTTACGGCATCCCTTTCCATAATTTGAATTGTGAGGTTTGGCAATTAGTCTTAATTGTTTAGACACACATATGAACTATCGAAGGCAAAGGTGTATAAAGAATCCTTGATAAAAGATTATCAAAGCACTAAGTATTAGAAACATGAACTTAAGAAATTCAATAAGCATTGTTTCTGAAAGTTAAGATGTTTATGAATACATGTCGAAGCTAGTGGGAGCATAAGTGTTATGTTTTATAATAATCATCAAGATAGTGGGAGCATAAAAGTTATGATTGTATGATTATTAAGGAAAGTATTGCAAGGTTAGCAATATTAATTATAGAAAACAAGAGTCATACTTTGCAAAGTCGCAATAGTTGAAGAATTGTTTTGCTATAATTAAGGGAGAGAATATTATGCTTCATTTCAAATCTAAAGGATTAGGTTGAGAAATGTTAATAAATTTAGTCAAAGGTACATAGTGTGTTCTTAAAATTTCGATTATGATTACGGCATCCCTTTTCACAATTCGAATTTTGAGAACATAGCAAATAAAACATTATGCGTCGTGTCCCATACGCTTCGGGTATAGGATCGATTGCAAATGCTTTAATGTTTGACCATTCTAAAATTTTCCAAATGTCGAGCACATTTAGAGGGAAAAAGGACAAGAATCGGTTTAGACTAAAATAATTAAACAACTATCAAAGGACAATCCAAGTTCGACGAGGATTGGTCGCTTGTGAGTAGTTGGAAGTATAGTATTGGAAAATATGGAAATGTTTCCATATTGGATGGACCATATCGACATCATAGATAAGATTCTATTAAGAATGAGTTGTCATATGGAACATATGGAAGTGTATCCATATTGGGAATTGAATATTGAGAAATCTATGATTAGATTAGAGACTTCTATGCAAAAGGATGTTCAAAGAATGCACTTTGAGAGAGAGACATCACGTCTATGGAATTGTCTTGCAACAATCTCTGATAGAGGACTTTGTAATATCATTGGCAATAGTCTTTGTGACTTTGGTGCAGTGACATTACGAAAGGATAGTTGCAAAGAATGTTAGAATCTAGCATATTCTATAAGTAGCAAGAATTTGATATTCTTTGACTTATGAAAAACGGATTTGGAGTTGTGATTTGGAGGATTGGAAATGTGTTCAATGTGATCTATTTCACAAAGTAAGAACCATAGGTAAACATTGTGTGCATGCTAGGAGCATGGGACAAGTATTGTAATTCAAGTAAGAAGTTGATTACCCGAAACGACAAATAATGAGTAATCAATATGGTGATAAATAAAAGGTGTTTTATTTATACTCAAAGGTTTGAGGCCATATGGGATTAGTATTATTCTTGTGTTTCACATTTGCATGTTTTGACTTCCAGAATAATTGAGTTTATTAAGAATAATCGAATTATTCAAACGGGCCACAGTCGTTCATATGTTGGAAGTAGGTATGAATGAAGACTGTCGTGAATTGGTGTGTGGATTGTCTAAAAGAGTATTAGACATAAGCAAGAGTTTGCTGCAACGTTCATGAGTGCTTATGAATGTGATTTGAGCATTTGATTAGACCCACGCTCACTTGGATCACTCCATGGATTGTATCACGAGTGATTGGTGAGACGATAACATCTTATATTCTTGAAACCGAGATGTGTGAGTTGTATCTTGCAAATCGGTTGCACATTGATAATATGTAAACGCACCAGTAACTTGGTGTTATAAAACATATTGTTGTGTGTGATTCGGTGCGTGAGTGCAAGCGAGCATTGTATCAAAGTTTATCCGTTCCTTTTATTCAAAGTAGGATAAAAGCGATATCTTTGGGCCCCTCGATGGTTTAGTGATGACAAACGTAAATGCTCGGCCGGGCTAGGGCTAATTTGATTTGTTCAATTAGTCAGTCGTCATAAATCGGAAATCGAGATATAGTACAAAGAGAATGATTTGAAATCATATCTCATATGATATCTAGAATGGAGGAATATATGATCCCTTATCTAAGGACACGCGTATTTGATATGATCAGAGTTGACAGCGGCTTTGGAAAGCTACGATTGCAGATCGGGATCCGAAGTCATACGCAGAATAGTTATTAGACTTATCCAAGTGGGAGACTGTTGGATTAGTGTCTAAGTCCATAACTATTTTGGTATGTACTTGACCCGATGGTGCATGGTCCTTTTGGGTTGCCTTCACCAAAGCAACTTGATTGGAGAAATAAATAGAAAGAGAGGATAATATGATTTATTAATATGTTATAAGGATAATATATTAAAGGAGAAATCATATTTGTTTAATTAATATTGGTCAATAATTAATTGAGAATTAATTTTGTGATCAAGTGTAATTAATTAAACTTGAGGGGCTGAATTGTAATTATGTGATAGTTACAAAATAAGGTAAGGATTATCTTATAAGTATGGTGAACGAATTTAAGGTTGGAAAGCCTTAGAATTCGAGTATGATAAGGATTCAAGGATTATCTTATTGGTTGCTTAATGGATAATCAACTAGATAAGGATAATGACTGAAACCCTATCTCTACACCTATATAAACACCCCTAGGGTTAGGAATTCGTGTATCCCTTCCCAAGAAGTGCCAAATACGAATTCTAACCTCCCTCCTCTCTCCTTATACCTTCTCCACTTGCTTATGGTGTTTGTAAGCCATTAGAGGAGTGACACTTGTGACTCTTTGCTTTCCAAGGTCAATTCAAGGAGGAATTGGATTGTTATTGCTATATAACAATCAAGGTATGTTCTTAAACCTATTTACATGTGAATTCTGATTTCCATATGCTAGTATTAGGGTTCAAAGTCTTGGATTCAAAGTATGTACAATAGAGAAACCTAGATCCAAGCTTTAGGGTTTGTATGAGCACATAGGATGTCTTATGACCAAAACCCATCACTTTTCAATGGCATGCTTAAATCTCGATTGTGCCCTTCAAGTTTGTGACTGAGATGCCGAGGATCACAAGCAAGGAGTGAATAACGATGCAAATTAACTTGGTACACCCAATGTTACAACCACCTAATCAATGTGCCGGTTAACCACACATGCTCCATTGATCCATGATTAACATCGATCTACCCTTTGCCATGCACTACCAGTCCCAGATTAGTGTGCCGGTTAACCACACACGCTCAACTATCAAATTAACAAGGTGCAAAGTGCAATTTCATGGGTTAGCACCAAATTCACATTTCCATAAAGTAACTAACATTGGGAATTTAATAAACTTTAGTTACTTTATATTGATCATTATTCTTTTAATGAAGGGATAATTATAGTCTTGTCCTACCCGTTCGGCTAACGACCCCCCACCAGTCAAGGAAGTGGTAGGTGAGAGTGGACACCCATTAAACCATAATTTTATAGGCAGTAACCTTATACCATCCCTTATAGACCAGCTTCGTGAATGAGGCCTACTAACGGTGTAACGACCCAATTTTCACGTCCAAAAATTTTGTTTTAAAAACATTACTTTAGAAAACATTAATAATTAAAACATTGTTTGATCAAATCATAACACAACGTAAACCATGTCTAAAAGCCAAACCATACAACCCATCAAAATATCAGAGTATACATCCCAGAGAATCTCGTAAATGCGGAAACCAGTGTGTGTGCATGATGTGCCACTACCGCGCCGGCTCCTTCCCCTTTGATGAAGAGGTACCTGAAACCAAATCTGTAAACTGTAAGCACAAAGCTTAGTGAGTTCCCCCATCGTACCACATACCATACAAACACATAACATACATACTGCCAGGCTATTCTGGGGTGCTTGACTACCCGGTACGGCCATTCTGGGGTGCCGACTACCCGTGTCAAGCCATTCTGGGGTGCTGACTACCCGTGTCAAGCCATTCTGGGGTGCTGACTACCCGTCGGTCCTAACAACCGATCCTCGGGGACTAGTCCCCTCCTACTACCTCTATCGCATATAACATAATAGGCCAGCATGCAAACATATCATCACGTACTGTCAGACATTTCTGGGGTGTCTGAACTACCCTTCGGTCCTATCAACCAATCTCTACTTCTATTTCATATAACATATCATGCTAACATATAACATATCAGGTAGTAGCAACCTAGATGATATCACAAAGACAATCATCTAACATACGACTCCTAATGGTGGGCCGGCATTGTGGCCGTAGACCCACCGCTACTGGAAGGTAACTCACCTCGAAGTAGCTGCTGATCTGAACGGGAACTGACTGTCTACTGCTGTTGCTGCTGCTCCGGAAATCCTCCGGCTGCAATTCCCATAACATACTCAATCAAACACTGCTAACTGACCTTTGGGTAAAATGACCATTTTACCCCTGATCAAGCCCTAAGTCAAAGTCATAGTCAACTTTTAGTTGACCCGACTCGCCGAGTTGGCTTTCCAACTCGCCGAGTCCCTACCCAAACAATTGCCTGAATCCCGTTTCTACTCGTCAAGTTAGGCGACGACTCGACGAGTTCTCCTTCTAAACTGATATTCAAGTCCTTCATCCTACTCGCCGAGTTGTATGAACAACTCGTCGAGTTCATCTTCATCCGATGAACACTTTTGCTAAGACTCGCCGAGTTGTATGAACAACTCGCCGAGTCTGTTCTTGATCTAAGGAGATTGCCTTGAACTCGCCGAGTCAGGGTATTGACTCGCCGATTTCCTCCATAGATGAGTTCAGCTTCCGACTCACTGAGTCACACCCCGTAACTCACTGCTCAATCGACACTACGAAAAGGGGACGAACTCGGAGACTCGTGAACAGACTCGCCGAGTCACATGAACGGCTCGCCGAGTCGTTGCCATGCACCCACTAAATACACAGACCCGCTTGATTCCAGTCCATGCCATTCACAAATCTGGACTCCTAGAACACGAATCACACGTAAAGTTTCCAACTTTATGTGTAGATATTCACCAATATGGATTTTAGGGTTCAAAATGTACTTAAAATGGTAGATCCAAGGTTTTCAAGCAATGAGGGTCCATAAAGGCTACAGATTCGAGCCCTTATAGCCCAAACATGCCTAGATCCGAAGTTCCTCAACACTATAAGCTCACTACACAAAGGTCAAGACTAAAAGAAGCCTTGAAATGGCTATCACAAGCTCTCAACAAGATAATAATGAAGGGACAGAGAGGGTTTCAAGTCCAATACCTCTAGAAGTCCTGAAATGGCACAAAGATTTTGGATCTTCTTCCTCTCCTCTTGATCTACCTTCTTCTTCTCTCCAAAGCTTCAAAGAAATGCACCAAAATCACCCAAAATACCAAAAGAGGGGTTAGAGCTTCGAGAGGGAATGTTCTGGACGCAAAGGGGGCTGATATGAGGCACAAAACGTCGTTTAAATAGGGTGCAACCGCTGAAAATTAGGGTTTCATCCAACAGCGGTGACTCGCCGAGTCGCCAACTTAAACATGTCCCGGGTCCCGTCCTTACTCGGCGAGTCGGACCTACGACTCGCCGAGTCCAAGGCTAGAAAGAAGGAAAATTCTCAATAAGATTTACATACCGGGAACCAGGTGCTACAAATCTCCCCCACTTATTTTAGACTTCGTCCTCGAAGTCTGCTGCTCGATCCTGAAACAGCTCAGGATAATGCTCCATCATCTCATCCACCGGATCCCAAGTCCATTCCGAACCCTTGCGGTGCTGCCATTGCACCTTCACTAGCTCCACCCTCTTGTTTCTCAAATCCTTCGTCTTCCTGTCAAGGATTGCGACTGGGCGCTCAATGTAATTCAGGCTGTCATCAAACTGAATATCCTCCAAAGGCACTACTGCTGAATCGTCCACTAGGCACTTCCGCAGCTGGGAAACATGGAAAGTGTTGTGGATCTGGCTGAGCTCAACTGGCAGATCCAATCTATACGCCACCTTGCCCACCCGGGCTACGACCCTGAATGGTCCGATGAATCTTGGGCCCAACTTGCCCCGTTTCCTGAATCGAATGACGCCTTTCCAAGGCAACACCTTCAGGAGAACCATATCCCCGACCTGGAACTCCAAGTCGGATCGACGCTTGTCGGCGTAACTTTTCTGCCGACTCTGAGCAGTCTGAAGCCTGCTCCGGACCTGCTGGATCCTCTCGGTCGTCTTGAGCACCACTTCGGTGCTCCCCATGAATCTCTGGCCAACTTCACCCCAGCATATCGGGGTCCTACTGTTGGATTAGTGTCTAAGTCCATAACTATTTTGGTATGTACTTGACCCGATGGTGCATGGTCCTTTTGGGCTGCCTTCACCAAAGCAACTTGATTGGAGAAATAAATAGAGAGAGAGGTTATTATGATTTATTAATATGTTATAAGAATAATATATTAAAGGAGAAATCATATTTGTTTAATTAATATTGGTCAATAATTAATTAAGAATTAATTTTGTGATCAAGTGTAATTAATTAAACTAGAGGGGCTGAATTGTAATTATGTGATAGTTACAAAATAAGGTAAGAAGTATCTTAAATATAGGGTGAACGAATTTAAGGTGATAATGCCTTAGAATTCGACTAGGATAAGGGTTTCTAAGACTTATCTTATGGTTGCTTGGTGGGCAAGCAACTAGATAAGGATAAGGACTAAAACCCTAATCTTTACACCGATATAAACCCCCTAAGGCTCATGAATTCGTCTAAGCCTTCCCAAGAAATCCTAAGGACGAATTCCTACCTCTCTCCTCTCTCTATACCTTCTCCATTTGCTCTTGGTGTTTGTAAGCCATTAGCGGAGTGACACTTGTGTCTCTAAGCCTTCCAAAGTCAATTCAATGAGGAATTGGGATTGTTATTACTACATAATAATCAAGGTAATATATTAAACCTAATTATATGTTAATATTGATTTCCATATGCTAGAATTAGGGTTTATAGTCTTGGATTCAAAGCATGTACAATTGAGAAACCTAGATCCAAGCATTAGGGTTTGTATGAGCACATAGGATGTCTTATGGCCAAAACCCATCACCTGCACCTTCGTCTGTACAACATCTCAAATGGGGGGCAGTCAATACTCGCGTGGTAGCTGTTGTTGTATGAGAACTCGGCCAGGGGAAGATAGGTATCCCAGCTACCACCAAAGTCTAGCACGCATGCCCGCAACATATACTCCAGAGTTGTGGATGGACCGCTCGCTCTGACCATCAGTTTGTGGGTGAAAGGCGGTGCTAAAATGCAAACGAGTGCCCAAATCGTCATGAAATCTCTGACCATCCGTCTGCGGGTGAAAGAGGTTTAATAAATCCATAAAAGTTTAGGTTTACAATTTAATTGAATTAAAAGTATAATTGTTAAATTGAACCACCTAATATTTTAAAAGTGTAAAATACACCCTATACTATATATAACATTAAAAGTCTAACATTATATATATGTATGACTAAAAGTCAGTCTTACCGTTAGTAGGCCTCATTCACAAAGCTGGTTTTTAAAGGATGTTTAAGGAAATTGCCTATAAAATGGCGATTGAATGGGTATCCACTCTTACCCACCGCACTCTTGACTAGTGGAGGGTCGTTAGCCGAACGGGTAGGATAGGACGAAACCTTCCATTATAAGTATAATGAATTATTAAAGTAACTAAATGTTTTCATAAAATTCCCAATCTTAGTTACTTAGGCAAAAGTGAATTGATGCAACTCCATGAAATTACACTTTGTGCCCTTGCGAAGACGTTAGTGGAGCGTGTGTGGTTTACCGGCACACTAAATGGTTCTAAGCAAAGGTAGCAAAGGTGAGTCAATGTTTGTCATAGTTTGGTGGAGCGTGTGTGGTTTACCGGCACATCAAATAGGTCACCGTAACATGTGAGGGCACCATGTAAGTTTGCATGGTTATTCACACCCGCTTTGTGATCCTCGGCATCCCAGTCACAAACGAGAGGGGCATATCGAGATTTAAACATGCCATTGAAAGTTCAATGAATCTCAAAGGATCTAGGAGTTTTCATAGATTTAAAACTTAAATTTCTTTTTCGTTTTTCATGGTGGAAATTAGTGAATCGTCATTCACTTACCTTCCAATGTTCTGCAATTTGGGTTACGGCATCCCTCTCCCGAGTTGTAGAATATTGTGTTGGGTCCTAGCCTTAGTATCTCATTTGGGTGATTTACTAAGGACTCAATCAATCAACTAACTTGAATTCGTTTTCTCCTGTTTTGTAGATGTCAAAGTTTGACAATTATGGTCTTCTCAAATCCCATGGAACAAGCATTCCACATGATATTCCACGATTTGATCGAGGAACAAGAGATCATACTTCACTTCCTCCTCCTCCTCCAATTATTCTCCCTAATCCACAAGTTCACAGGCTTGAGAAGTTCAAGATCACTCAAACCCTTTTGGCAAGTAAACATAAAGAAGGAAAGCCGATGTGTGCACACGTCCTAGGGATGAAGTCACACATTGATAGGTTAAGGATGTTGGGATCCGTCGTCTGTGAGGAAATGGCTGTTGATTGGGTTCTTCAGTCACTTCCTAACTCATATAGTGAGTTCGTAAGAGAGTACTATATGATGAACCGCGACGTGACCCTTATAGATCTCACCTATATGCTTATTGCTGCTGAATCAACAATGATTTGGCGCAATAGAAAAGCAAAGTTGATTGGTGAATCTGCCTTCGAGACCTCTATGGATATAGACAATGGCAACGAAAGACATGCTATGATCGAAAAGTTTGATCATAAGAGAAAGGCATTGTCTGAAGTAGTTCCATGTGCTGTTCCAAAAGAGTCTATTTGTTTTTATTGCCAAGAGAAGGGGCATTGGAGACGAAGCTGCCTCATTTACCTAAGAGATCTAAGAGATGGGAGAGTCGAAACGTATGGCTCTAACATAGGTAAAATCCATTAACTAACTCTTTTAAGCTTCTATTCTAGATTCTTAATACATAATGTGATAAGATTACAATTGATGTTTTGTAGGATCAAAGAAAAGAAAGGAAGCTTAAGGGAAGAAGTGAGCAGAATCTAACCGTGAAGGAATGGATTTCGATCGAATTTCTCGAAGATTAGATTCTTGAGCTACTACTTAGAGTTAGAATTAGATTGCTAAGAAAGATGTATTAGCATAAGTTTTTCAATGAGTTGCATTGTAAGGACAAATTTTTCCGCAATAAAATAAATTTTGATTTTAAATTTTATTTATTTATCCTTACAATGGCGTGTATGAAAAAAATGATGTTAAAATGCTTCTATTATTAGCAATAATGGATTTGGTTCTTATTATGTTATGTGAAAGTCGAGAATTTACCAAATAGGGAGAGTTTCTCATCGCCCAAGTTTCAATTGGACAGAAACTTGGAATCATGCAACGTGGATGCACGATGAATGAGAAATTTCGTATTTGGAAATTAGACTAATTCATTGACAAAGTGTCAAGTGAAGGACTAGGAGATCAAGTACACAAAGTTGTGTGTTGATCAAAGTCCACCATAAGAGTAACGAGATATTGGTCATGATTTACTAAAGGTTTAGTAAATATGATTATACTTATAAGATTAAGTGTAATTCTGAATTGATTGAAAAAGTTTTAATCAATAGTAGAACGAATAACAAGAATCAAGTAGGCAGAGAGATAAAAGTTTCTCCATTCTAAGAAGAAGGGAGAGTACCTTTTATGCTTTATGATAGGTCTTAATGATTAAGAACCATATCTCAATTGATCCTCTAAGTGAGTCTTGGTACAATTGTATGTCCAAGAAGAGGAATCAAAGATTGAAGAAATGGTCAAATCAAGAAGTCAATCATACTTCGTTCCAAAACAAGTCTTAGAGTTAAGATTATGACATTGAGTGAAAAAGTATTAAGAAGGTTTAAAACATTCATTATATGTGGTAAATTGTGATGTCTTGGATAAGACAAAGACCAACTAGGACCAATTTATGAAGTATTTTGATAAAAGCTACACTAACTCTTGAATATTTGTTTGTCAAGAAATGGTTATTGACAAGAGAATCTTATATGTCAAGGAGTCAGTGGGAGTCTTAATGGTCTTGAAAGGTTTCAAGAACAAATCAAATAAACCTTATCGATCATCACTAGCACACGAGTTAAGGTTTACAACCTATCGTGATGACATTATTTTGATTCTGTGCCAATCCGATCGAGTTAATTATGCATGAGAGTTCTATGAGTTCTCATTTTGAACGCATAAAAGGCAAAGCATCTTAATCAATGAAAGGTACATTGATAGGAAAGGGTGAGTTGCTTAACTACTTGGAAGACATGGTGGGCAGCTGTGCTACCATAAGGCAAGAAATCAAGATTAAGAAAGTTCGGTCCATATGAGTTTGAATTTGTCATAAACTTTGGTTTCAACAAATTCACATGGATAGGAACACATACACCGTTTAAAATCTAAGTGTCATAAGATTTCCTCCTTCATGAAAATGATTGTGAGGAAATGCTCTCACTAAGAAAGATTTAAGAAGATAGTGATTGTAAAATTGCATTCTCGAATTCGATTATGGTTACGGTATCCCTTTCCATAATTTGAATTGTGAGGTTTGGCAATTAGTCTTAAGTGTTTAGACACACATATAAACTATCAAAGGCAAAGGTGTATACGTTCAAGAAGCCTTGATAAAAGATTATCAAAGCACTAAGTATTAGAAACATGGACTTAAGAAATTCAATAAGTATTGTCTTTCTAGAAGTTAAGATGTTTATGAATACATGTCGAAGCTAGTGGGAGCATAAGTGTTATGTTTTACAATAATCATAATGATAGTGGGAGCATAAAAGTTATGATTGTATGATTATTAAGGCACGTATTGCAAGGTTAGCAATATTAATTATAGAAAACAAGAGTTATACTTTGCAAAGTTGTAAGAGTTGAAAGATTGTTTTTCTATAATTAAGGGAGAAAATATTATGCTTCAATTCAAATCTAAAGGATTAGGTTGTGGAATGTTAATAAATTTAGTCAAAGGTACATAGTGTGTTCTTAAAATTTCGATTATGATTACGACATTCCTCTTCACAATTCGAATTTTGAGAACATAGCAAATAAAACATTATGCGTCGGATCCCATACGCTTCGGGTATAGGATCGATTGCAAATGCTTTAATGTTTGACCATTCTAAAATTTTCCAAATGTCTAGCGCATTTAGAGGGAAAAGGGACTAGAATCGGTTTTGACTAAAATAATTAAACAACTATCAAAGGACAATTCAAAGTTCGACGAGAATTGGTCGCTTGTGAATAGTTGGAAGTATAGTATTGAAAATTATGGAAATGTTTCCATATTGGATGGATCATATCGACATCATTACAAA
Organism: Lactuca serriola; assembly: GCF_051521515.1. Classification (NCBI taxonomy): domain Eukaryota; kingdom Viridiplantae; phylum Streptophyta; class Magnoliopsida; order Asterales; family Asteraceae; genus Lactuca; species Lactuca serriola. Next base: position 42,490,154 of record NC_136410.1, read on the forward strand.
TAGAAAAGATTCTATTAAGAATGAGTTGTCATGAGGAAAATATGGAAGCGTGTCCATATTGGGAAGTAAATATTGAAAATCTATGTCTAGATTAGAAACCTTTATGCAAAAGGATGTTCAAAGGAATGTACTTTGAGTGAGAGACATCATATCTAAGGAATTGTCTTGTAACAATCTCCGATAGAGGACTTTGTAATATCATTGGCAATAGTCTTTGTGACTTTGGTGCAATGACATTATGAAAGGATAGTTGCATAGAATGTTAGAATCTAGCATATTCTATAAGTAGCAAGAATTTGATGTTCTTTAACTTATGGAAAAAGGATTTGGAGTTGTGAAATGAGAATGATTGGAAATGTGTTCAATGTGATCTATTTCACAAAGTAAGAACCATAGGTAAACATTGTGTGCATGCTAGGAGCATGGGACAAGTGTTGTAATTCAAGTAAGAAGTTGATTACTCGAAACGACAAATAATGAGTAATCGATATGGTGATAAATAAAAGGTGTTTTATTTATACTCAAAGGTTTGAGGCCGTATAGGATTAGTATTATTCTTGTGTTTCACATTTGCATGTTTTGACTTCCAGAATAATTGAGTTTATTAAGAATAATCGAATTATTCGAATGGGCCACAGTCATTCATACGTTGGAAGTAGGTATGAATAAAGACTGTCATGAATTGGTGTGTGGATTGTCTATAAGGTATTAGACATAAGCAAATGTTTGCTGCAACGTTCATGAGTGCTTTTGAATATGATTTGAGCATTGGATTAAACCCACGCTCACTTGGATCAATCCATGAATTGTATCACGAGTGATTAGTGAGACGATAACATCTTATATTCTTGAAAACGAGATGTGTGAGTTGTATCTTGCAAATCGGTTGCACATTGATAATATGTAAATGCACTAGTAACTTGGTGTTATAAAACATATTGTTGTGTGTGATTTGGTTAGTGAGTGCAAGAAAGCATTGTATCAAAGTTTATCCGTTTCTTTTATCCAAAGAAGGATAAAAGCGATATCTTTGGGCCCCTCGATGATTTAGTGATGACAAACGTAAATGCTCGGTCGGGCTAGGGCTAATTTGATTTGTTCAGTTAGTCAGTCGTCATAAATTGGGAATCGAGATATAGTACAAAGAGAATGATTTGAAATCATATCTCATATGATATCTAGAATGGAGGAATATATGATCCCTTATCTAAGGACAAGCGTATCTGATAAGATCAGAGTTGACAGCGGCTTTGGAAAGCTACGATTGCAGGTCAGGATCTGAAGTCATACGCAGAATAGTTGTTAGACTTATCCAAGTGGGAGACTGTTGGATTAGTGTCTAAGTCCATAACTACTTTGGTATGTACTTGACCCGATGGTGCATGGTCCTTTTGGGTTGCCTTCACCAAAGCAACTTGATTGGAGAAATAAATAAAGAGAGAGGTTATTATGATTTATTAATATGTTATAAGAATAATATATTAAAGGAGAAATCATATTTGTTTAATTAATATTGGTCAATAATTAATTAAGAATTAATTTTGTGATCAAGTGTAATTAATTAAACTAGAGGGGCTGAATTGTAATTATGTGATAGTTACAAAATAAGGTAAGAATTATCTTAAATATAGTGTGAACGAATTTAAGGTGATAATGCCTTAGAATTCGACTAGGATAAGGGTTTCTAAGACTTATCTTATGGTTGCTTGGTGGGCAAGCAACTAGATAAGGATAAGGACTAAAACCCTAATCTTTACACCTATATAAACCCCCTAAGGCTCATGAATTCGTCTAAGCCTTCCCAAGAAGTCCTAAGGACGAATTCCTACCTCTCTCCTCTCTCTTTATACCTTCTCCATTTGCTCTTGGTGTTTGTAAGCCATTAGAGGAGTGACACTTGTGACTCTAAGCCTTCCAAAGTCAATTCAAGGAGGAATTGGGACTGTTATTACTACATAACAATCAAGGTAATATCTTAAACCTAATTATATGTTAATATTGATTTCCATATGCTAGAATTAGGGTTTATAGTCTTGGATTCAAAGCATGTACAATAGAGAAACCTAGATCCAAGCATTAGAGTTTGTATGAGCACATAGGATGTCTTATGGCCAAAACCCATCACCTGCACCTTCATCCGTACAACATCTCAAATGGGGGACAGTCAATACTCGCGTGGTAGCTGTTGTTGTATGAGAACTCGGCCAGGGGAAGATAGGTATCCCAGCTACCACCGAAGTCTAGCACGCACGCCCGCAACATATACTCCAGAGTTGTGGATGGTCCGCTCGCTCTGACCATCCGTCTGCGGGTGAAAGGCGGTGCTAAAATGCAAAAGAGTGCCCAAATCATCATGAAATCTCTTCCAAAATCTGGAAGTAAAACGCACATCCCTGTCCGAGATCACCGATACCGGCACCCCGTGTCGCGCCACAATCTCCCTGATATAGATGTCGGCCAATTTCTCGGCTGATATGCTCTCCTGAATCGGAATAAAATGAGCACTCTTGGTCAATCGATCCACGAGGACCCAAATTGAATCCACTCCACGTGCGGTCCTGGGAAGCTTCGTGATAAAATCCATCGTGATATCTTCCCATTTCCACGGTGGAATATCCAACGACTGCATCTTGCCATGTGGTCTCTGATGTTCGGCCTTGACCTTCCTGCAGGTCAAACACCGCTCAACGTACCATGCCACATCCCGCTTCATGCAGGGCCACCAATAATCTAGACGAATATCCCTATACATCTTCGTCGCCCCGGGATGAATAGAGAATCGGGACTTGTGCGCCTCCTCCATCAAAATCTGGCGCACGCCTCCGTGATACGGCACCCACACCCTACGGTGTAATGTCAATAGTCCTCGACTATCATAATCAAAGGAGGAAACCTGACCCACCACACGCTCGCTCTTCCGATGTTCCTCCTTGATAGCCTCCTGTTGAGCCTCCCGAATTTGCTCCAACAGGGGAGTCACCACGGTCATCCTCATGCAAACATCCATGATCAGCGCCGCCTTGCGGCTAAGCACATCGGCCACCACGTTGGCCTTCCTCGGGTGGTAAAGGATCTCGCAATCATAATCCTTCACCACATCCAACCACCGACGCTGCCTCATGTTCAGATTCGGCTGATCCATGAGGTACCTCAGACTTTTGTGGTCCGTGTAGATGGTACATCGAACCCCGTAGAGGTAATGCCGCTAAATCTTGAGGGCAAAAACCACTGCCCCCAGCTCCAAATCATGCGTCGGGTAGTTCGCCTCGTGAGGCTTGAGCTGACTCGAAGCGTAGGCAATGACATGACCCCTCTGCATCAGTACCGCGCCCAACCCTGAAATGGACGCGTCGCAGTATACCACAAAATCCTCTACGCCCTCTGGCAGGGCTAAGATCGGTGCCTCGCATAGTCTCTGTCTCAGCGTCTCGAACGCAACCTGCTGCTCGGGTCCCCACCGAAAGACCACGCCTTTCTTCGTCAGCCGCGTCAGGGGCACGGCTATCTTGGAGAAATCCTAAATAAATCTCCGGTAGTAGCCTGCTAAACCCAGGAAACTCTGAATCTCAGATGGAGACTTCGGAACCTCCCATCTCATCATGGCCTCGACCTTGGCCGGATCGACCAGAATCCCGTTCTGGTTGACAAGGTGTCCGAGAAATTGCACCTCGCGCAACCAAAACTCACACTTGGAGAACTTGGCATACAAGCTCTCCCTCCTCAGGGTCTCCAACACCTCTCTCAGATGCTCCTCATGCTCCTCCTAAGTCTTGGAATAAACCAAGATGTCATTGATAAAGACTATCACAGACCGATCCAGCATCGGTCTGCATACGCGGTTCATGAGGTTCATGAACGCGGCAGGAGCATTGGTGAGCCCAAACGGCATCACCACAAACTCATAGTGGCCATAGCGCGTCCGAAACGCGGTCTTCTACGTATCCTCCTCCCTGACCCTCATCTGATGATAACCCGAACGCAAGTCAATCTTGGAGAACCAAGATGCTCCCTGAAGCAGGTCAAAGAGGTCATCAATCCTCGGGAGTGGGTAACGGTTCTTCACCGTTACCTTGTTCAGCTCCCGGTAATCTATACACATCTGATGCGACCCATCCTTCTTTTTCACAAATAGGATCGGGGCTCCCCAAGGCGAACTGCTCGGACGAATAAATCCCTTGTCTAGCAGCTCCTGCAGCTGCGTAGACAACTCCTGCATCTCGGGAGGAGCCAACCGATACGGTGCTTTGGCTATCGGAGCCGCACCAGGAACAAGGTCAATCCTGAACTCCACCTGTCGCTCCGGAGGTATCCCAGGTAGCTCCTCCGGGAAAACATCTGCAAAATCTCGAACCACCGGAACCTCGCTCACTGTCGCCTCACCCGCCTCCCGGGTATCCATCACATACGCGACATATCCTGCGCATCCCTGCTGAAGATAGCGCCTAGCCCTCGCTGCTGAACATACAATGGGTCCACACTGCGGCCTCTCGCCATGAATCACTAACTCTCCCCCGCTTGGGGTCCTGACCCGCACTAGCTGCTGCGCGCAATCTATCACCGCCCCATTAGGGATCAACCAATCCTTGCCAATAATCACCTTGTTCCCGCGCAACGGAATGGGAACCAAGTCTACCAAGTAACGCTCCTCAAACAAACGCAGAACGCAATCTCGAAACACCATCGATGCTCGCACCGATCGATCATCAGCAATCTCTACCTCTAAAGGGCAATCTAACTCGCCCGAAGTCTCATGAAACTTCTTGCTAAGCGCAAGAGAAACAAACGATCGGGATGCACCTGAGTTGAACAATACCTGAATTGGGATGCCGTTCACATGGAACGATCCTAATGCATACATATACATACGGAGCACATATCAATATCATAACATCATAAAAATAAGATAGAGGGAAAGAATCATACCCGTCACCACATCGGGTGCGGCGCGTGCCTCCTCAGTAGTCAATTGGAATGCTCGGCTCCTCACCACCGGAGCCTCTGCCTTGCCCTGCCGGGCATCCGTGATCCACAGGGTCGCTGGAGCTGGCGCCTTCACCGACACTGAAACTGTCAACTGGGGGCAATTGGCCTTCTTGTGGCCCCTCTGGTTGCAGTGGAAACACAGCAACTCTGATGTCTGAATAACTGCTGCCGGAGCAGTGCAATCCCTGCTGATGTGCCCAGACTTGCCGCACTTGTAGCAGCCTGATGATCCCAACCTGCACGCCCCCTCGTGCGGCCTGCCGCATTTCCTGCAGCGGCTCGGTCCTGACTGGCCTTTCGGCCTACCATCTGATCCCTTGGGCTTCTTCCCTGAAGCCCCTCCTGCCTGTCCCTCCTCTAATTTCCGTTTCCGGATGTGCTCCAAATCTATCTCCCTCTCCCTCGCCCTGGCAATCATAGAGTCCAAGGTAGGGCAAGCCGAAAAGCTAACATGCTCCCGGATGTCAGCTCGTAGCATATCATGATAACGAGTCCTCCTCATATCCTCGTCACCAGCATACTGGGGCATCAACAAAGCCCTCTCCCGAAACTTGGCGGTGATCTCCACCACAGTCTCCGTCGTCTGTCTCATGTCTAAAAACTCCCTGGCCAGCTGCTGAAGCTCGACAGTCGGCGCAAACTCTGCCCTGAACCTAGTCACAAAGTCCGACCAGGTCATAGCCTTGATAGCCGAAGCTCCCAACGAATCACCCACTGACTCCCACCAATCCCGGGCTCGGTCCCGTAAACACCCTGTTGCATACCTCACCTTCGACCCCTCGGGGCAGAAGCTAGTCAACTGTGCAGACTCGATGTCTGGAATCCATCGTCTGGCAGCAATGGGGTCATTCACCCCATGGAAATCCGGTGCACCACTGCCCCTGAAGTCCTTGAAGGACAGTGTGCGAGATCCCGACTGGCTAGATGTCATATCACTCCTGAATGCCCGAAGGCGATCCTCCATCAACTTCATGATCCCTTCCTTGATCGACCCAAAGAGGATGGGGGTCGACTCAAGGATGCCTTTGGTGATCTCTGACACGATGAACTCGCGTAGTCCCTCATCTACCGGCTCGGAACCTGATCCCGAACCTGACCCCTCTCCTGAACCGCCATCTACCGGCCTCGATCGAAGTACCACCATTCTGCAATACATCACAACAATCATTAGAGATACTGATACTTCCTAAGGGATCACAACTACTTACAAGTTCCCTGGTCTTGTCTTGGCCATCCTTGGTTCGGGTACGGATCCTCTGCTTTCAATAGTACGGGCCCATACTACCTTCCACATCTATCCATACCTTCTTCAAGGACTGCCTCGACTCCACCAGATCCCTTTCACTACGGATGATCACTACTATACTCATCCTAGGCTCACCCTAGGGAAATCTCCGACTCTACTCAATCCAGTCCTCAGCTGCTGCAGACCTCCTTGTAATGCCAATTAGCCGTCACCCGAATACCATCACACGTGACGAGACTCAGATAATCCTTCGAGTACCCGACTCGTCCCTACAATGGTTGGACTCAAACAAGAGCTGTGCAGTAGGATCAAATCCGGTACTCTAAGATTATTCAACCCTGATCACATGTGACGTGACGTATTCGCCTAATGGCTAATTCCCATTATTCGGAGTCCCACATAGCACGAAGCAAGCAGCATTCAAACAAGGGAAACAACCTCAAGCAACTCCGTTCTCATAGAGAGAAACTGAACTAGCACAGTGCTAACTCATACTATCAGGCACAGCCCTAACAGGCTACCCTACTGCTGTCTACTCGATACTAGCATGCAATTCTCATACAGCTGAAACACATAAAGCAGGCACATAAGGCATCACTCCTAGATCCTTAGTCCTATTCTAGCATGCTGCTCTACAAAAGCTGATAAACATAACATAAACTTGTATGGGTACTTTGGGGAATACTTACTTGAGCTCGGCCGGTCGCGCACATCACACACTTCGTTCTTTCTTAGTCTCTTTTCTCAATTTTAGAAAACATTTTCTTTTAGAAAATCTTTTAATCCCTCGATTTGAGTTCAGACACCCCCGAATGTGAGTCCAAATCCCTCAAACCTGGGCTCTGATACCAACTTGTAACGACCCAATTTTCACGTCCAAAAATTTTGTTTTAAAAAATTACTTTAGAAAACATTAATAATTAAAACATTGTTTGATCAAATCATAACACAACGTAAACCATGTCTAAAAGCCAAACCATACAACCCATCAAAATATCAGAGTATACATCCCAGAGAATCTCGTAAATGCGGAAATCAGTGTGTATGCATGATGTGCCGCTACCGCGCCGGCTCCTTCCCCTTTGATGAAGAGGTACCTGAAACCAAAACTGTAAACTGTAAGCACAAAGCTTAGTGAGTTCCCCCATCGTACCACATACCATACAAACACATAACATACATACTGCCAGGCTATTCTAGGGTGCTTGACTACCCGGTACGGCCATTATGGGGTGCCGACTACCCGTGTCAAGCCATTCTGGGGTGCTAACTACCCGTGTCAAGCCATTCTGGGGTGCTGACTACCCGTCGGTCCTAACAACCGATCCTCGGGGACTAGTCCCCTCCTACTACCTCTATCGCATATAACATAACAGGCCAGCATGCAAACATATCATCACGTACTGTCAGAGATTTCTGAGGTTTCTGAACTACCCTTCGGTCCTATCAACCGATCTCTACTTCTATTTCATATAACATATCATGCTAGCATATAACATATCAGGTAGTAGCAACCTAGATGATATCACAAAGACAATCATCTAACATACGACTCCTACTGGTGGGCCGGCATTGTGGCCGTAGACCCACCGCTACTGGAAGGTAACTCACCTCGAAGTAGCTGTTGATCTGATCGGGAAATGACTGTCTACTGTTGCTGCTGCTGCTCCGGAAATCCTCCGGCTGCAATTCCCACAACATACTCAATCAAACACTACTAACTGACCTTTGGGTAAAATGACCATTTTACCCCTGATCATGCCCTAAGTCAAAGTCATAGTCAACTTTCAGTTGACCCGACTCGCCGAGTTGGCTTTCCAATTCGCCGAGTCCCTACCCAAACGATTGCCTGAATCCTGTTTCTACTCGTCGAGTTCTCCTTCTAAACTGATATTCAAGTCCTTCATCCTACTCGCCGAGTTGTATGAACAACTCGTCGAGTTCATCTTCATCCGATGAACACTTTTGCTAAGACTCGCCGAATTGTATGAACAACTCGCCGAGTCTGTTCTTGATCTAAGGAGATTGCCTTGAACTCGCCGAGCTAGGGTATTGACTCGCCGAGTTCCTCCATAGATGAGTTCAGCTTCCGACTCATTGAGTCACACCCCGTGACTCACTGCTCACTCGACACTACGAAAAGGGGACGAACTCGGAGACTCACGAACAGACTCGCCGAGTCACATGAACGACTCGCCGAGTCGTTGCCATGCACCCACTAAATACACAGACCCGCTCGATTCCAGTCCATGTCATTCACAGATCTGGACTCCTAGAACACGAATCACACATAAAGTTTCCAACTTTACGTGTAGATATTCACCAATACGAGTTTTAGGGTTCAAAATGTACTTAAAATGGTAGATCCAAGGTTTTCAAGCAATGAGGGTCCATAACGGCTACATATCCGAGCCCTTAGAGCCCAAACATGCCTAGATCCGAAGTCCCTCAACACTATAAGCTCACTACACAAAGGTCAAGACTAGAAGAAGCCTTGAAATGGCTATCACAAGCTCTCAACAAGATAATAATGAAGGGACAGAGAGTGTTTCGAGTCCAATACCTCTAGAAGTCCTGAAATGGCACAAAGATTCTGGATCTTCTTCCTCTCCTCTTGATCTACCTTCTTCTTCTCTCCAAAGCTTCAAAGAAATGCACCAAAATCACCCAAAATACCAAAAGAGGGGTTAGAGCTTCGAGAGGGAATGTTCTGGACGCAATGGGGGCTGATATGAGGCACAAAACGTCGTTTAAATAGGGTGCAACCCCTGAAAATTAGGGTTTCATCCAACAACGGTGACTCGCCGAGTCCGGAATATGGACTCGCCGAGTCGCCAACTTAAACATGTCCCGGGTCCCGTCCTTACTCGGCGAGTCGGACCTATGACTCGCCGAGTCCAAGGCTAGAAAGAAGGAAAATTCTCAATAAGATTTACATACCGGGAACCAGGTGCTACAAACGGTAAGACTGACTTGTCTTATACACACACACACACACACACATATATATATATATATATATATATATATATATATATATATATATATATATATATATTAAACTTATAATATTATAAAGTATAAGAGTTGAATTTTAGCTTTTAAAACTCCAAGGTTTGGAATTAAAGATTCATTAGTTAGACTTTACAAATTCCAAAACTTGAGGGTAAGTTTTGAAACTTGTCAAAACTCTTCAATTCTATAACATATGAGTTAATATTGGTTTTATGAAAAGACTATTGATTTTCCATAATTTGAGGACAAATTATGGAGTTCATTAAAACATTTATGATAAGACTTTTCATGTGCCATAACTTGATGACAAGTTATGGAACTCATTAAAAACATTAGGATCAATTTTAACAAGGAAAATTATCATATAATATTCTATTGATCTAATTTAACTCATGTAGCAAGGCAATTCATATCGAATAATACAAATAATTAACCTATTATCTTTATATTTGACAATTGTCATTTCATTTCCATAACATATGAGTTTAATGTCATTTTAATGTATGAGACTCTTCATTTTCCATAACTTGAGGACAAGTTATGGAGGTCATTAAAGGAATTTAGATCATTATTTTAGTTAACACAATAATCAAATAATTCATCCATAATCCGGTTAAACTCATAAGAACAAGATAATTCATATCAAAAATCTTCAAGAAATTAGCCTAATCATATAAACTAATTCAAATCTTGAAATTGTGACAATTATCTTTCAATTGGATAAGCGTGATCATTACCATATAAAAGAAACAGATTTCATGGTTCAAAAATTAGTTTGGGCTAATGATCCTAATCCAATTTTGGCCAAAAACTCGAAATTTTGCACACAGGAGCACCAACTTGGTGAGTACATGAATTGGACTCGTCGAGTTGCTCTATTACTGAGTGGACTCGTCGAGTCAGCCAGTGGAGTCGGCGAGTTCACCAGTCAGAAGCCAGAAAAATGGCTTTTTTCAACTTTGAAAAAACAATAGACATCAAGTATAACAGAAAACAATCGTACACTTTGATACCACTGTTGGGTTTTGAGCACTATAACACTCTTATGGTGCACATGCAACCCTAAATGCTTTGGATCCATGTTTTCTCTAATTATACATGCATATTTTCAATTTTTCTAAAGCATTGTCCTAACTAGCATACAATTGTCAAATGAACAATACAACTAGTTAGATGACTTACCTTTTAGAAGGACTTGTAGTTTTTGACCTTTGAAAGCTTAAGCACCTCAAGTGTGATGCCTCTAATGGTTCACAAACACCAATACACAAGAGGAGGCTTGAGAGAATAGGTTACTTAGCATAAAATCAACTTCAATCTCTTAGAATGAATAGGTAACGATTTTGGCACTAGGGGGTTTATTTATAGTGTAACAAATGCTAGGGTTACACTTTGTAAACCTTAATGCTCCATGACCTTCCACATTCGTATGCTCCATGGGTTTAACCTCCATGGACTATCCATGGATTATCTCACCAGTTTAGCCCATCTAAATAATCATGGATCATTGGCCCACACTATAAGAATCATTGATTTACATAATCAATCCTCATATATTTAACTAGTCTCTTTTGACCACAAAATTAATTCCAAATTAATTCTTGATCAATACTTATTTAATAACATGATTTCATATTAATATATTATACTTGTAATATACTAATAAATCATAAATAACCTTATTCTCAAAAATTCATCCTATCAAATTGCAGTGGTGAAGGCAACCCAAAAGGACCATGCTACAATCGGGTCAAGTACATCCCATTTATAGTTATGGGCTTAGACGTCAAATCCAACAATTACAACAAGCTTGAACCTCGTAGTAAGAGTTGTATTTTCATCTGCTACACACATAAGTCCTTTGGATATTTGTTCTACAGATCTAGTGAGAACGTGGTATTTGTAGCACAAAGAAGAGTCTTTCATGAGAGAGAGCTCATACGCAAAGAGGACAGTGGGAGTACCATTGACCTTGAAGAGATTCAAGAATCAAACGATGAAGGAACCTTTGAAGATGCTAGGGTTCAACCATAGGAAGAGATTCCAGTTGAACAAGTTACCAATTCATTACATCTTCGTCGTTCTAGTAGAGTTATCATGCCACCTGAGTTCTATGGTTTCAATATAACTATAGATAGTGATATATTTATCAGTGATAGTACACTGGCAAATTTAGATAAACCTGCTAATTACAAGGAAGCAATGACATGCCCTGAGGCATCCAAATGGAAAGAGGCAATGCACAACGAGATCCATGTATGACAACCAAGTTTAGAATTTGGTTGATCAACAACCCGATCGGAAGACAGTTGGTTGCAAATGGATCTTCAAGAAGAAGACCGACATGGATGGTAATGTGCATACATTCAAAGCACGACTGGTTGTGAAGGGATTTACACAAACCCCAATGGTTGACTATGATGAGACCTTCTCACCAGTAGCTAAGATAAAATCTATCAAGATCATGCTAGCCATAGCTACCTTTCATGACTATGAAATTTGGAAGATGGATGTCAAAACTGCTTTCCTTAATGGGACGTTGGCTGAGGATGTTTACATGAGTCAGCCAGAGGTTTTTGTTGATGTAAACTTTCCTGATAGAGTGTGCAAGCTTGAGAAATCCATCTATGGGTTGAAAACTCTTTTCGCAGATGGAATCTTTGTTTCGACGAGAAGGTCAAATAATTTGGCTTTTCTAGAAGTGAAGATGAGTCGTGTATGTGTCAAAACTAGTGGGAGTATAGTAACCTTCCTAGTATTGTATGTTGATTACATACTTTTTATAGGAAATGACATTTTAACTTTGAAAGAGGTTAAGTCTTGGCTTGGAAAGTGTTTCGCTATGAAGGATCTAGGAGGGGCTGCTTATATTCTGGGGATAAGAATTCTAAGAGACAGGAGTAAAACACTAATTGGACTTAGTCAAAATATATATTAGGAAAAGGTGCTATAACGTTTTAGTATGGAAAATTCCAAGAAAGGAGAACTGCCAATCTAGAGTAATTCCAAACTGAGTAAGACTCAGAGTCCGAGTCTGAGTACTGATGCAGAGATAGCAAAAATGAGTCAGATTTCATACGCTTCCGCCGTTGTATCGATCATATATGCTATAACATGTACTCACCCTGATGTGTCCTTTGGTTTGAGCATAGTCAGTCGTTATCAGGAAAATCCAGGTAAAATTCATTGGATACCAGTTAACAATTTTCTTAAGTATCTGCAAATGACTAAGGACCGGTCTTAATACTTGATGGCAATGATACATTGAGAGTAACTATTTGTCAAAACCTTTTGACTTTGGAAGCATACTATCGTTGTTAACATTCAATTTAGATAATAAAATCTTTGTGGAAATTTTTTTCTCACCTTGTTAAGCTATTTTGTTTCAATAGAAAATTTATGGTAAACCAAAATCCTACTATTTAACGCCGCCTCTTGAAAGTCTCTATATAATGCATAACGGATACAACATGATCTTTCTAATGAAGCGTCGTCTACAGAGAAAATATTCGACCATTTTGGTTTTTGGGTTCCCCCATATTGTAATTTTTATCTTGTGGATGTTCGATTGTATGAAAATATCTAACAAATAGTGTATTTTGCACAAAAATAGGACACTAAAAGTTAAAATCATATTGTAAAATACATTTTATAATAAGTTAGAAGAATAATTACCATCCTTGGTAGGAGATCACCATATTTGTCCTTTATGTAACCACACCACTTTATATAGTCAATAATAGACCATTGTGGGAACATAAAAGAAACACAAGAAGATAATAATGCATCCCTTGACGAATGGGAAAGAAGACATGTAGAATCATAATAGTTGGGATAGGGATGTGTAAAGGAACAACCCGGCTGGAACTGGTCCGAACCGGAATCAGCCTTGGAACCGAACTTTGTGGAAAATAGGAACTGAATCGGACCGTCGATTCTACCGGTTCCGGTTCCTACGGCTTCTTGCCGTGTCTTCAATGTTGGAACCAGTCCTCAAGAAATAGCAACATACGGTTCCGGTTTTTGCCGGTTCTACCAGTTTTTGTCGGTTCTACCGGTTCCCGGTTCCAAAAATCCACAAAAATATTGTTTCGGTCCTGACCCGACCGGTTCCATTGGGTTCCAGTTCCGGCCGGTTCCCCGGTCCATATGCTCATCCCTAATTGGGGATTGAGATAGTAATAAACCAACATGTTCATTGTAAGCAACATAGTTATGCACATGTGTAATTGTCTATTCCGGATGTGCATATGCATATATAATGATATTGAAGAAAGGTTATTTATATGATTAAGAAATAGCTGATCTATCAATTTCCAAAGCATGCAGTCAATTAACTTGTGGTGCATATCATGATCACCTCTAAATCAATTTCTTTTCTCTTCAGACAAAATAAATCGATTAAGATTAATAGTTATGGAAAGTTAGAAACAAAATAAATTGATTAAGAGTAATTTGTCACCAAACTGGTTTGATTATATTCTATGTTCTAATGGATAAATGTAAAAATCTAGTTAAAATAACTTACATATGTTTGTGGATAATGAGAATCTGATCCATAGTAAAAAGAATTATACATAACAAAAACCTACTTAACACAAAATGTCATCAGTAACAGTTAAAAACGAGTATCATTTAGATAGATGAACAACAAGTTAAATTAATAAAAGGATCAGGTCCACCTTGTGTTGGTATGTAAGGAGACCGTTAAATTTGTGACTTTGTTCCCTATGAAAAGGTTCATGGCTTCTTATAGGAGGTGAAAAGCTTGTGGCAATGTATCATGTGGATATCACGTGACTAGTGTTGTAGAGGGAAAGCATGCGTGATTTGGGCAAGTCAAATTTCCTAACGGAAGGTTTATTACGCCGTGTTTGACTGCTTCTTACTTAACCTATCCCATCCCTCGTCATAGTGGTTACAATTGATTTTAAACTTTAAAAAAAGTATAATTGGTTGAATATTTAGTTATTTTTTATATATTCTTCATGATTTACTATTAAACTCATTCATCTTTTCCGGCCAACATCATCTACTTAAGCCAACATCGTCCACCTCTTTCCGCCACCATTCACCACTAACAACAAACACAGCCTTCCATCGCCGATTATCACCACCTCAACCACACACCTCCACCATTTACCACCACCACAATAAACTAATCTAAAATTAGCTTCAACCTGTGGCAAAAACGATTCAAACATCATCATAAAAGAGAGAGAGAGGGATGTGGTGTAGGGTGATTTTCAAAAAATAACAGGAAAAGTGTGAACAACGACATGCAGAATGTCAGAGGTAGTAAAGGAATGGGGGTGGGGGCGTATTGATCGGAGAGGTGAATGAGAATACTATATGCTTTGTAATGTTTTAAAAAAATTAAACATGTTAAGAGTTTTAATTCTTTTTTGGGATTGTGTTGGCCGGATAAGAGGAAGACAATTTTGATGATGCTCAGAAAGAAAAATGAAAGTGGCTAAATATGTAAAAAAGTTAGTTTAATGGTAAATTGTGTACAAAAATATAAGTTTAATGATGTTTTTCAAACACTTGATGTGAGTTTAAAGATGTTTCTTGAACAAATAAATGGCTAGACTTGTATCAGCCAACCAAAATAATATTTATTTAACAACAAATATAAGTTTAATGATAAATCATGTACCAAAAATAAAGAAAATAATTGGATGTGTACAAATATGATAATTTGTTACCATATTCTATAAAATAATAAGATTTGATAATAAGTAGCTCATAAACTAAATGACAAATATAAAATAATATTGGATATATATATATATATATATATATATATATATATATATATATATATATATATATTTAAAATCAAACGTATATATGTATATCTTAAAAACTTATGGAAAATAGCTAATGAGCTTATCACTTAACTATCTCAAATTATATATAAATATTTTAAAAATTAGCTTAAACTATAGTTGTTTTAATAAATACTATATTATAATAAACTTATAAAATAAATTAGTTTATATCGGTCATTTTGTAAGACATACATTTAGAGTGGCCAGGAAAACTAAAAAGGGATACATGACCTGGTCGTAAAAGTGAGTTGGTTAGTATCAATGCCAAATGTGAGTTCTCTCTCTTAAACCTTGTAATATCGGGAAGCCATAATGGATAGTAAGAGACCTATTTATCAATTACAACCATTTTATGTGTAAAACTATAAAGAAAATATGAAGGGAGGAAAGGAAATGAAAAATGTATTAAGGTAATTTTAAGAAAGGATAACATGATTTTATTAATTTTTTATGGAGGATGTTGCTTAAAAGCAATTTGCAAGGAACTAGGAACCTCGTAATTGGAGTTGGATACGGGAGCACGTGCTTCAACATGTGTTAGGTTTCGTATGAATATCGATTCACTCACGGTGTTTTCGGCAAAACTAGCAGATAACAGGTAGCTTGTAGCAGGTAGCGGGTAGTTTGTAGCTTGTAGCGTTTTGTTAAATGCTAAATAAAGTAGCATGTGGATTTGGAGCGTTTTGATTAAACTAAACATTAGAAGATTGTAGTGCCAAACGATGTTTTCTGTTTTAAACGGAGCGTTTTGTCAAACGCTAAATGCTCTCAAACGCTCTGTGCCGAACACGCCCTTAGTATAAAGGGAGTGAAGGCGTCAAGCCTGGCAAAAGCCTGGCACGAACAAAACATCACTCATTTCACCATGTTAAGCATTGTGCTAAGAAGAGCCCGCTAGTTCACTAGCGGGAAGAGAGAGAAGAAAATATTCTTTGGAGTTATTGGTCCTTTTGTATTTGCTTTTTTTTTTTTTCTAAAATCAGAAGGCTGTGATTGGTCATCTTTTATTTGCATTTTTGTTTTAATTTTTTTCTTAAAATCAAAATGTATATATTTTCTATGACAAAAGATTAGGTGGAAGAAAAAATCTGATATGACATGTCTTAGCATCTCTTTAGCATGTGTCACCATTCCCTATAGCTTTAGTACTAACGATGGTGATGAAGTTCACTCTAAGCCACAATTCTGTTTAACTCAAATAACAAGGTCTTCATAGACATCTACACATTCCTCAAACCCGTTTTGGATGATAATTCTTTTGAATATAAGGAATATTACTATTACAATTTAAAATTGAAATAACGCGTCTAGAGAATCAAAGTTTACAAATGATTTAATCAGTTACAAATGATTTAATCTCTTTATGAATTCTAACTGATATGGCAAGCAAGAGTTCATTTTAAGTTTTTAACTGATATCTTACCACATCTGAAAAGAATATAGAAGGTGGTATGAAACTCATGATCTTTAATTGCCGGAAGTTGTATTTTGCACTAAAATTATATGGACCTTATTTATACGAAGTTCGATGTCAAATTGACTCATACCATTGATATTTCATATACATATTTTATCAAAAAGAGTCGAACAACAAGTTACAACATTGGATGAATTGTGGAAAGACTATAATTGTGAAATCATTTACCATTTTGGTAAAACGATCGTTAGCATATTATATTCATTGTATTTATTTAATATAATCGACTCATATTGTATAGTGGCTCGTTATATATATATATATATATATATATATATATATATATATATATATATATATATATATATATATATATATATATATATATATATATATATATATATATATATATATATATATATATATATATATATATATATGAAGCATCATAGCTTTTCCTAAGATTTATTTTTAGGAGTCTTGTTATTTTTGTATTATTTAATAATTCATTTTGTTGGTTGACCAAAAAAATATGAAAATGATGCACTTCTTATTATTCCTACCAAATATATATATGTGTGTGTGTGTGTGTGTATATATATATATATATATATATATATATATATATATATATATATATATAATGAGAGAGGGTCGTTATGCTCAACTGCTCCGTGTGTAATCCATGGTTATTCGTCTAGCCATCGGGGTTTCTAATGCCTAAATATCGCCAACAACAAAGGCATTATATCATCCACGTGCCATTTGATGAAACCATATTCCTATTTGCATTCATGACTCGTCAAAATCCTCCTTCCTATACTTTCAGAGACGTTAATGTCGATGAACCAAACACTCTGTCAAATCATTTTATCTTTGCTGTCGCAGCAACGCCAACCGTGCCTTCCCCGCCTCCTTGTATAGCCCCAACAACACCTCAGAAGCCATCCTATACCCCTTTTGTCACCTCAACAACTACCGATACCATAATCGATCCAACCAACAGTGTCCAACACCTTTCCTCAAGTTTCTGCCATGTCACTAGCCTTCTCGGCTACCGCTTCCAGTTGCCACCTTGGTAACCTCTCCATTACCTTCATTTATCACATCAAATTTACCAACACCCCCTCAAATCACATCCACTTCTATTCTTAATGGCCACCCGACTCATCATTGTATCTCAAAACCAGTTCACAAACTCAACTTCCATGTCGAGTCTTCCATTCCCTTTCATCACGCATACTTACATGAATGTAATGATCCTTACTAGTCTAATAAATGACACAGAGGAGGTAAACCAATCTTTTATTAATAACAAAACTTGGGCGCTAGTTTTGAGGCCACAAAATGTGAATGTCACTAATTGCATTTGATTTTTCTAAAAGAAGCATAATTTTGGTGATAACTTAGCTTATTATAAAGCTATAATTGTTGATAACAATCGTAGCCAACGACTCGATATTGACTACGACGGGATATTCAAGCCTATGGTTAAACACTCCACTATTCGCATAGTCCTTAGCCTTGTTGTATCTCAAAATTGGCATGTGAGACAACTAGACGTAAAAGATGCATTTATATACGATCACTTATAGGAGACTGTATATATGCAATAACCATCATATTTCCTCCAAAAAAAAAAAATCTTGTATCAAGTTTACCTTCTTGTACTGTCTGGCCTAAAAGATACATCATGTGAATGGTTTCATTGCATTAATTAGTTGTCTCTTGCCCTAACTTTACACATAGTTGTTGTAACCCTTCAATCTTCATCTATAATTAATTAGAGGCACCGTATGACATATATTTTCTTGTATGTTGATGATATTACTTTTAATTCCTTCTATCCTAAGTTTTATAAATGTAACACCCCGATCCTTAGGTATTGATAATGACATTTCGGTTTGGATTCTTGGAGGACCTACTTGGCGAGTTGGCTTCCTTACTTGTCGAGTAGTAGCGGGTTTGGACGCGGGGGTTTAATGATCTACTCGCCGAGTCTATTATGGTACTCGACGAGTAGATGCTGGCAGATGAAACCCTAGATTCCAGAGCCTTGCACCCTATTTAAAGGGTCATTAGCCTCCCTTGGCCTCCCCTTTACAACTCTATACCTCCTTAAAAACCCTGATTCGAGTGTGAGTGTGTTCTTGGTGATTTTGAAGCTTGAAGGAGGGATTTGGTGAAGGAATCACTTGGAGAATCAAGCTAGAATAAGCAAGGGCTCATGGGGATTCTAGATCTACTTCTGTGGAGCACTTTCTGAAGGTATTAAGCTGTCTCTTGGCTCATTTCCACCCAAAACCCTCTTGTGCATGGATTCTAAGAAAGGGATTTTGTGTTTAAGCCAAGATCTGAAGTTGTAACTTCAGATCTGAACTCCTTTTGGCCTTAAGATGCATAAAGTTTTCAGTTGAGCTTAGCATCTACCTTCTCTCAAGTGTATGACCCCATTCCAAGCTTAGATTTGCTATTTAGGGCCTTAAAGCCTTGCATGCACGTAAAGTTTGCAACTTTACGTGGAAAGCATGCCTCAGGAGCCTAGATCTCTAGTTTGGAAGCTTTGCATGACTCAAAAAGGGTATGTATGGCTTGGGATCTGAAAGGACTTGACGAGTCATTTGAAGGCAGGCATGAACTCGGCGAGTTGGATGAACAACTCGGCGAGCCCGATGAATTTTGCCTAGAACTCGGCGAGTTGGATGAACAACTCGGCGAGTCGGATGAAGGTTACCTAGAACTCGGCGAGTTGAAGGAACAACTCGGCGAGTCGAGTAAGATTTCCCCAATGGTTGGATGTTCGTAGACGTGTCGAGTGTCAAGCAAGGGAACTCGACGAATGACCTTAGATTATCAATCAAGACTGTATGAACTTGACGAGTCGCCTCGATGACTCGGCGAGTAGATGTTATTCTGGGAAACTCGGCGAGTTAGGGTCAACATGGACCGTGGACTTGACCTTGGCTGAAGTTGACTAGGGTGTACTTTGGGGAAATGACTGGAAATTGTATGACACTTTTTAGGCAGTTGTGTGGAGCAGCATGTGGGGTACATTTGGTTGCAAAGTGTCGGTTCAGCATTCGTGACAAGTGAGTCTTCTCACCATACCTGTGGGTCTAAGGCACCAAGGCCGACCCATTATGTGATTATGACATATGTGGTAGACATTCTGTGTTCTGTTATGTGATTGCATGTTATATATGAGGACCCCGGGGGAAGCCCGTGGCATTGGATGTAAGACCATGTGGGGTAGCCCATGGCATTGGATGTAAGACCATGTGGGGTAGCCCATGGCGGTCCTAGGTGAAGACCATGTGGGTTAGCCCATGGCATTGGATGTAAGGCCATGTGGGGGAGCCCATGGCAGTCCTAGGCAAAGACCATGTGGGGTAGTTCATGGCACTTTCACAGGTTTCATGTATGCATGGTATATGATATGTGGTTTGTGTGTGTGTGGTATTCTCTGGGAAACTCACTAAGCATTTCGCTTACAGTTTGTTGATTGTTTCAGGTACTTCAGAGCCGAAGGGCAAAGGCAAGGCGTGATGACGTGGCATGCACTCTACCTCTTTTTTTGTGTGATGGGACTAACTGATGTTTTCAAAGTACATTGAGTTTGTAATAATTATGAATTATGGGAATTGTTTGAGTAATTAAAAACGAAAAAAATTTCTTGATAAAAATTGGGTCGTTACAAGTTGGTATGAGAGCCTTGGTTTGAGGGATTCGGGCACATTCTCGGGTGTGTCGGGACTCAAACTAAGGAAATGGTCAAATGTTTTCAAAAGAAACTTAAAAAGGATTTTTGGATGGAAAGAGGAGAGTGCAATGCACGTGATCATCCGAGCCAAGTAAGTAGTTTCCCAAGTTGATTAGCCATGTTATATGAAATTGCTAAGTGTATGTTTTTAAAATTATATACGGTTAGGAGTTGATAGCTTCAGAACGATTGATTTAGCCTATTGATCCTTTCTGTGTATAATTTGCATGCCTAAAAGCAACCTGTAGTGATGGTTTGACTATTATGAGTAGGACAATCATAGGGTGTCCGAGTTTGATTCATGTGAGGGATGTGAGTCATGGTTTGTGTGGATAGCTTTGGAAGTACCAGGTAAAGCAGTGGGGTAAGGTACGAGTAAGTGTGGAAGGTAGTATTGGGCCCGTACTACTGGAAGCACAGAACCCGTACCCAAACCCATGTTCTACCTGGGAATTTCAAAGGAAACAGTATGGAAGTAACCTCGTTATGGGTATCCTGATCATTATGTTTTGTGAAATGACAGTTCAGCATGGTGGTTACACGATTGGGATCAGGACCGGGGTCAGGATCGGGATCCGGGGCTCGGTCAGGCGGCCCTACTAATGGTATTGATGAGAGGTTGCGTGAGCTGATTGCGGCCGAGGTTACGAGGGGCATCCTTGACGCTACCCCCAGTCATCTTTAGGACGGTCAAGGAGGGTATGATGGAGATCATGGAAGAGAAGCTTAGAGCATTCAGGGCCGAGATTTCTGCAGGCCAGGGTGGATCTCGAACCCCCTCGTTTAGGGAGTTCAAGGCATGTAGAGCTCCGGAGTTTTCAAGGGTCAGGGACCCCATTGTGAGCAGACGCTGGGTGGCGGACATTGAGAATGCCCAGCGCACGAGTTCTTGCCCGGATGAAGCAAAGGTTGGATTTGCTTCCTGTATACTGAGGCACAGGGCCCGATACTGGTAGGGCGAGATTACTAGCAGGTGGGAGCAGCCGGTGTGGCTGACATGTCGTGGGCCGAGTTTGTGCGACGGTTTGATCAGGAGTTTGCACCACTTATTGAGGTGCAATGAATGGTGAGGGAGTTTCATGATTTACAGCAGACCACCGAGACTGTGGCGGAGATCACCGCCAAGTT
The DNA here is from genome assembly GCF_051521515.1 of Lactuca serriola. Classification (NCBI taxonomy): domain Eukaryota; kingdom Viridiplantae; phylum Streptophyta; class Magnoliopsida; order Asterales; family Asteraceae; genus Lactuca; species Lactuca serriola. Next base: position 42,511,537 of record NC_136410.1, read on the forward strand.
TCGAGAGCGAGCTTTGTTGATCCCTCAGTATGCGGCAGATGAGGATTTGAGGAGGACCCGATACCACTCTATGTTGAGAGAGGACATACGGGAATTTGCGAGCTTTACAGGGTGCAAAACCCTAAACGAGATGGTTGATAAGGTCCGTGAGAGGGAGATGGAGTTGGAGTCCCGCACGAAGCGGAAGACTGAGCTGGTTCAGGCAGCGGGGGCCCAGGCTAAGAAGCCTAAGACCTTCGGTTCTTCGAGTAAGGGCCAGCAGGGTCGGGGCCAGTGTGCCAAGTGCGGGAGATTTCATAGGGGGACTTGTCGGACAGTTGGGATGTCGAGATGCTACTCATGTGGGTAGCAGGGTCACGTGAGTAAGGATTGCCCCAAGAAGGGCTTGATATGTTTTCACTGCAACCAGACAGGCCATAAAAAGGCCGATTGTCCGAGGTTGGAAGGAGGAGGAGGGGGATCTGTGGCAGCGCCCATGCCCGCCACTATGAGGGTTACTAATGGCCGCCCTAAGGCGGAGGTTCCAGCAGTGAAGAGTCGCGCATTCTAGCTGACTACCGAGGAGGCTCGGGCCACGCCAGACGTTGTGGCTGGTATGTGTTCATTATCCTCTGTCTCTTTTATGTTAAATGTTTATGTGTATGCTTATTGTGCTTTGTATAGGGACCTTTATGGTCAATGGTATGACGGCCCATGTCTTATTTGATTCGGGGGCTACCCGATCTTTTGTATCTCTTACGCTTATCAAGAAATTCCGAGACGCACCCGGGACTCTGGATACCCTGCTCGAGGTGGAGATTGCAGATAATCGCACTGTGAGTGATGCGAGGGTGTGTTAGGATTGCGTCCTGAATGTGCACGGCGAAAGGTTTCGCGTTGATTTGGTTCCCATACCATTGCGAGGATTGAAGGTGATTATTGGGATGGACTGGCTGGGGGCCAATGGGGCCATGATCGATTGCGAGCGGCAGCTGGTCCGGGTTCAAACCCAAAGGGGGGGAGAACTGGTTATCCACGACGAGAGGACCATGCAGGGTCTGACCCTTTGTTCAACTGCGAGGGCGAGGAGGTTTCTGTAGCAGGGCTGCATGGGATTTTTGGCCTATGTTTCAGATACGTGAGTGGAGACAGTGACGGATATCGGTAGTGTACCAATGGTGCGGGATTTTCGGGACGTTTTTCTCGAAGAGTTACCCGGAGTGCCTCCAAGGAAGCAAGTGGAGTTTTGTATTGACCTGGTACCCGGTGCCGCCCCGATAGCTAAGGCACCATATCGATTGGCGCCACCTGAGATGCAGGAATTATCTGCACAACTTCAAGAGCTACTAGACCGAGGGTTCATCCGTCCGAGTAGTTCTCCGTGGGGAGCTCCGATCCTTTTCATGAAAAAGAAGGACGGGTCGCACAGGATGTGCATCGATTATAGGGAGCTGAATAAGCTGACGGTGAAGAACCGTTATCCTTTGCCCAGGATTGACGACCTGTTTTATCAACTTCAAGGAGCATCGTGGTTCTCTAAGATAGATCTTCGGTCAGGGTACCATCAAATGAGGATTCGGGATAAGGATATACTGAAGACAACTTTCAGGACTCGTTATGGGCATTACGAGTTCGTGGTGATGCCATTCGGGCTCACCAATGCGTCGGCCGCATTCATGGATCTCATGAATCGAGTGTGCAGGCCGATGTTGGATCAGTCGGTGATTGTTTTTATTGATGATATCCTGGTATACTCCAAGACCAGGGAGCAGCATGAGCAGTATTTGAGAGAGGTATTGGAGACCTTGGGTGCGGAGAAACTGTATGCGAAGTTCTCCAAGTGTGACTTTTGGTTGTGAGAAGTGTAGTTTTTGGGTCATGCTGTTAATCAAGAGGGTATTTCGGTTGACCCAGCGAAGGTAGAAGCTGTGGTGCGATGGGAGGTACCGAGGAATGCCTCGGAGATTCGTAGCTTTTTGGGTTTAGCGGGTTATTATTGGAGATTTATCCAGGATTTCTCCAAGACTGCGGTGCCATTGACCCGTTTGACCAAGAAGAATGTGGCTTTTCGATGGGGTGAGGATCAGCAGAGGGCTTTTGAGACTCTGAGGCAGAAGCTATGTGAGGCTCCGATCCTAGTATTGCCCGAGGGATTGGACGATTTCATGGTATATTATGATGCATCGATTTCAGGTTTGGGTGCGGTACTGATGCAGAGGGGACGTGTGATCGCATATGCCTCGAGACAGTTGAAGCCTCACGAGGCAAATTACCCCACGCACGACCTGGAGTTGGGGGCAGTGGTGCTTTCCCTCAAGATTTGGAGGCACTATTTATATGGGGTGAAATTCGTTGTGTATACCGACCACAAGAGTCTGAAGTATTTGATGGACCAGCAAAACCTAAATATGCGTCAGATGAGATGGTTGGACGTGCTAAAGGACTATGACTGCAAGATCCTATACCATCCAGGGAAGGCCAATGTGGTGGCTGATGCCTTAAGTTGCAAAGCGACGGGGTCGCCGATCAGGGATATTTGTTTGAGGGTGACGGTAAGCCCACCCTTGATAGACATGATACGAGAGGCTCAAGTTGAGGGAGTGAAGAAGGAGAACTTGAAATTGGAAAGAATTCGGGGACAATATCCTTTGTTTGTTAAGGATAGTCGTGGCTTGTTGACGCAGTGTGGCCGAGTATGGGTGCCGATGTCAGGGGGAGTGAGATAGAGATTGTTAGAGGAGGCGCATAAGTCCAAATTTTCTATACACCCATGTGCGACAAAAATGTATAGGGATTTGAGGATGAGCTATTGGTGGCCCTGCATGAAGCGGGAGATCGCCGGGTATGTGGAGCGATATTTGACATGTAGGAAGAACAAGGCCGAGCACCAGCGACCTCATGGTAAGGTCCATCCACTTCCCATTCCCATGTGCAAGTGGGAAGAGATCACTATGGATTTCATCACGAAGCTACCGCGGACAGCGAGGGGAGTCGATGCCATATGGGTGATTGTGGATAGACTGACGAAGAGTGCTCACTTCATTCTGATCTCCGAGAGTATATCTACAGAGAAGTTGGCGGACATTTATGTTCGAGAGGTGGTGGCCAGGCACGGAGTGCCGGTATCAGTGGTTTCAGATAGGGATGTTTGATTTACATCCAGGTTTTGGAAGAAGTTCCATGAGGAACTGGGTACCCTGCTGCATTTTAGTATGTCATATCACCCCCAGACCGACAGCCAAAGTGAGAGGACGATCCAGACACTGGAGGATATGTTGCGGGCATGTATGCTGGATTTCAGAGGGAGTTGGGATACGTACCTCCCACTGGCAGAGTTTTCATACAATAACAACTATCATGCCAGTATTGACCGAGCACCATTTGAGATGTTATATGGACGAAGGTGCAGGACCCCAATATGCTGGGATGAGGTTGGACATCGGGTTTTGGGGAGCACGGAGGTGGTACTCGAGACCACCAGATTGATTCAGCAGGTGCACGATAGACTGCGAGTCGTGCAGAGTCGTCAGAAGAGCTATGCGGACCGGCGTCATTCAGACCTCGAATTTCAGGAAGGAGACTTTGTCTTACTAAAGGTGTTACCCTAGAAAGGGATTATCCGGTTCCACAAGAGGGGCAAATTGGAGCCTCGATTCATAGGCCCGTTCAGGATCATCGCCCGGGTGGGCAAGGTGGCATATCGTTTAGAGCTCCCAGAGGAGCTTAGTCGGATTCACAACACCTTCCATGTGTCTCAGCTACGGAAGTGTGTTGCCGACAAGTCTTCAGTCATATCCTTGGACAACATTCAGTTGGATGGGAGCTTGAATTATGTCGAGAGACCAATTACGATTCTAGACCAGAAGACGAAAAAGCTCTGTAATAAAGAAGTGAAGTTGGTAAAGGTGCAATGGTAGCACCGAAAGGGTTCCGAATGGACTTGGGAACCGGAAAGTGAGATGCGGGGCTTCTATCCAGAGTTGTTTGGACCAGCAGGCTTCGAGGACGAAGCCTAATTCAAGTAGGGGGGGAGTTGTAATACCCCGATCCTCAAGTAATTATAATGACATTTCAGTTTGGATTCTTGGAGGACCTACTTGGCGAGTTGGCTTCCCTACTTGTCGAGTAGTAGCGGGTTTGGACGCGGGGGTTTAATGATCTACTCGCCGAGTCTATTATGGTACTCGACGAGTAGATGCTGGCAGATGAAACCCTAGATACCAGAGCCTTGCACCCTATTTAAAGGGTCATTAGCCTCCCTTGGCCTCCCCTTTACAGCTCTATACCTCCTTAAAAACCCTGATTCGAGTGTGAGTGTGTTCTTGGTGATTTTGAAGCTTGAAGGAGGGATTTGGTGCAGGAATCACTTGGGGAATCAAGCTAGAATAAGCAAGGGCTCGTGGGGATTCTAGATCTACTTCTGTGGAGCACTTTCTGAAGGTATTAAGCTGTCTCTTGGCTCATTTCCACCCAAAACCCTCTTGTGCATGGATTCTAAGAAAGGGATTTTGTGTTTAAGCCAAGATCTGAAGTTGTAACTTCATATCTGAACTCCTTTTGGCCTTAAGATGCATAAAGTTTTCAGTTGAGCTTAGCATGTACCTTCTCTCAAGTGTATGACCCCATTCCAAGCTTAGATTTGCTATTTAGGGCCTTAAAGCCTTGCATGCACATAAAGTTTGCAACTTTACGTGGAAAGCATGCCTCAGGAGGCTAGATCTGTAGTTTGGAAGCTTTGCATGGCTCAAAAAGGGTCTGTATGGCTTGGGATCTGAAAGGACTCGGCGAGTCACAGGGGGTGACTCAGCGAGTCATTTGAAGGCATGCATGGACTCGGCGAGTTGGATGAACAACTCGGCGAGCCTGATGAATTTTGCCTAGAACTCGGCGAGTTAGATGAACAATTCGGCGAGTCGGATGAAGGTTACCTAGAACTCGACGAGTTGAAGGAACAACTCGACGAGTCGAGTAAGATTTCCCCAATGGTTGGATGTTCGTAGACGTGTCGAGTGTCAAGCAAGGGAACTCGACGAATGACCTTAGATTATCAATCAAGATTGTATGAACTCGACGATTCGCCTCGATGAATCGGTGAGTAGATGTTATTCTGGGAAACTGGGCGAGTTAGGCTCAACATGGACCGTGGACTTGACCTTGGCTGAAGTTGACCAGGGTGGACTTTGGGGAAATGACTGGAAATTGTATGACACTTTTTAGGCAGTTGCGTGGAGCAGCCTGTGGGGTACATTTGGTCGCAAAGTGCCGGTTCAGCATTCGTGACAGGTGAGTCTTCTCACCATACCTATGGGTCTAAGGCACCAAGGCCGACCCATTATGTGATTATGACATATGTGGTACACATTCTGTGTTCTGTTATGTGATTACATGTTATATATGAAGGCCCCGGGGGAAGCCCGTGGCATTGGATGTAAGACCATGTAGGGTAGCCCGGGGCATTGGATGTAAGACCATGTGGGGTAGCCCATGGCAGTCCTAGGTGAAGACCATGTGGGGCAGCCCATGGCATTGGATGTAAGGCCATGTGGGGGAGCCCATGACAGTCCTAGGCAAAGACCATGTGGGGTAGCCCATGGCAGCTTCACAGGTTTCATGTATGCATGGCTTACGTGATATATGTGTAGCTTTTATAGCTAACAGGATATATGATATGTTGTTTGTGTGTGTGTGTGGTATGCTCTGGGAAACTCACTAAGCGTTTCACTTACAGTTTGTTGATTGTTTCAGGTACATCAAAGCCGAAGGGCAAATGCAAGACGTGATGATGTGGCGTGCACTCTACCTCTCTTTTTTTGTGATGGGACTAACTGATGTTTTCAAAGTACATTGAGTTTGTAATAATTATGAATTATGGGAATTGTTTGAGTAATTAAAAACGAAAAAAAATTTCTTGATAAAAATTGGGTCGTTACAATAAAAAACTACAAACACATTAGGGATATAATCTCCACGTCTTGACTTGGGGATTTGAACTATTTTCGTGGAAGTTTTGTACAATAAATCATCACGACATCTTTATATCTCAACAAAAATATGCCCTCACGATTCTCAAACTAGAAAACATTATTTCATACAAATCAGCTAAGACTCCTATGAACTCGTTCCATCACATAACTCTGCCTTAACTCCTTCAGTATATCACAGTCTAGTTTGTAACACTGCAAATTTTCAAGACAATTTTTCTTTTAAAAAACATATGATTCTCAATACACATTTCATAAAACATCATTTGTTTAGTTTACAAAACACAATCCCTTCTTAATTACTTAATAATCTAGGATCCTCAAAACATAATTCTTTCACTAGTGTGTACCATCAAGCCGATGCCGTCCCGAGATACTGAGAAAACCTGAAACACATAACACATAACACGGTAAGCATGAAGCTTAGTGAGTTCCCCAAAATACCTCATACAACACATACGCCACTCAAGGCCATAACTCTATGGGATCTTCCGATCCATGTGTTGCAGGGAACTTCCATCCCAACTCTGGTAGACCTTCCGACCCTACCTGTATGACCTTCCAGTCCTCATCATTTTGACCTTCCGGTCCCTACCCTGTTGACCTTCCGGTCCATATCATGGTACTCATAACATAACATAGCACATACATATCGCATAGCAACACATATCACATACTCCACATAACATAATAGACCTTCCGTTCACACATAGTTACCACTCTGGGTAAAGTATAGTGAGAAGACTCACCTCACATGATGTCGAGTACCCTCTCGTGATCGATAACCCGACCTAGCCTCCTCCTATCAAATGATAACATCTCTAATCAAAATCCTCTCATGTTCTCATCCCTAATAATGGGTAGAAGACCATTCTACCTCCTTGACCTCTCTTGAATCAGCTTGACCAAAACCCCAAGGTCAACTGAAGTCAACTCTAGTCAACGGTCAAACTTTGACCAGACTCGTCGAGTGCACATGGGTGACTCAGCGAGTCCAAGCGTGTCCTCTGAATTCTCCTATGGCCTCTCTCGGCTCGTCGAGTTAACCCTTCACTCGATGGGTTCCCACGGGTCACGAATTGTGGGGCAACCCGACTCGACTCGTCGAGTCCTCTTATGGACTCGGCGAGTTTCCTCAATGGAAACACTCAAACGATCTTCTGAGGTCAGATCTGTTTCTCTAACTTGTAGATCTGACCTTCTAATACTCAATAATCACGTAAAGGTCCAATCTTTAAGCTCATGCACCACTCATAGGGTCTTATTTGGTGAAATAGCTTCTAAAATGGCAACCTAGGTTCACAACTCCAATGGAATAGAATAAAGTTGAAAGAGTGGGATTCCCTGGACCTCTTAAGGTTCAGATATGAGGTTTCCCACCTCAGATCATGTCTCACTTAGCTCATAATCACAAAAGAAGGGGAGTTAAACCCTAAAACTCCCAAGATCTTGAGGTCTAACCAAAAATAGGTGAAAAGGATGCAAGATCATACCTCTTACAGCAGTACCAAGCGAAGAAATGTTAGGTCCACAACCCCCATCTCGTTCCTTGCTTGAATCATGCTCTTTCCCTTCCATAAAACCCACCAATTTACTTGATTTCATCATAAGAACTCTCCCATGGCTCCAATGGCGATTTAGGGTTTCTCACAAAAGATATGGGGCGCATCCAAGGTCATAAGTGATGGGTTTTAAGCATAAGAACAATCCTATGTGCTCATACAAACCCTTATGCTTGGATCTAGGTTTCTCTATTGTACATGCAATGAATCCAAGACTAATAAACTTATATCTAACATATTATAAACTGAATTAGGGTTTAGATAATTACTTTTGATTGTTATATAGCAATAACAATCAATTCCTTGCTTGAATTAGCTTCAAAAGCTTAGTGCCTCAAGTGCTGCACCTCTAATGGAGTCACAAACACCATATACAACTTGGATGAAGAGGAGAAGAAAAGAGGCTGCCCAAAAACGGCTAGAAACCCTAAAGAATCAGTTACACACGTCTTTGGGGCCTAAGGGGTCCTTTATATACTTGTGTGGGCTGCTAGGGTTTCAGTCAAAACCCTAATGGACAGCTTAAACTCTAAGCAGCCCATGGAACCTTCTGGATAAGGCTATGGACGAAAATATGATGGGCTCCCATCATAATTTCGTTCACCCCTTATTCCTTTAGCATTCCTTAGCCCAATAACTCAATTATCCAATAATTGCAGTCCAGTCCCCTAAATTTAATTAATCTCTTTTAGCCACAAAAATTAATTATCAATTAATTCTTAACTAATATTAATTAAAAAATATGGTTTCTCCTTTAATATATTATTCTCATAATATATTAATAAATCATATTTAAACCTTTCTCTCCTTAAATCATCCTACATATTGCTATGGTGAAGACAACCCACAAGGAACATGCTCATAATCAGGTCAAGTACATACCAAAATAGTTATGGACTTAGACACTAATCCAACAGTCTCCCACTTGGATAAGTCTAATAACTATTTTCTGTATGACTTCGGAACCTGATCAGCAATCGTAGCTTTAAAAAGCCGTTGTCAACTCTGATCTTATTAGATACGCGTGTACTTTAGATAAGGGATCATATATTCCTCCATTCTTAAGATATCTTATAGACAAAAGACATGAATTTCAATCATTCTCTCTATACTGTTTCCCGACTTCCAATTTATGACGACTGATAACAGACTAAAATTGAACACATCAACTTAGTCCCGACTTGGCCAAGCGCTTAGGTGTCATCACTAAATCATCGAGAGGCCCATATATATCGCTTTCATCCCACTTTGGGTAAAAGGAATGGATAAACTTCGACTCAAATGCTCGCTTGCATTTACTGATCGAATCACACACAACAATAAGTTTTATAACACCAAGTTACTGGTGCGTTTACTTATTATCAATGTGCAACCGACCAACAAATAACAACTCACATGTCTCAGTTTCAAGAATATACAATATTATCGTCTCACTAATCACTCGTGATAAATCCATGAAGTGATCCAAGTGAGCGTGGGTTTAATCTAATACTCTAATCTTATCAAAGCACTCATGAACTCTGCAGCAACCTTGTGCCATGTCTAAACACTTCAGACAATCTACAGACAGATTCACGACAGTTTTCCTTTATACTTACTTCCAACGTATGACCGACTGTGGATGTTTGAATAACCTAGTTATTCTGGAAGTCAAAACATGCAAACTGAAACATAACAATAATACTTAATCCTATATGGCCCCAAACTTGTTAGAGTAAATAAAACACTTCTATTTATCCACCATATTGATTACTCATTATTATCGTTTACTGTTTCAGAAAATCAACTTATTACTCAAATTACAACAATAGTTGTCCCATGCATAAAGCATGCACACTATGTTTCCTATGGTCCTTACTTTGTGAAATAGATCAATTGAAAAACTTTTCCAATGATGTTCATTTCACAATTCCCAATCCTTATCATTAGTGTAAGAACACAAGGTTCTTTGCTACTATTAGAATATGCTAGATTCTAACATTTTATGCAACGATCCTTTTGTAAAGTCATAGCACAAAAGTCACCTAGACTTGGCTAATGAAATTACAAAGTACTTTCTTAGAAATTGTTACAAGACAATTCCATAGACGTGAAGTCTCACATTCAAAGTACACTCCTTTGAACATCCTTCTTGCATAAAAGTTTCTAATCTAGACATAGATTCTCAATATCCAACTCCCAATATGGAAACATTTCCTCATTTGCAATATGACAACTCATTCTTAATAGATTCTTATCTATTCATAATAATGTCAATATGGTCCATCCAATACCATACTTCCAACTACTCACAAGCGACCAATCCTCAGCGAACTTTGGATCGTCCTTTGATAGTTGTTTAATTATTTTAGTCAAAATCGATTCTAGTCCTTTTTCCCTCTTAATGTGCTATACATTTGGAAAATTTTAGAATGGTCAAATATTATAGCATATGCAATCGATCCTATACCTGAAGCGTATGGGACACGATGCATAATGTCTTACATAAAGTTATGATACTTTATCAATCTTCTACCATAATATTTTATGTGTCACATTCTCACAATTCGAACTATGAAGAGGGATGTCGTAATCATAATCGAAATTTGAGAACACACTATGTATCCTTTGACTAAACTTATTAAAATTTCTCAATCTAAGCTTTAGATTTTGAAACGAAGTATAATATTCTCTCCCTTAATTATAGCAAAAACAACTTTTCAACCCATGCAACTATGCAAATTGAATCTTTGTTTTTCTGTAATTAATATTGCTAACTTGCAATACTCGCCATAATAATTATACAAGCATAAAACTTATGCTCCCACTATCATGATGATTATCATATAAGCATAACACTTATGCTCCCACTAGCTTTGACATGTATTTAGAAAACAAATGAACTTCCAGAAAACAAAGCATATTGAATTTCTGAAATTCATATTTCTAATACCAGATGCTTCGATAAGCCTTTATCTAAGCTTCTTAAACTTATACACCTTTGCCTTAGATATCTCATATGTGTGTTTAAACAATTTAGAACTTATGTTACTAAGTTCCAAATGTTCAACCTAATTGCCAAATATCACAATTCGAATTATGGAAAGGGATGCCATAACCATAATCGAATTTGAGAGTACAATTTTCACAATTGCTATCTTCTTAAGATCTATCTTAGTGAAAGCATTTCCTTACAATCATTTTCATGAAGGAGGGAATCTTATGACACTTAGATTTTATGGTGTATGAGTTCCTATCCATGTGAATTTGCCAAAACCAAAGTTTGTGACAAATCCAAGCTCATATGGACTGAACTTTCTTAATCTCGATTTCTTGCCTTATGGTAACACGAGTGCCCACCATGTCTTCCAAGTAGTATAGTAACTTGTCCTTACATATCAATGTACTTTCCATCAACTAAGGCTCTATTATGCATTCAAATGAGAACTCATAGAACTCACATACACAATTAACTCAATTGGAATGACACAAAAACAAAATAATGTCAGCACGATAGGTTGTAAACCTCAAGTTGTGTGCTAGTGATGATCTATAAGGTTTATTCTTGATTTGTTCTTGAAACCTTTCAAGACCATTAAGACTTCCACTAACTCCTTGACATATAAGATTCTCTTTTCAAGAAACATTTCTTGACAAAGCAAATATTCAAGAGTTAGTGTAGTTCTTATCAAGACAAAACACTTCACATAATTGGTCCTAGTTGGTCTTTGTCTTATCCAAGACAGCACAACTTACCAATTTCAAATGTGCAAGAATAAGAAAACTTTTCCAAATTCCACATTTGATGAGTGTTATAAACCTACTTAAGACTTGTCACTGAATGTCACAATCTTGACTCTAAGACTTGATATTGGAACGAAGTATGATTGACTTCTTGATTTAACCATTTCGACAATTCTCGATTCCTCTTCTTAGACATGCAATTACACTAAGACTCTCTTAGAGGATCAATTGAGACATGGTTCTTAATCATTAAGACTTATCATAAAACACAATAAAAGGTACTCTCCCTTCTTCTTAGAATAGAGAAACTTTTATCTTTCTGCCTACTTGATTCTTCTTTATTCGTTCTACTATTCATTGAAACTCTTTCAACCAACTCGGAATTACACTTAATCTTATAAGTATAATCATATTTACTAAACTTTAGTAAATCATGACGAATATCTTTGTCACTCTTGTGGTGGACTTGATCAACGCACAACCTAGTGTACTTGATCTCCTAGTCCTTCAATTGACACTTTGTCAAAGAATTAGTCTAAGTTTCCCAAATGTGAAAGTTTTTTCATTCATCATACAATACACATTGCATGATTCCAAGTTTCTGTCCAATTGAAACTTGGGCGATGAGAAACTCTCCCTATTTGGTAAACTTTTGACATTTCCACAAATAACATAAGTAAGAATCAAATCCATTGTTGCTAATAATAGAAACATTCAAACATCAATTTTTTCATACATGCCATCGCAAGGATAAATAAATAAGATAAAATCAAAATTCATTTTATTGCGCAAAAATTTGTCCTTACAATGCAATTCAATTGAAAAACTATGTTATTACATATTTCTTAACAATTTACTCTAACTCCAAGTAGTAGCTCAAGAATCCATTCTTCAAGTAATGCGATCGAAATCCATTTCTTCATGATTAGATTCAGCTCACTTCTTCCCTCAATCTTCCTCTCTTTTCTTCGATCCTACAAAACATCAAAATGTAATCTTATCACATCATGTATTAAGAAACTAGAATAGGAACTCAAAAGAGTTAGATAATGGATTTTACCTTAAATAGAGCCATACGTCTTAACTCTCCCATCTCTTAGATCTCTCAGGTAGTTAGGGCAGCTTCATCTCCAATGCCCCTTCTCTTGGCAATAAAAGCAAATGGACTCCTTTGGCACAGCACATTGGACAATCACAGACTTAGTTCTTTCTGGACTTCCAATGTTGCCAGTGTCCATTGAAGTTTGGGAGTTTGATTCACCAAACAAATTTGCTTGACCAGCACGCCAAATCATTGCTGATTCAGCAGCTATAAGCAAATAGGTGAGATTAATGAGGGTCACGTCATGATCCATCATATAGTACTCTCTAACGAACTCACTATATGATTCAGGAAGTGACTGAAAAACCCAGTCAGCAGCCAACTCGCTTGAAATCTCGACACCCAACATGCTTAACCTATCAATGTGTGACTTCATCTCTAAGAAGTGTGCACACACAGGCTTCCCATCTTCGTGTTTACTTGCCAAAAGGGCTTGAGTGAGCTTGAACTTTTCAAGCCTTTGAACTTGTGGGTCAAGGAGAACAATTGGAGGAGGTGGAGGAAGTGAAGCATGACTCTCATTTCCTTGATCATATCTCGGAACGTCATCTTCATTTGGAAAGCTTGTTCCAAAGGATTTGGGAAGACCATTGTAAGATTCAGACATCTACAAAACGGGAGAAAATTCAAGTTAAGTTGATTGAGTCCTTAATAAAACACTCAAATGAGTTATTAAGGCTAGGATCCAACACAATATTCTACAACCTAGAAGAGGGATGTTGTAATCTAGTTGCAGAATATTTGAAGGTAGGTAAATGACGATTTACCAATTTCCACCATGAAAAACGAAAAGGAAGTTTAAGTTTTAAATGAATTGAAACTCCTAGATCTTTTGAGATTCATTGAACTTTTCAATGGCATGTTTAATCTCGATTATGCCCTACTATTTGTGACTGGGATGTCGAGGATCACAAACAAGGTGTGAATAACCATACGAATCACGTGGTGCACCCAATGCTACTATCACCTAATCAATGTGCCGGTTAGCCACACACGCTCCATTGATCTATGATAAGCATCGAGCCACCCTTCGCCACCAATGTCATCCCCAAATTAGTGTGTCGGTTAACCACACACGCTCCACTAACGTTTGACAAGGGTACGAAGTGTAATTCCATGGGCTAGCATACAATTTCACATTTTGCCTAAAGTAACTATGATTTGGGAATTTGTATAAGCATTTAGTTACTTTGTACTTCATTATACTTATAATGGATGGTTTCTGTCCTATCTTACCCGTTCGGCTAACGACCCTCCACTAGTCAAGAGTGCGGTGGGTAAGAGTGGATACCCATTCAATCGCCATTTTATAGGCAACTTTCTTAAACACCCCTTATAGACCACTTTCGTGAATGAGGCCTACTAATGGTAAGACTGACTGTTTACTCATACATATATAATATTAGACTTTTAATGTTATATATAGTATAGGGTGTATTTTACACTTTTAAAATACTAGGTGGTTTAACTTAGTAAATTATACTTTTAATTTAATTAAATGTAAACCAAAACTTTATGGGTTTATTAAATCACTTTTAATTATACACTTTAATTTATTAACAAAACCATAAGGGTGTGATTTGAACTTTTCAAATTACTAGGGTTTTAGAATTTAACATTTCAAAATTAAACTTTTAATCAACTTTTAAATTCCGAAACTTGAGGGCAAGTTTTGAAACATTTCAAAAACATTAGGGTTTAACTTATTTAAATTTCATAAACAAAACTTTTAAGTTCAAATTTAAACTATAAAACCTAAAGGGTGCAATTGAAACTTTTTCACATCACAAAGGATCAAATAACAAATAATATAAGTTAAACAATTAATTTATTCATTATCTATATTTGACCTAATCTTATTTTAGTCACTAGATAATTACCAAATAATTTAAAATAATCCATATATATCATATAAACAACCAATATTCAAAGGATTTGAAATTATTTATTGTTTTGGCAAGGATAATCATTAATTTAAGATAAAAATCGGATTTTAACTTCAAAAAACGAATTAGGCATTAAATCCAAGTCAAAACAGCAGTTAAATCCCGAAATACCCTTTGTCTGACGCTCGAACTCGCCGAGTCAGCTATGAACTCGCCGAGTAGGGGCCAACTCGCCGAGTTGTGTCGGGCAGAGGCAAAAAACTCAATTTTTAGCAAACAAAACAGTTAAGCATCACATACAATTGAAACCAATCAAGGCTCTGATACCACTGATGGGTTTTAAGCATAAGAACAATCCTATGTGCTCACACAAACCCTTATGCTTGGATCTAGGTTTCTCTATTGTACATGCAATGAATCCAAGACTAATAAACTTAGATCTAACATATTATAAACTTAATTAGGGTTTAGAGAATTACCTTTGATTGTTATATAGCAATAACAATCAATTCCTTGCTTGAATTAGCTTCAAAAGCTTAGTGCCTCAAGTGCTGCACCTCTAATGGAGTCACAAACACCATATACAACTTGGATGAAGAGGAGAAGAAAAGAGGCTGCCCAAAAACGGCTAGAAACCCTAGAGAATCAGTTACACACGTTTTTGGGGCCTAAGGGGTCCTTTATATACTTGTGTGGGCTGCTAGGGTTTCAGTCAAAACCCTAATGGACAGCTTAAACTCTAAGCAGCCCATGGAACCTTCTGGATAAGGCTATGGACGAAAATATGATGGGCTCCCATCATAATTTCGTTCACCCCTTATTCCTTTAGCATTCCTTAGCCCAATAACTCAATTATCCAATAACTGCAGTCCAGTCCCCTAAATTTAATTAATCTCTTTTAGCCACAAAATTAATTATCAATTAATTCTTGACTAATATTAATTAAACAATATGATTTCTCCTTTAATATATTATTCTCATAATATATTAATAAATCATATTTAAACCTTTCTCTCCTTAAATCATCCTACATATTGCTATGGTGAAGACAACCCAAAAGGACCATGCTCATAATTGGGTCAAGTACATACCAAAATAGTTATGGACTTAGACACTAATCCAACAATAAGTTCCTTTAAATAGGCTCCAACGCCGGAACTTAGGGTTTTCTCTGCCCACTACCTACTCGACGAGTCCATACTTGGACTCGTCGAGTCCGCTCATTAAATCCATGTGACCAACTCGACGTGACTCGACGAGTCAGACCTTCGACTCGTCGAGTCCCTCCTATATCCTCAAAATGAAACACGAACTATCATACCCGAAATCCCGGATGTTACATGGTTGGGGCCCTATAATATCTTACTTTCACGAGAAATGACCTTACTTATGTTGTTCAAGATATCGGTCATTACATGACGATGTTAGAGAGCCTCACTTCATGGATCTTAAAAGGAGGTTTGTGTTATGTTTTTCGGTATCCTACTTTTGGCTTATAGTTATTTGTCTTATCTTCTCATAGTCTGACCCCATATTCTGATGTTGACTGGGTTGGCTGAACTTCCTACAAACGATTCTTTTTGGGTATCGAGTTATTATTAGCAATAACCTCCTTTCATGGTCCTTCAAGTGCTAAACGATAGTGTCCTGATCCAGTGATGAAGTTGAACTCCAAGACATTGCTAATGTAGTTATTGAAACATTTTAGCTATATAATCTACTTCTTAAGTTGCATAAGAAGCACGATTTGTCCAATATTGTTTAATGTGATAATGTTAGTGTTGTTTGCGTGTCCAACAACCCAATACATCATCACAAAACCAAGCACACTAAGATCGATATTCACCATGCTCGAGAAAAAGTCTTCATTTGTAAACTTTAGGTTCCACATGTTCCATCTTAGTCTTAGTATGTCGATATCTTTAGTAAGGGCTCATTATCTACTCAGTTTTTTAGAGTTTCGCTTTGGTTTGAACATTCGTGGCTACTACCACGATCAAACAACAGGAGAGTGGGGGTTGTCCTATTACTATATTATATTAATTGTATTTATTTAATATGTTCAGCCTATATTGTCTAGTCCATTGTATTCATGCATTTATTATATATATATATATATATATATATATATATATATATATATATATAGATATATATATATATATATATATATATATATATATATATATATATATATATGATCATGATAGGAAGATATTCAACTATCAAAACGGATGTGGTCGTGAAACATTTGAGTCATAAAGAACATGTTGAACCCCTAAGGTTAAACTACTACTTAGGGACAAAACGGATGTGGTCGTGAAACATTTGAGTCATAAAGAACATGTTGAACCCCTAAGGTTAAACTACTACTTAGGGACAAGCATCAAAATAGTGGGTCGTGTAATCATCACTGGGACACCTTGATGGTGATTTCCTTGCCTTTGATATGTATTTATTTTACTAGCAAACACATTGTTTAAATTTTCTTCTTTTTATGTAACTAACTATTTAAGCATTGTGCTAAATGAACCCCAATTAGTAGTTTTATGTGTGTGTGGAGGAGAGGTGGCATATCCCATAAAAAATGTAGCAAAAATCATTAGACGATACTAGGTCGATACTAGGTCGGTCGACTAAAGAGTAACAAGTATTCGGTCTAGACGGAAAGTACTGGAATTGGTAAATTATAAAGAAAATAATTTTGGGTATATATATATATATATATATATATATATATATATATATATATATATATATATATATATATATATATATATATATATATATCAAGTTCATTAAAATTTATAGCAAAATAGATGAAATCAAACATTTAATATTTTTTTAATATTAGAGTGTCCATTTAACATTTAGTCTTTGTTTTGTGTTCTTTTTCATTAAATTTTCATGAAAATGAAGAAATACGAAATAACAAAAAGTTTAGTGTTTATATATATATATATATATATATATATATATATATAATCATTTGTAGTTATTTATTTTTAAAAGTCAAAATTCCATAAGTTTGACTGAGTTGATCAAGTTGGACCTATTTGTTCGGACTTGGATCTGAGTTTGATCCATTTTTAGAAATTTGCCTTGGTACATACCTAATTTCGAGTACTCAGCTAAGTAGGCCGAGTTTTACAACACTACATATGAGTGTGGGATATGATTTGTCAATAACTCTAGGTAAATCCTAAAATAGAATATGCATACGATTTTGTGATATTCTTATAAGAAAAGAATGTATGATAAAAAACCAAATGAATAATATGTGACAATCAACATGAATTATCGGGTGCAACCGATTGGTCATTTGAGAGAACAAGAGTTGAGAAAACAAAATGAAAGCATTAGAAGTGGTGAGCAAGACTATTACAACATTTGAGGTGGTAGGCAAAACAAGGACATCAGGGCAGTTTCCCTCACATTAGCTATATGGTTGGCTATATGATTCATTGGTGGGACACTTAACGGTGATCTACATGGTACATTTTCATTGCAATGTTGTCAGGGGCGGATTTAGGGGTTTCCGGGGTGGCACCGGCAACCTCTAAATTTTCCGGCCGCAGTGGAAAAAATTTCGAAAATTTTCGAAATTTTTTATTTTTTCTACTATCATGCAACCCCTAATCTTCCCGTGCAACCCCTACTATGAAATCCTGCGTCCGCCCTTGAATGTTGTCAAGTGGGATACTAACAAGCATAACGACATCCATTTTTGGAGTACCTGCAATTCTTCCTATGGATTTTCATATATACTACTAAAGGGAAAGGCGCTAATAAATACTACATTATACTTCACTTCCATATGATGACAATTGACAACCATATGATGACAATTGACAATTGACAATTTAGTGGAAAAAATGGTGTATCATTATGTTTTTGTGATAGCTCGACTAGAAGGTGTTCTCCCCATGTTCCCATTTTGTACTATGTCACATAGACGTCGTGCCATTTTCCTCTCATTCTGCCATTATTCATTAAAATTTTGGAAATGATCATATTTCATTTTCCTCTCATTCTACAATATACTTCAGAAAAAGTACCTAACTAAAATAAAAAACAGAACTACAACATAACAATAGTTAAAATACTAGATCACACTGAATCGCCGTCCAAATCCTTATCTGATTCCCGACAAGATATATTTGTCTTAAGGCATTTTATTCTTAAAAAACGTTATAGTAATAATAAATAAATACATAATAAATACGAAGGTTAGGAACAATTCAAACCAAAATAAAAGATAGATTTTGAATATACAAAAATAAAAAAGAATGGATAATATCATAACTTGGTTTTAATTTGATGCATCATACGGTGTGGTGATTTCTTCTTTGATGGTAAGAATCACCGCACAAAACACACCTTATGGTGTTGTGTTATCGAACACCCTTTAGTTAGGGCCGGACCAAAGGATGTTCAAAAAGTGCCCATGAACACGTTCCACCGAAATCCATGGCCAAAAATTTTACTAGAATTTATATTAGCACGTGTTCATTTTTTGGCCCAAATGCTCAAATAGGTTAAGATGTAGCGAGAAAGTAAACAACACACAAGCAGGCGCAGTTCCCCTTAGCGGGAGGCGGGAATAAGATTTCAGGAAAAAGAGTTTACGTTTTGGTTCCTTCATCCTCGTTGGGAAACAGAAATCTTAATTGGTGTTGCACCAATTAATGATTTTCGATTGCTATCACAAGTCACTAAGTCGACAACGATATTCTTTTGATCTTTTCTTATGTGCTTATTGCTTAAATCCAGAAAACTCATTCAAAAGAAATCTCTCACTGCTCATTCAATCGATTCATGTTTTTTTCTTCTTACTTTTTTCTTCATCAATCACAAGAAAATTACCCAATACTCTAACTCATTAAATCAAAATTCACCGACAACAATCTTCTTTTGGCTTAATTGATTCTTATTTCAGTGAATAACAAGTAAATTGAAACGGAACAAAGGTTCAAAAATCAGAATCTAAGCCTAGGGAAGAAAATCAAAAGGTAAATAAGTTTTTTATTATTCTTTTTTATTCTTATTTCTAAATTACGATATTGTTTACTATTTAGAAGTAAATCATTTTTTTTTTATTTTTTAATTCATATTTTCTTGAATCCAGAACTCAATAGCGTTGAAACAATATATTGAGTGTCAATCGAGCTTTCTGATATCTTGGTTGTCTTGAAGTGTTGACATTGAGAAGGTATTATGCATTTTTTTCTATCTGATACATTTATGATATTGTTTATAATTAAATAAGCTTTTTTTCCCATTGTTTAATGTTTATGATTCTTGTTTTCTCGCATTCAAAAGCATTAAAAACAATCTTTGGTTTCAGACTGTATTGAATGGTTAAAAATCAATTCTAGAGTAAAAAAATCAGAAGATAATTTTTCGATTTCTGTTTGTTTTTTTAGAATCATATCATTGTTTTTATTTTTGATAATGTAATATAGCTTGGTGATTTGATTTATGATTTTTTGCAATTTTGTTACCCTTTATGATTGAGGGCAATCTTTTGGAGGACAAACTTATTTACGATGCTATTGAAAAGTTTATTTCAAATGAATCTTAGAAAGATGATTGTTTTCAAATAGAAACAAATTTATTTTTTGTGTATTATTTTGAATAAAATTTTAATTTTACGTATTTTGCAATAGAAAATGTAAAATTATAACTGTTTTGCTTAAACTTTTTGATATTTCAAGTATTATGGCATATATTTTGTTAAATTGAACAGAGTTTTTGAAATCCTACAGCCAGACCTTTTTTCAGTGCCACCTAAACGTCACCGCACTCTACGGTGGGAGTACACAGCGGCCTTATATTGTGATGATTCGGTATTTCTATATGTGAAGCTACAAAATTAGTTCATGAAATCAAAGAATTTCACGAATTCTTCGTGGCTTATTTCCTCTCAAAACAATCCGGCAAAGTAAGAATTATTCGTGCAATAATATTTATAAAATTGATGGTTATCTTATGATAAAAAAAATAGAAAAATTGAGGATTATACGATTAACTCTACTTAAAATGTTTTAATCCAAATTAATTTTGATTCCTTATCAAAAATGTTGTGACACCTTTACAGTTACATAACTCGAAAGTTGAGAAAGCTGTTTCATGGTACTTTGGTACTTTTGGGAAAGCGAATAAAAGTCAAACTGATAGAAGAGATTCCTTGTTTGCTTCTTCACCAGGCAACCTATGAACACAAATGATGTTACTTTTGCCAAACTCATTCAAATAAATGTTAACTAGATTTTTATATCTGATCTTGTCAAGACATAACATTATAAGATCATTGGTGGTTATTTAAATTTAAAATTTTATAAAGTTCTAACATCTTTTGCCGAGTATTGACTATCTAACCTAGTCTTGAAACTATTTTTATGGGGAGTAATTAAAATGATAAGAAAAAGTAAGGTTCTATCATAAAATGACCATCACCTATATAACATTTATCAAGATGTTATTCACTATTTATAAGGATGGAGAAAATCTTTCTCTTGGAGCCCTTCCAACCCACTTGTCATCTAGACATTAATTTTTTCTTTATACTATTAGCTAATGTCATAAAAACCTTTAAATTTTCAGCATTTTATCGGTTTTACCTAAAATTGAATTTTATGTACATTTATGCCTCAAACTTGTATTAATTTGTTCGTTTTTAGCCTCTAGCCAGTTCTTACCTACATAAACCAATCACTCTTTGCTGATTGGACAATATTTTTGCTGAGTCGGATGCCACATCAAATCAGCAAAGCAATGCTGACATGTGGCAGCAAGCGAAAAAACAGCCGAAATGGGGGTTAGGGGACTGGAACCCAGGCCTCCCACTACTAATAGTATATGCTTTAATACATATAAAAATGTTTTGATATATGTTTATACGTATAAAAGGGTTTTATACTTTTAAATATGTTAGGAAAATATAACCCAAAATTGTACGAAAGAACAAAAGCATAAAGTTCTTGACTGAGGCCTGTGTTTAACACAGTTTTCTTAAAACAAATTCGCCCTATATGAGTGTTTGTTTTCCAGGATACAACAGTGGAAATCAATTCTTCTAGATTGCCCGAACCATCACTTGGCCCAGATTATACCTTGGTTGTAGCAAGAGAGAAAAGATGAAGCAAAAGCGTAAGAGATGAAGAGATTGATTTCGTTTCATTCGGTGTGTTTAACCAGTCACATAGAGATTATATATATACTACCAATTGTAACCGATGTCATTAAAACGGAATCGTAGCTGTCGCAATTAAATAAGAAAATTAATCAAAGAATCAAAACCAAAATCTATGATTAATATCTCTTAATTCGTTTTTGTAACAGTTAACCAAAAGAAAAAAAAATCTATGATTAATATCTCTTAATTCGTTTTTGTAACAGTTAACCAAAAGAAAAAAAATGCAAAAAAGGTCCTTGAACTTTTCTGGTCGACCGGTGCGTACACAAGTTCAGTGGTCTGAAGCCAATTTGCGCGCATTTGCACCCCCTGCATGCGTGCACAATAAAGAGCCTTGGTTCTAATTGTCTTACAAAGGTAGTTAGTCTTTGTAGTTATAAACCAATTTTCTTTTCCTTCTTCCACCAATGTCGGATGAGTTTTAAAAACCCACTTGACTCATTTATCTTCTCTTCAATTGCCTTATTTTGACAAGTAATTTCTCATTCATTTTTAATCCGTTTTGGACGTGTGATATATTGAAACGTAGATATCACGGAGGAGAATACTAATATATAATCAATAACTCGTTTTGATTATATTTAGAGTATTAAATTTGTGCTAAAAAATGGAGAAAATCCATTTTTGGAAATTAATAATGTTAATTTTCCAACAAAATATGCATTTGAAGGTATAAATACACATAATAATAATAATAATAATAATAGTTAAAGTAATAATAACAATAACAATAATAATAATAATAATAATAATAATAATAATAATAATTATTATTATTATTATTATTATTATTATTATTATTATTATTATTTAAAAGTTTCAGTAAAATAGACATTAAATAGATTAAGCTAGATATGAAAACACAAACGCCTTTCTAGCTTGACGGTTAAGGCTCTATTGTTGGGAGTTGGAGACCCAGGTTTGAGTCCCTCATGCCCTATTTCAGTCGTTTTTTTGCTTGCTGACATAAGTTAACATTGCTGACGTGACATGACATCCGACTCAGCAAAAGTGTCGTCCAATCAGCAAAGGATGATCGGTTTCTGAAGGTAAAAACCGGCTAGGGGCTAAAAACGAACGAATTAATACAAGTTTGAAGTATAAATGAACATAAAATTCAATTTTGGATAAAACCGACAAAATGTTGAAAACTTAAAGGTTTTTATGACATTAGCCCTTTTACTTTCACTTTCATCCATCCCAATCTACAATACAGATAACTCATTCGGTAAACTACACGCAAAATCACTCATCCAGGTGCCAAAATGCACATTTAATCTGTATTTTAAAAAAATAACTTGGACCGCCCCACATTTGGTTAAAAATTGCACGTTTTCATCCCTCCAGACATAAAAAGACAATTTTTCCCTTATTTGTTTCTTTTATGATTCATTTTCCATTTAGTTGTTATTAATTAATTATTTATTGCTTTTATTATAAAAATAATCATTTATTTTCTTTAATAAAAGAAAGACTATAAACCCTAAACAAACCATCTCCTTCCCTCTGTTTCTTCTTTAGTGCGTAGTCTAACACCCGTGTTTCTAGGCTAAACATTATTATAATGATCTAATAGTTAGGACAAACAATTGTAACGTATTTTGAAGTAATGAAGAAGAATTATTTGAGTATTATGTGATTTATATGCAATATACATGCTTAAAACGATATAAAATAATAATAATAATAATATGAGTAAAAAATAAAATGAAGATTTTGGGTAGCCTTCACTAGTTCAATTTGATAGGATGTACTTTTGAGAATAAGGCTATTTGTGATTTATTAATATATTATAACTATAATATATTAATGGAGAAATCATATTATTTAATTAGTATAGATCAAGAATTAATTTGAATTAATTTAGTGATCAAAAGAGACTAATTAAATATACGGTGACTGATTAAGTAAATCAATGATTCTTATAGTGTGGGCCAATGATCATGGTTAATTAGGATGGGCTAAACCAATGTAATAGTCCATGGAGGTTTAACCCATGGAGCCTAAGTAATATGAAAGGTCATGGTGCATTAGGGTTTGAAAAGATGTAACCCTAGCATTTGTTACACTATAGAAAGGATCCCCTAGAGCCAAAATCGGTTACACCTATCATTCTAAGAGTTTGATATTGAGTTTATGCTAATTAGCTTATTCTCTCAAGTCTCCTTTTGCATTTGGTGTTTGTGACACATTATAGGCATCACACTTGAGGTGCTAAAGCTTTCAAAGACCAAGAACTACATCCACACCAAAGAGGTATTCATCTAACTAAGAGTTTTGTATTGTTTATCCTCCATGTATGCTAGTTAGGATGTATGCTTTGGAAAATTGAAAATGCATGTATAATTAGAGAAAACATAGTTCCAAGCATCTAGGGTTGCATGTGCACCATATGAGTGTTATAGTGCTTAAAACCCAACAGTGGTATCAGAGACTAGGATTGTTTTCTGTTATACTTGATCCTTGTTATTTTTCAAAGTTGAAAAAAATTGATTTTCTGGCCTCTGACTGATGAACTCGCCGAGTCCACCGGCTGACTCGACGAGTCCACTCAGTAAAAGGGCAACTCGATGAGTTATGATCATGCATTCGACGAGTTGATGCCTCTGGCTGCAGAATTTTGAGTTTTTGGCCAGAATTGGTTTAGGATCATTACCACAAAATGTTTTGTATCATAAAAAGGTATTTTTTTTGATTTTGTAATGATGTTCCTCTTCTAATTAAAAGATAATTGTCAAAGTTTTAAGTTAATTGTTGGTTTTATGATAAACAAAGTTACTTGTAAATTGTTGATATGAAGTATCTTGCTTTATGAGTTTAGTTAGATCAATCATGAATTATATGATAATTTTATTTGTTGAATCGATCTAAATGTTTTTGGCCAGAATTGGTTTAGGATCATTACCACAAAATGTTTTGTATCATAAAAAAGGTATTTTCTGATTTGGTAATGATGTTCCTCTTCCAATTAAAAGATAATTGTCAAAGTTTTAAGTTAATTGTTGGTTTTATGATAAACAAAGTTGCTTGTAAATTGTTGATATGAATTATCTTGCTTTATGAGTTTAGTTAGATCAATCATGAATTATATGATAATTTTATTTGTTGAAATCTATCTCAAGTTATGGAACATAAAAAGTCCCTTCCATTAAAATGACATTAAAACTCATAAGTTTTCATAAGTTGTGAAAATGAAAAGTTTTCAAGATTTACAAAACTTGCCCTCAAGTTTTGGTATTTGAAAAGTCTCAAATTATGAAAACATTAATGGTTGTAATTGAAAGGGTTCAAAACATGCAACTCTTGGGTTCATAACTTAAAAATTATTTAAATAGCTTTAATTTTGAATTTTTAATAACCTAGTTGCTTTGAATAGTTCAATTACTCCTTATGGACTTTATTAAATTAATTAAAGTGTTTAATTAAAAGAGAAGTTTAATAAATCCATAATAACATGGTTTAAGACTAAATAAATTAAGAGTATAATTTATTAATAGATTAAACCACCTAGTATTTGGCACTTAACACGCGATCTCACTCCGCTGCTACTCGACGAGTAGGGCAACCAACTCGTCGAGTAGGACTTAAAACCAAAGAACATTTTATTTAAATCCATACCTGAGAATCGGGACGTTACAATTCTCCCCCACTTGAACTAGACTTCGCCCTCGAAGTCCTTTGAAATAAACAATGTCGGGTAATGCTTGCGCATCTCTGCCTCCGGCTCCCATGTCCACTCGGATCCCCTCCGGTGTTCCCACTGCACCTTCACCAAAGGTATTTCCTAGTTCCGAAGAATCTTCTTCTTCCTTTCCAAAATGACCACCAGCCTCTCCATATAATTTAGGTGCTCATCGACCTGAATGTCGTCCAATGATACTACTGCCTCATGATCCATAATGCACTTTCGCAATTGCGAAACATGGAACATGTTGTCGATCCGGCTAAGCTCCTTCGGGAGTTCGAGCCTATAAGCCACCTTGCCAACCCTAGCAATGATCCTGAATGGCCCAATATAACGGGGACCCAATTTTCCCCTCTTCCTGAAGCGAATCACACCCTTCCAAGGTGAGACCTTCAGAAGTACCATGTCACCCACCTGAAATTCCAACTCATATCAGCTTCTGTCGGCATAACTCTTCTACCGACTCTGAGCGATCTGCAAACGCTGCCTAATCTGGTGTATCTTTTCGGTAGTTTACAGAACTACCTTTGTCCGCCCCATCATCCTGTGCCCAATCTCACCCCAGCAGACTAGGGTTCTACACTTCTGCCCATACAACAGCTCGAAAGGCGGGGCGCCAATACTGGAATGATTGTTGTTGTTGTAGGCAAACTCTGCAAGCGGTAGGTGGGAATCCCAACTCCCACCAAATTCAATGACGCACGCCCTCAACATATCCTCGAGGGTCTGCATGGTCCGCTCACTCTGCCCATTGGTCTGCGGATGGAATGTTGTACTAAAGTGCAGTCACGTACCCAGTTCCTCATGGAACTTCTGCAAAAAACGGGAGGTAAACCTGACATCCCGATCGGAAACGATAGAAATTGGAACCCCATGGCGAGAGACAATCTCGCTGACATACATGTCGTCCAATTTCTCAGGCGACGAACCTTCGCGTATGGCCAAGAAATGGGCACTCTTGGTCAACCGATCCACGATGACCCATATGGCATCAAACACCTTCTCCGTTATCGGCAACTTCATAATAAAATCCATCGTGATCTGCTCCCATTTCTACATGGGAATTTCCAAAGGCTGCAGCTTACCATGCAGCCTCTAATGCTCGACCTTGACCATTCTACAGGTCAGGCACCTCTCAGCATACCCAACGATTTCTCGCTTCATTATGGGCCACCAATAACTCAAACTCAAATCACGATACATCTTGGTGGCCCCCATATGAATAGAAAAGTGAGACTTATGAGCCTCCTCCATCACTGTCTGTCGAACTCCTCCGGATGTCGGAACCCAAACCCGACCGTACCGGGTCAACAAATTGGGCGCTTTCGCCCTTAATCCTCTCCAACTTCCAGTTCTCCTGTCTCATACCCTCAACTTGGGCATCCCTAATCAAGCTCACAAGCGGGGAATCCACCGCTATCCTCATACACCTTGCTGGGGTATAAGACCCAGCTGACTTGCGGCTTAAAGCATCCGCAACCACAATCACTTTACCAGGATGGTAAAGTATCTCACAATCGTAGTCCTTGACCACATCCAGCCACCTGCGCTGCCTCATGTTCAGGTTCGGCTGATCCATGACGTGTCTCAAACTCTTGTGATCTGTATATATAGTGCAACGAACACCATACAGATAATGCCTCCAAATATTGAGAGCGAAAACCACCGCTCCCAACTCAAGATCATGCGTAGGGTATCTCGTCTCATGCGGCTTCAGTTGCCGCGATGCATAAGCTATCACCTGTCCCTTCTGCATGAGGACTGCCCCCAAACCCGAGATGGATGCATCACAATATACTACAAAATCCTCGACTCCCTCGAGGAGTGTCAACACCGGTGCCTCACATAAAACACTGTTGGAGGGTCTCAAACGCCCTCTGCTGCTCAGGGTCCCACTGGAAATCCACCCCCTTCCTCGTAAGACGTGTGAGGGGTATTGCAATCTTGGAGAAATCTCGATTAAATCTCCAGTAGTACCCTGCCAAACCCAAGAAACTCTTGATGTTTGAGGAAGATTTCAGAGTCTCCCACTGCATAACCGCCTCCACCTTAGCCGGATCGACTAAAATCCCTTCCTGGTTAACAAGATGTCCGAGGAACTAGACCTCTCGTAACCAAAAGTCACACTTTGAGAACTTGGCATACAGCCGCTCTCGCCACAGAACCTCCAGTAGCTCCCTGAGATGCTCCTCATGCTGCTCTCGGGTCTTGGAATATACCAAGATATCATCTATAAACACAATGACTGAGCGATCGAGCATCGGTCTGCAAAATCGATTCATCAAATCCATAAACATTATCGGAGCATTGGTGAGCCCAAACGGCATCACCACGAACTCGTAATGACCATAACGAGTCCGAAACGCAGTCTTCTCCACGTCTTCCTCCCTCACCCTGACCTGGTGATATCCGGATCTCAAATCGATCTTGGAAAACCAAGATGCACCCTACAGCTGATCGAATAGATCATCTATCCTCGGGAGTGGACAACGGTTCTTCACCGTTAGCTTATTTAACTCCCTATAGTCAATGCACATCCAGTGCGAACTGTCCTTCTTCCTGACGAAAATGATTGGTGCTCCCCAGGGTGAACTACTCGGACGAATAAACTGCTTACCCAGCAGCTCCTGCAACTGAGATGATAGCTCCTGCATCTCAGGCGGTGCCAGACGGTATGGTGCCCTAGCGATAGGGGCTGCACTCGACACTAGGTCAATCCGGAACTGAACCTGCCTCTCCGGAGGCACTCTGGGTAACTCCTCCGGAAACACGTCAGCAAACTCTCTAACTACTGGGACCTCCGAAACCGAGGGCTGATCCCTAACCTGTGTATCCACCACGTATGCTAAATAACCGGCACACCCATGCTGAATATACTGTCGAGCCCTGGCCGCCGAACAAAACCATGATCCCATCCTGGTGCCCTCACCATATACCACCAGTTCTCCCTCACTTGGGGTTCGAACCACCACTCGCTGTCTTTCACAGTCGATCCTGGCACCAAAACGACTAAGCCAATCCATCCCTACGATCACACACACTTCCCCCATGGGAATAGGAATCAAATCTATCCGGAAGGACACCCCGAAGATCTCCAACTCACATCCCCGAGAGATCGAAGAAGTAAAGACCCCGTGCTCGTTGGCGATCGAAACCCGCAACGGACACTCAAGCTCATCTACCGGCATATTAAACCCTCTACTGAAAGTCTGAGATACAAACGACCGACTCGCCCCCGAGTCGAATAAAACCAAAACAGGCAAAGAGTTTACTAAAAACTTACCAGCAACCACATCTGGTGTTGCCTTGGCCTCCTCGGCCGTGAGCTGGAAAGCGTGACCCTGAGCCTTCAGAGGCTCCACCTTGGCTAGCCTCCCATCCCCAATCCTCATAGCAGCTGGTGCGGAACCCTACGCTGGCTTGGCGGCGAGCTGCGAACAGTTGGTCTTCACATGACCAACCTGATGACAATGATAACAAATCCTCATATCTGCTGGAGCGGCGGACTAACGATAGTCCCTGGCATAATGCCCCTCCTTGCCACAAAGTCAAGAACTCCTGAGCAAGCTGCTCTCGCTCAACACGTGGAACGTAGCGGGTGTGGAACATATCTCGGAACTGCTCCCAAGTAACAGCAACTCGCTGATCATCAGTATACGACCTCGTCGTCAATCTCCACCAGTCATTTGCCCCGAGCCTTAGCAGGTTCAGAGTACACCTGACCTTCTGGTCAGTTGGGCACGAGCACGTGAAGAAACAACCCTCCACGTCAAACAACCACCACATAGCCCTAATCGCATCCTGTATACCATCAAACGTCCGGGGCTTCGTGTTATCAAAGTCCCGGTACTGGAAAGACCTGACAGCTCCTCCTCTAACCCCTGTTGCGGTTACAGCCGATGTGGCGGCAGCGGCCGCTGTCTCAGCTAGAACTACATATCGCTCATCAAAATACTCGACCATCGAGGTCTTAATCAACCCAAACATCTCCAGCAGCTGCGCTCTAGAGGCCGCAGTGACCTCATCGTGCAGAATCTCCCGGATCCTGGCATCCAACTCCTCTGTCCCTATCCGAACCACGGGCTCAGGTGCTACCGGCTCCTCTGACCCTCCGTCTCCCGACCCTGGCCCTGATCCGGATCCTGGTCCGGACCCAACAGCAAAACGTCTTGTCACCACCATATTGAAAGATACAGTCAACACATCAAATAAGCAACATAATATCGGGAGACCAAAACCCACATACCCTAGGGGTCGTGACTTCCTTGCTACGCATATGGGTCCTGTGCTTTCAGTAGTACGGGCCCATACTATCGTCCACACCTACCCATATTTATCTCAAGTATCACCACAACACCCTAATACTATCGTCAACATACTATGCGCTCAACCCTCGCTCCTAGGGGAGCATTGCCTACCTCACAACTGACCTCACTGCTCCCACAACTCACACATTCATGAAACTTCCATCAACCCCCTGTAGCGCTTGTGCATGCTAGTCGCACATAACACTGGACCCAATAAACTTTCGAATATCTAATCCTATCCAAAGGCTGAATCCAACATTCTCAGGCTATAAGATCTTGATTACGCATGACCGTGATGCATACACTAACAACTACAATAATGATGTCAATTCCATATACGAGAAACCCTAGGCTATAGGCATCATATAATCAGGCAAGTTTATCATGTGATTCCTGAAGATCCCTAGCCTAGCACTAGCATGTTTGTAACACTCGGATTCCCAGGTATGATATTTTGTTCCTTTATTTTTTAGTTTTGTAGGGGAACTCGGCGAGTTGGCGTCTAGACTCGCCGAGTATGGTCGCGGATTAGTACGCGAGTTCACAGCTGGACTCGGCGAGTTCATGAGTGGACTCGGCAAGTCCACGCTGTTTAATGAAACCCTAATTTCCAGGGTTTGAGACCTATTTAAAGGGCCTTATGGCCGTCATTTGCGGCCACCAACCCCAGAGAGAGACCCTAAGGAGACCAAGAGCGTTTGTGAGGAAGGAGAGGCTAATCTTGACCTTTGGTGGGTGTTTTTGCAAGAAGGAAGTGTTTAAGACAAGAGGAAGCTGAAGGGGGTGCGATTTCTGGTGGTTTTGAGCTCATAGAGACTGCATTGAGGTATTATTCTCGGACCTTCTTCAGTTTTGGTGTTGATTCTTTGTGTTATGGTTTTCCTAACCCTTTTGGAGATTGATTAAGTGGTATTTTGGTCCCTCCTCGAGTTTGTGTTCTGGATCTTGACCCAAAGAGGTCCAGAGACCTTAACCTTTGGAGCTTTTTGAGTCATTTTGGAAGTCATGAGCTTGGAATGTCATTTTTGGGGCTAAATCACCATTTTGGACCATTTCTATGTTATATGCGTGTCAAGGTCCAAACTTTACGTGATTATCATGCTTGGGGAGGCCAGATCTATGATTATATGGAACAGATCTGACCTCAGAAGTTGTTTTGAGTTGGTGCATGGCATGAACTCGCCGAGTCCCAAGAACAGACTCGACAAGTAGTATGAAGGTTGCCCGTTAATCACTCAGTGAGTCGACTTGCCGAGTTGGGGGAATGACTCGGTGAGTCAGGGAGAGTCATGGGTCTGAATTCAAGTTGGAACTCGCCGAGTTGATCTTGAGACTCGGCGAGTTGAGTCGAGGTGGCCCCGCGATTCATGCCAGGTGGAACTCGTCGAGTTAAGGGAAATACTCGACGTGCCAAGAGAGAATCTAAGAGAGTCAATGGACACGTGTAGACTCGCCGAGTCGCCCTTGTGCACTCGCCGAGTCGGGTCAAGTTTGACCATTGACTTTGTTGACTTTTAGGGTTGAGTACTGTTGTATTTATGAGAGTATTACTTTGTGTGATTAGGCGGAGGCTAGATCACATTTCTTCCGAGATAGATACTTATCGAGACCGCGAGGTGAGTCTTCTCACTATACGTTACCTAGAGTGGTATATTTGTGTGGACCAGAGGGTCTTATGTGTTATGTATGAGACTATGTGCTATGTGATATTTGTATGTTGTATGATGATATAGACCGGACCGGAGGGTCCAACGAGCTATGACCGGACCAGAGGGTCCAACGAGCTACGGGACTGGAGGGTCCCGCTGAGACACATCGACCGGAGGGTTGTATTATAGCCTCGAGTGGCGTATGTGTTGTATGTGGTATTTTGGGGAACTCACAAAGCATTTATGCTTACAGTTGTTGTGTTATGTGTTTCAGGTACTAGTGATGAGAGCGGGAAGGCGCCAGCATGATTTGTACACACTTGAGGGGTTTATGTTTTGGATTCTGGGGAGATGTTTTTGTGATAAATACATTTGATACAATATGTTTGATGTTATTTTGTGAGTAAATGAATGTTTTGAAAATGAAAAATTGTTTTGAAAATTTACGTTGTTACAATGTTGTTCTAACATATCATAATATCAAATAATTGTATGGTATTTTGGGGTTTACTTACAGGCTTCGGCTGATCGTACCCTCTGCATCCTCCATCCTTTATTTTTAAACCCATTTTAAAATTTTACTTTCCGAAAATCTCCTTGATTTGAGACTGATTCACACGAGTGCTCCTCCAATTCACTCAAACCAAGGCTCTGATACAAACTTGTAACATCCATAAATTTTACACCAAATTTAAACTTTTCCAATCACAATTTAAACCCAAATAGTGTTTGTTTACAAATTTTTTTCAAATCATTATTCATCAGAGTGTCCTAAAAACAGATCTTAAGGATGAGGTGCGGTACGGTCACGCCTTCGCCTTGCCACGATCCCTAAAGTACCTGAAACAATAACTGAAAACTGTAAGCCCAAGGGCTTAGTGAACTACCCCCAAAATACCAACACCACACTGATAATATCATATCAGTAATAATCAATCAATCAACATGTATACTGGGCCATCGGCCCGACTGAACCTCCCAACAGGGCCTACAGTCTAACTGAATCTATACCGAGCCTTCAGCATGACTGGACCGCCTCGTGGGCCTACAGTCTCCCCGGACCGCTCATAGGGTATGTTGGCCTTCAGCACAAAGTAGGACCACCTCAACCCAACCCCCAATCAAACAAACATGTGAACATAAATATCATACGCTAGCATTCATAACAGTCAAACCGATCTAACATATCAAATAGCATAACAACATCCTATAATCAGGATACTGATCTAACCGAAATCTAACATAACAACCATCCTAAACCAGGATGTATCTAGCATATCAATAACATAGCAACCATCCTAAACCAGGATGAAATCTAGCATATCAATAACATAGCAACCATCCTAAACCAGGATGAAATCTAGCATATCAATAACATAGCAACCATCCTAAACCAAGATGAAATATAACATATCAATAACATAGCAACCATCCTAAACCAGGATGGAATCTAGCATATCAATAACATAGCAAACATCCTAAACCAGGATGAAATCTAGCATATCAATAACATAGCAACCATCCTAAACCAGGATGAAATCTAGCATATCAATAACATAGCAACCATCCTAAACCAGGATGCAAACCATAAAGGGCCGACCTTGGTGCATTAGAACCTTTTAATACAATCAGGATAACTCACCTCACAGATGTCGACTCGGTAGATAAATCCCAACTCTCGGATCACTCGCCAAAGACTCCTCTACCTATTACCATAGTACGAGCATACTCATAAATTCTCAACCTCACAAGTACTCCATAAACCAACCAGTCAACCCAGGTCAATAATCAAAGTCAAAGTCCTCAGTCAAGGTCAACAGTCCCTGTTGACCTTAACTCGCCGAGTACCCTCGACTACTTGCCGAGTTCTTTGAAGTTCTTTCCCACTCGCCGAGTCATCAGGTGACTCGTCGAGTTCTTACGATTTTCGATTGAAGCCCTGAGGCCACCCGTCGAGTTTCCTTCTTGAAACACGTCGGCTACATATGCATTCATAACTCGGGGAAAACTCGTCCGAATCGCCGAGTTTTTCATACAACTCGTCGAGTCTAAGGCAATCTTCATCGGACTCGCCGAGTTGTTCATCAACTCGTCGAGTTCATCGGTCGTCTTCATATGACTCGCTGAGTCAACCTTGTGACTCGCCGAGTTCCTTCAGTCCTTAAGCCATACAGACTTATTTAAGCTATGAAATGGCTCCAAATTACAGATCCAAGCTTCTAGGACATGCTTTTCACGTAAATTTGCAAACTTTACGTGCATGCATGACTAACAAAGCTCTTAATGCCAAATCTAAGCTCTTAATGGTGCTTCATGCACAAGGAGGGCCTCAACCACGACCAAAACAGAAGCTTTATGATTCTAGAACTTGAGAAGGGTCCGGATCTGAAGTTACAACTTTAGATCTAGCCCATAGCTCACCAATGTGACTCCCAAAACTCCATAAAACCCTAGAACTCAACCACAAAGAGATCTAGAAGAAAAACGGAATAAGGATTGCAACTTAATACCTCCAAAAGATGCTAGATGAGGTAAGTTTTGTTTCCCACACCTTCCTTGCCTCAACTCCTTTGCTCTTCATGCTCTTCCCTCCAAGCCAATCTTCTTTCCAAGGTCTAACACACACCACAAGGAGTACGACACAAATTAGGGTTTTACTGAGCTCTCAAAGACGGTAAAGAGGCCAAAGGAGGCTGAGGCTTCCTTAAATAGGGTGCCAAACCCCGAGATTTAGGGTTTCTTCTGCCAGCTCTTACTCATCGAGTCCCTCCCTGGACTCGGCGAGTAGGTCACTTAACACGCGATCTCACCCCGCTGCTACTCGACGAGTAGGGCAACCAACTCGTCGAGTAGGACTTAAAACCAAATAACCTTTTATTTAAATCCATACATGAGAATCGGGGCGTTACATAACTGGCACACTAATCTGGGACTGAAAGTGTGTGACAAAGGGTAGCTTGATGTTAATCATAGATCAATGGAGTGTGTGTGGTTAACCGACACGTTGATTAGGTGATCTGTAAATTAAGAGTACCAAGCACATTTACATGGTTATTCACACCTTTTCTGTGATCCTCGGCATCACAGTGACATAATATTAATAAAGGTTTATAACACTTATCAAATATAGAGTAAAATGTTTCTTACTTGTAACGCCCGTATATCCGGGCTAGTCAATTTAGAGGCAATAGGGGTCGAAAATGACTTTTCGAGAAAATATTATTTAGAATAAATAATCTTAACCAAGTTGTAGTATATTTTACAAGGTTTCCGTACATATAAAGAACGCCGAAATCCGAGTTATAACGAAGAAGTTATGACCTGTCGAAGTTTCGCGACGGAACCGGCACGATACCAGAAAATGTAAATAGTGAATTTAAGATAGAGCGGGATTTAGCCTTATAAATCTAAACGAAAGTTGTAGAATACGTTAAACCGAGAGCATCCATAAAAAGAACGCCCAAATCTGACTTCGTATGAGGAAGTTATGATTTTCCGAAGTTTCGGATTAGCAGTGTACAACCCGAAATTCGAATATTTGATCGAGCGGTTTTTGGCCGACACAACCTAAATGAGAATCGAAGATCTCGCTAAGAGTATAGTAACGAGAAAAATATGGGCAAAAACGGACGTCGGATGAAGAAGTTATGAATTTTTAACGGACCAATCCTGTCCCGGCCTATTAATAATATCACTTTTAAAATAAAGTCAAAATTAGCCAACGGAGTCTAAACGAAAGTTGTAGAGTACGTTCCCACCTTCACATGGATATAAAGAACGTCGAAAACGGAGATCGTACGCAAAAGTTACGAATTTTTAAAGTTAAGTGTGCAATTTGCGAAGCCTGATGCAATAATGATGACGTGGCATGATCTGGACCGTTTCTTGCTGATCACGCCTTGCTTCGGATGAGTGACACGCCACCTTCGCATTACGCCTCGCTTCCGAAACGAAGTACGCCCAACGTACCTCGCTTTTGTGCGGTTCGAGACTTCGCCACGTCGCACCACCCGGAGGACACCACCTGGCAATCTTATCCGACGAACGCACCGCGTACCACCTTCGGTACGCCTAGCGTAGACCGAGGGCGCGCACTATAAAAGGCAACGAAGGCTGCCGACTTTCGTGCACATTTTCCACTCTCTCTAACTTACTTTCTCTCTCTAGCCTATTTTAACCCCCTAAACCCTAGGAAAAATCCCTTAGCTCCCGAGGGAAGCCCCGAGGCTCCCGGAGTCCCGAGAAAAAAGGGTCTTTCGGTTTCGAAACGCTTCTCCGAGCAAAGCGCGGTTTTCTTTAAAAATCCGCTGTAAGTGAGCTATGCTTACACAATTTTTAATATAGCTTTCAAATAATTATAGTAATATTATTAGGTCCTTAAAATAATTATTTGGGCTATTATTATGAGTTATATTGAGTGTTATATAACGCTTATATAACAGTAATAATAGTCAGACTATTAATTTGTCGCAATTATTGTCAGACTGAACCCTAGTGGTATTGATACTAGGTTTTATCGAAGAAAAATTGTTTTAAGAGTATCGAAGCGTTGTCCGAGTGCTGAGTCACCACCTTTCAAGTGAGTGCATAGTTATTTTCATCTTACACATAGATATGAAGTATTTTATATAAATTACGTGTTATATGTGCATATTACCTGAGTACTTGCTGTCTATGTTGGATGAATGATTTTATACACGTTTTAAATGATTTAAACTGTATGTACTTTATATCTACGAAAATGTTGGGGTAAGACATGGGTAGATGTAATAGATGAAATATGAGTTGGATGATGAGTTGAGAGGTGAAATAGACCGTGAGGTGAGGGTGAGAGGTGGACGATGTGAGAAGCCTTTTTCCCAAATGATGGCCCCGTCATTCAGCAGAGTATGGATGACAACCACGGACTATTCTAGATAGTCCAGTTGAACACTAGCAGGCTCGCAACCTGTAGGTGTTGTGAACGATGTGTTCACCGGTGTACTCTAAAAACCCATTGATATGTATTGCGAGTGGACTCTCGAAAACGATACTGTCCATAAAACCCTGGCAGATGCGCCTAAAGGACTCTGCCGGCAGAAGCGCCTAATAGAGAACCTCATAACCTCGGCACATGCGCCTAAAGGACTATTCTGGCAGATGCGCCCCATAGAGAATGTCACAATTTTGGCAGCTGCGCCTAAGTGACAAAACTAGCAGTTGTGCTTGACAGATGTGTCATTTACAACGATGGAATTCGTACCCATTCCTTAGGAATGAATGAACAAGAAATAGTTGATTATTAGGGTAGATCCTTAAGAATAAAGAAGATAATGGGGATGGGTAATTGGGTTAACTGTTTGATGATTAAACATAATAATTATATTATTGTGGGTTGAAAACCCTATGTACTCACCAGGTTTCCCAACCCGACCCACTCAGTTTATTTATATCACAGGTGTCGATATGAAGTGACATTACACTAAGAGATTAAAGAGATGTAGATCACTAGTGTAAATAAATGTAAGTTTCGTTTATGCTTATGTTCCTGTATTGACGATGACATCCCAAACGTTTTAAAATGAATAAAATACGTTTCTTCGAAAATGTTTTGATAACGTATTTATCGTATTTTTCTGGGAACAAATTCCGCAACATTTTTATGAAAAGGAGTACTCTGATTTTTATAAAGCATAAACAAAATCGGTCTTTTCTGGCCGTGAAAATGGGGATGTCACATTACTCTTGTACATTTGAAATTGGTAAATTGTGATGTCTTAGATAGGACAAAGACCAACTAAGACCAATTGTATGAAGTGTTTGTCTCGATAAGAAACTACACTAACTCTTGACTATTTGTTTGTCAAGGAATGTTTCTTGACAAAGAGAATCTTATATGTCAAGAGGTCAGTGAGAGTCTTAAAGATCTTGAAAAACTTCAAGAACTAATCAAGAATAAACCTATTATTAATCACTAGCACATGACGTGAAGTTTTTTAACCTATTGTGTTGACATATTCTTGTTTTTGTACCCAATCCAGTTAAAGTTGACTATGCATGTGAGTTCTATGACTGCTCAATTGTTTGCGTAACAACTTGGAAACAATGGTAGGCCCTTGTGCTGCCAGGTGGCAATAAATTAAGATTTATCAAGTTCAGTCCATATGGGTTTGGATTTGTTAGTAACCTTGTCTTCTGATTATGGTTATGACAAATTCACATGGATAGGAACACATACACCATAAAATCTAAGTGTCATAAGGTTTCTCTCCAATTCATGAAAATGATTGTGAGGAAACATTTTCACAAAGTAGATTTTAAGGAGATAGCAATTGTGATATTTGCATTCTCAAATTCGATTATGACTATGACATCCCTCTTCATAGTTTGAATTATGAGAAATGGAAAATAGTTTGAACATTCAGAACTTATTGTTGTATGTTCTGAATAGTTTAGACACACATATGAGCTTTCTAATAAAAGGTGTATGATCTTAGATAAAGGCTTATCGAAGCATCTCGTATCAAAAATCTAAACTTTGGTAAGAAAGTCAATAAGTATTGATTTCTAGAAGTCCAACTGATTTCTGAGCACATGTCAAAGCTAGTAGGAACGTAAGTGTTATGCTAGTAAAATAATAATTATTATTCTAGTGGGAGCATAATTATTATGATAAGTGTTGCAAGTTAGCAATGTTAATTGTAGAAAACAAAAGTTTCAATTCGTAAAGTTGTGGAGTTTGAAAATTTGTTTTGCTATAATTAAGGGAGAGGAACTCATACTTGATTTCAAATCTAAAAGCTTAGATTGTGAGATTTTAATCAAATTTAGTCAAGGTCATATATGAATGTTATGTTGAAAAGATTCGATATAAGGAAATTCTATATATGGAATTGTTATAGTAAGAGACTGGTAAAGTATCAGGTCTTTATGTAAGACATTATGAATCGTGTCCCATATGCTTCGGGTATAGGATAGATTGCATATACTATAATATTTATGTGTTCTGAATTTTCCAAATGTCTAAAGCATTTAGAGAGAAAATGGACCAGAACTGTATATGACTAAAGTTGTTAAACAATTGCTAAGGACAATCCAAGGTTCACTAAGGATTGGTCACTTGTGGGCAATTGGAAGCATAGTAATGAATAGACCATTTTTATATGATTCCTAATAGATAGGATTCTATTAAGAATGGATAGTTATATGAAAATTATGGAAAAGTTTC
The DNA here is from genome assembly GCF_051521515.1 of Lactuca serriola. NCBI lineage: Eukaryota > Viridiplantae > Streptophyta > Magnoliopsida > Asterales > Asteraceae > Lactuca > Lactuca serriola. The sequence continues at coordinate 42,549,816 of NC_136410.1, forward strand.
CATAATGGGAGTTGGATATCAACAATCTACGAGTAAGTTAGAAACTTTTATTCAAGAAAGATACTCAAATGAATCTACTTTGAATATGAGACTTTGCTTCCATGAATTGGTCCAACAAACAATGTCCAATGGGAATACTTTGTAATTTCTATTGCCAAGTCTCAATGAATTTTGCACATAGTCATTACAAAATGATCGATGCATATAAGCTTAGAATCTAACAAATTACAGTAATTGCCAAATACTTGGTATTCTCGCACTTACGATAAGGATTTGGAATTGTAAAATGAGTGTCATTGGAAATGTTTACAATTGATCTAATTCACAAAGTAAGGACCATAGATAAACATAGTGTGCATGCTTGGAGCATGGGATAACTATTGTTTTAATTCAAGTATTTAATTGATAAATCGAAACATTATACAATGAATAATGTGTAATCAATATGGTGATTAAATAAAAGGTGTTTTATTTATATTCAAAAGTTTTGAGACCATATTGGATTCGATTATTATTGTGTTTCACTTTTCATGTTAGACTTCCCGAATAACTAGGTTATTCAAACCATCCACATTCGATCATACTTTGGAAGTAGGTATCGAGGCAAGACTATCATGAATCCGTCTGTAGATTGTCTAAAGGCGTTTATGATGGGTTTTGAGCAAAAGAACATCCTATGTGCACATGCAAAACCCTAACGCTTTGGATCTAGGTTTCTCTATTGTACATGAAAATTTATCCAAAGCTTATAAACCCTAATCTAACATACTATGGAAATGAGATCCATAATAAAAAAAGTTTAGATGACACCTTTCAATAGTTGCAAGAATCTTCAATCTTCAAAAGCTTAGTGTTACAAGTGTAACACCTCTAATGGCTTACAAACACCAAGGCAAGAAGATGATGTAGAAGAGAGGAGGAGGCACAATTTCAGCTATAGTAACTCTAGGGTTTCTCAGGTGACCGAAATTTATAACCCTAGGGGTCTTTAAATAGGCGAGCTGCTAGGGTTTCAGTCAAAACCCTAATTGGATAACTTAGGCCCTAAGCAGCTTCAAGAACCTTTTGGAATAAGGCCCCTTGGACGAAATTAGAGTGGGTTACACTTTAAATTTCATCCCCCCTTATATCCATAAGGATTCACAGCCCCAAATCAATTATCTTATAACTGACAGTTCCAGTCCCCTTTATTTAATTAATCTCCTTGAGCCACAAAATTAATTCTTAATTAGTTCTTGACCAATATTAATTATACTATATGATTTCTATTTTAATATATTATTCATATAATATATTAATAAACCATAATAACCTCTCTCTCTCTCCATAAACCATCCTGTCCAGTTGCTTTGGTGAAGGCAACCCAAAAGGACCATGCACAACCGGGTCAAGTACATACCAAATATATTTATGGGTTTAGACACTAATCCAACAGTTTAGATATAGCACAAGTTTGTTGCAGTGTTCATGAGTACTTCTGGAATAAGATTCGAGTATTGAATTAAACCCACGCTCATCTGAATCACTTCATGGATTTTATCACAAGTGATTGTGAGACGATAATATGTTATATTCTTGAAACCAAGACATGTGAGTTTTAGTTTGCAAGTCGTTTGCACATTCACATATGTAAATGCACCAATAACTTGGTGTTATAAAACATATTGTTGTGTGTTATTTGATGAGTAAGTACAAGCAAGCATTTTAGTCAAAGTTTATCCATTCCTTTTACCCAAAGTGGGATAAAAGCTATATATGTGGGCCCCTTGATGATTTAGTGATGACACCCTAAGTGCTTGGCCAAGCCTAGAATGATTTGATATGTTCAATTAGTCGGTCGTCATAAATCGGAAATTGGGAAAACAACAGATGAACAGAGAGAATGATTATAATCCATGTCTCAGTTCATATGATATCTAGAATGGAGGAATATAAGATCCCTTATCTAAAGGACGCATCACTGACTGGCTTAAAGTCGACAACGGCTTTTGAAAGCTACGATTGCTAAGTCGGATCATGAAGTCACATTGGAAGCTATAGTTATTAGACTTATCCAAGTGAGGGACTGTTGGATTTGATGTCTAAGTCCATAACTACAACTGGGATGTACTTGACCCGATTGTAGCATGGTCCTTTTGGGTTGCCTTCAACAATGCAATTTGATAGGATGGACTTTTGAGAATAACACTATTTGTGATTTATTAATATATTATAACTATAATATATTAATGGAGAAATCATATTATTTATTTAGTATCGATCAAGAATTAATTTGGAATTAATTTAGTGATCAAAAGAGACTAATTAAATATACGGGGACTGATTAAGTAAATCAATGATTCCTATAGTGTGGGCCAATGATCCATGGTTAATTAGGATGGGCTAAACCAATGTGATAGTCCATGGATAGTCCATGGAGGTTTAACCCATGGAGCTTATGTAATATGAAAGGTCATGGTGCATTAGGGTTTGCAAAGATGTAACCCTTGTATTTGTTACACTATAAAAAGGATCCCCTAGAGCCAAAATCGGTTACTCCTATCATTCTAAGAGTTTGATATTGATTTTGTGCTAGCTAGCTTATTCTCTCAAGTCTCATTTTGCATTTGGTGTTTGTGACACATTATATGCATCACACTTGACGTGCTAAAGCTTTCAAAGGCCTAGAACTACATCCACACCAAAGAGGTATTCATCTAACTAAGAGTTTTGTATTGTTTATCCTCCATGTATGCTAGTTACGATGTATGCTCTGGAAAATTGAAAATGCATGTATAATTAGAGAAAACATAGATCCAAAGCATCTAGGGTTTCATGTGCACCATAAGAGTGTTATAGTGCTTAATGATAGGTTTTATACAACCAATTGTATATGTGCATGCAACCCTAGAGTTGGATCTATGTTATCACTACTAGTTGTACAACATTATGAACTCATAAGGAAACCTAATATGCTTCTAACAGTTTTGGAAATTACAAGGAAGGATGAAATACATACCTCTTGTTGTTATATTGTAATAACAACTTCAATCTTGAATCTTCATGTCTTTGAAAGCAAGTACCACAAGCGTAGTACCTCTAATGGCTCACAAACACCAAGAGCAAATAGAGAGGCAAGAGAGAGAGGGGGGGAGGGAGGTATGAAATTCGGCTCTAGGAACGCTATGAATCAAGTCATGGACGAATTTCATATGCCAAGGGCTGTTTATATAGGTGTAGGGATTAGGGTTTCAGTCCTTATCCTTATATGGTTGCTTACCCACCAAGCAGCCCAAAGGATAACCCTAGAAACCTTATCATGGATGAATTCTAAGGTCTTATCCCCTTGAATTCTTCCACCCTATCCTATAGGGCATCCATTGCCCTACTTTGCAACTACCACATAATTACAGTTCAGCCCCCTAGTTTAGTTAACTTCTTTTAATCACACAATTAATTCTTGACCAATGTTAACTAAATAAATATGATTTATCCTTTAATATATTATTCATATAATATATTACTAAACCATAATAACCTCTTTCTGTAGTATTTTTCCAGTCAAGTTGCTTTGGTGAAGGCAACCCAAAAGGACCATGCACAACCGGATCAAGTATTTACCAAGTATGGTTATGGGCTTAGACACTAATCCAACAGTCTGCCACTTGGATAAGTCTAGTAACCATAAATGCAAGTACAATCCGATTAGCAATCGTAGCTCTTAAAGACGTTGTCGAACTCTGATCTTATTAGTAACCTGTCCTTTAGATAAGAGATCATATATTCCTCCATTCTATATCGTATAGACATGAGACATGGATTGAAATCATTCTCTGTCTATGTGTTGTTTCCCGATTTCTAATTTACGACTACTGACTAATTGAACAAATCAAATTAGCCCTAGCCCGGCCGAGCATTTACGTTTGTCATCACTAAATCATCGAGGGGCCCACAGATATCACTTTTATCCCACTTTGGGTAAAAGGAACGGATAAACTTCAACTCAATGCTCGCTTGCACTCACTCAGCAAATCACACAGAACAATATGTTTTATAACACCAAGTTACTGGTGCGTTTACATATTATCAATGTGCAACCAACTCGCAAGATACAACTCACACATCTCCGTTTCAAGAATATAAGATATTATCGTCTCACCAATCGCTCGTGATAAAATTCATGAAGTGATCCAAGTAAGCATGAGTTTGATCTAATGCTCAAATCATATTATTAAGCACTCATGAACGTTGCATCAAACCTTTGCCATGTTTAATACACTTTAAACAATCTACACACCAATTCACGGCAATCTTCTTTCATACCTACTCCCAAAGTATGAGCGACTGTGGAACATTCGAATAATTTGATTATTCTGAAATAATTTAATTATTCAGGAAGTCAAAACATGCAAAATGAAACACAAGAATAATACTAATCCTCTATGGCACCAAACTTTTGAGTATAAATAAAGCATCTTTTATTTATTACCATATTGATTACTCATTATTTGTTGTTTCGGGTAATCAACTTATTACTTGAATTGTAACTACAATTGTCCCATGCTCTTAGCATGCACACTATGTTTTCCTATGGTCCTAACTTTGTGAAATAGGTTAATTGAACACATTTTCAATCATTCTCATTTTACAACTCCCAATCCTTACCACAAGTGTAAGAATACCAAATTCTTGCTACTTATAGAATATGCTAGATTCTAACATTTTATGCAACGATCCTTTCGTAATGTCATAGCGCCAAGGTCACAAAGACTTTGCGAATGAAATTACAAGGTCCTCTATTGGAAATTATTGCAAAACAATTCCATAGATACGAAGTCTCATATTCAAAGTACATTCCTTTGAACATCCTTTTTGCATAAAAGTTTCTAATCTAGACATATAGATTCTTAACGTCCAACTCCCAATATGGAAACATTTATATATTTACCATATGACAACTCATTATTAATAGAATCATATCTAATAATAATAATGTCAATATGGTGTTGGATTACTGTCTAAGTCCATAACTATTTTGGTATGTACTTGACCCGATGGTGCATGGTCCTTTTGGGATGCCTTCACCAAAGCAACTTGATAGGATGAATTATGGAGAGAAAGTATTAAATATGATTTATTAATATATTATGGGAATAATATATTAAAGGAGAAATCATATTCTTTAATTAATATTAGTCAATAATTAATTGGTAATTAGTTTTGTGACTAAAAGTGATTAATTAAACTTAAGGGACTGGAATTGTAATTATAAGATAATTGCAATTTGGGTCATGGATTGCCTTATATTATAAGGTGGACGAATTCTATGGGGGAAGCCCATATGAAATCGTCCAAGGCCTTAAGGAAAGGGCTCCATGGGTTGCTTAGGGCTTAAGCATCCAAATTAGGGTTTCCTTGTTAGATAACCCTAATTGCCTCCTATATATATGGATCCCTTATGAACCAAAAACGTGGCTAAGACTTCTCTAGGGTTTGTAGACGATTTTGGGCAACCTCGATCCTCTCTCCTCTTCATCCTCTTGCTTATGGTGTTTGTGAACCATTAGAGGAGTGACATTTGTGACTATAAGCTTTCTAAAGTCAATACAAGGAGATTTGGGATTGTTATTACTACATAACAATCAAGGTAACATCTTAAACCCATTCTTATGTTAATATGATTACTTGAATGCTAGAATTAGGGTTTATAGTCTTGGATAAATTGCATGTACAATAGAGAAACCTAGATCCAAGCATTAGGGTTTGTATGAGCACATAGGATGTTCTTAGGACCAAAACCCATCATATGGTCCATCCAATACTATACTTCCAACTACACACAAGCAACCAATCCTTGGTGAACCTTAGATTGTCCTTTGATAGTTGTTTAATAAACTTAGTCATGTCCGGTTCTAGTCCTTTTTCCATCTTAATGCCCTAGGAATTTGGAAAATATTAGAACCGTCAATTATTACAACATATGCGATCAATCCTATACTCGAAGCGTATGGAACACGAAGCATAATGTCTTACATAAAAACGTGATACTTTACCAGTCTTTGGCCATAATATTATTATTTGCCCTGTTCTCAAAACTCGAATTAAGAAAAGGGATGTCGTAATCATAATCGAATTTTGAGAATGTAATTCATATGTTTGACTAAATTTGATTAAATTTCTCAATCTAAGCTCTTAGATTTCGAAACAAAGTATAAAAACTCTCTCCCTTAATTATAGCAAAACAATCTTTCAACCCTTGCAACTTGGCAAAGTGAAACTCTTGTTTTCTATAATTAATATTGCTAACTTGCAACCTACCATAATTATCATGCTCCCACTAACATGATGATTATATCCATACTAGCATAACACTTATGCTCCCACTAGCTTTGACATGTATTCAGAAAACAATTGACTTTCTAGAAAAACAATGCTAATTGAATTTCTTAAGTTCATATTTCTAATACTAGATGCTTCGATAAAACTTTATCTAAGCTTCTCAAACTCATACATCTTTACTTCGACAGCTCATATGTGTGTGTCTAAACGATTATAGAACTCATAGCAATAAGTCCAAAAATGTTTAGATCCATTTTCCATTTCCAACAATTGGAACTATGAAGAGGGATGCCGTAATCATAGTTGAATCTGAGAAATCCAAATTACACAATGCTATCTTCAAAATCTTTCTTAGTGAAAGGGTTTCCTCACAATCATTTTCATGAAGGAGAGAAACCTTATGACACTTAGATTTTATGGTGTATACGTTCCTATCCATGTTTATTTGTCAGAACCATAATTATAAGATAATGTTTGTGACAAATCCAAACTCTTATGGACAAAACTTGTTCATTCTTGATTTCTTGTCATCAAGGGTCCCACCATTGCTTCCAAGTTATTGAGCATCTCACCCCTATTTTTCAATGTACTTTCCATTGATCAAGGTGCCTTGCCCCTATGCAACCTATTGAGAACTCATAGAACTCACATGCATAGTTGACTAAAAGTGGAATGGCACAGAAACGGGAATATGTCAACATGATAGGTTAGAAACCTCAAGTCGTGTGGTAGTGATTATTTATTAGGTTTATTCTTGATTAGTTCTTGAAAACTTTTCATGATCATATAGACTCCCACTAACCTCTTGACATATATGATTCTCTTGTCAAGAACATTCCTTGACAAAACAATTATTCAAGAGTTAGTGCGAAATTCTATCAAAACTAACACTCAACTTAATTTGTTTTAGTTGGTCTTTGTCTTCTTCAAGACATCACAACTTACAAATTTTAAATGTGTAGGAATAAGAAAACTTTCTCTATTCCATATTTAAGTGTTATAAACCTACATAAGATGTGTCACTCGATGTCACAAACTTAACTTTAATATTCGATATTGGAACGAAGTATGATTCATCCTAATGACTCAACCACTACAACAATCCTCGATTCCTCTTCTTAGCCAAAACTAATGCACTTAGGTGTCCTTAGAGGATGAATTGTAATATGGTTCTTACAATTATCAAGATGATCATAAAACATGATACAAAAGTACTCTCCCTTCTTCTTAGATTGGAGAAACTTTTTATCTTTCTGCCTAATTGATTCTTCTTATTTGTTCTGCCATTATTGAGACTTTTCAATAATTCAAAATTATACTTAATCTTGTAAGTATAACCATATTTACTAAGCCTTTAGTAAATCATGACCAATAGTTTTATTGTTATTTATGGCAGAGTTGACTAGCACACAACATTGTGTACCAAACCTTCTAGTCCTTCACTTGACTCTTTGTCAAGGAATTAGTCTTAAAATTTCTAAGTATCAAGATTTCCATACATCACATGATTCAAATCATATGATTTCAAGATTCTGTCCAATTGAAACTTGGGCGATGGGAATCTTTCCTTACATAGAAAACTACAACACTACCATAAATAATATAACCAAGAATCTCATCCACTTAATATTGCTTATACTAGAAACACATAGACATCAATTCTCATAATTGCCATTGCAAGGAAATATAAATAAGACAAAATCAAAATTTATTTTATTGCGGAAAAAAGATATCCTTACAACGCAAATGAAAATTATGTTATTACATATTCCTAAGCAATCTATCATAACTCTAAGTAGCAGCTTAAAATCTAATAATCATATCCATGCGATCGTAATCCATTTCTTTGCGATCAGACTCAGCTTGCTCCTTCCTTTAAGCTTCCTCTCTTTTCTTCGATCCTTTAAAACACCAAATGTAGTCTTATCACATCATGTTATTAAGAATCTCCAAATGGGAAGTTAGATAATGGATTTTTCCTGAAGCAGAGTCATACATCTTGACTCTCCCATCTCTTAGATCTCTCAGGTAGTCAAGGCAGCTTTGTAACCAATGCCCTTTCTTTTTGGCAGTAGAAACATATAGATTCTTCTGGAATGGTACACGGGACTATCTCAGACTCAGGCTTTCTCTTGCGTAGAGAAAACTTTTTTGAACTTCCAATGTTGCCATTTCCCACAGAAGGTTGTGATATTGATTTATCAGACAAAATTTGCTCGACCAGTGCGCAAAAATCATTTCTGATTCAGCAGCAATAAGCAAATGAGTCAAATCAATAAGGGTCATGTCGTGGTCCATCATATAGTACTCTCTAACGAACTTACCATATGATTCAGTAGGTCACTGTAAAACCAAGTCAACAGTCAACTTCCTTGAGACATCGACACTTAACAATCTTGTCAATGCGTGACTTCATCTTTAAGACGTATGTACACACAAACTTTCCATATTTGTGTCTTATTGCAAATAGAGCTTGAGTGACCTTGAATATTTCAAGTTTTTAAACACGTGGGTCTGAGAGAATTATTGGAGGAGGTGGAGAAATGAAGCATGATTTCCATTTCCACAATCCAATCATGGAACATCATCTTCATATGGAAAACCTTTTCCAACGGATTTGGGAAGACCATAGTTGTCAGACTTTGACGTCTGTGAAAAGGGAGAAAATTCAAATTTAGTTGATTGAGTCCTTAATAAAACACCCAAATGAGATATTAAGGCTAGGATCCAACACAACATCCTACAAATTGGAAGAGGGATGTCGTAATCCAACTTGCAGAACATTTGAAGGTAAGTGAATGATGATTCACTAATTTTCCACTATGAAAAACGAAAGGAAATTTAAGTTTTAAATGTATTGAAAACTCCTAGATCTTTTGAGATTCATTGAACTATTCAATGACATGTTTAAATCTCGATATGCCCCTCGATTTGTGATTGGGATGCCGAGAATCACAAAATAGGGTGTGAATAACCATGCAAATATACATGGTGCCCCCAATGTTACAGTCACCTACTCGATGTGTCGGTTAACCACACACGCTCCATCGAACTATGACAACCATCGAGTCACCCTTTGCCACCTTTGCATAGAACCCAATTAGTGTGCTGGTTAACCACACACGCTTCACTAACGTCTTAGCAAGGGTACAAAGTGTAATTTCATGGAATTGCATCAATTCATTTTTACCTAAAGTAACTAAGATTGAGAATTTTGTAAACATTTAGCTACTTTTTTTTTATTATACTTTTAATGAGGAGAGGGTTTGCCCTATCCTACCCGTTCGGCTAACGACCCTCCACCAATCAAGGAAGCGGTGGGTGAGAGTGAACACCCATTAAACGACCATTTATAGGTCATAACCTTATACCCCCCTTATAGATCGGCTTCTTGAATGAGGCCTACTGACGGTAAGACTAGCATTTAAGTTATACATATAATATTAGACTTTTAATGTTATACATAGTATAAGGGTGTATTTTACACTTTTAAAATACTAGGTGGTTTAATTTTATAAATTACACTTTTAATTTAAATATAAACCATATCATTATGGATTAACTCTCTTTTAATTATACACTTAATTAATTTAATAAAACCATAAGGGTGTAATTTGAACTTTTCAAAATTAGGGTTTTAGAATTTAGACTTCCAAAAATTAAACTTTTAATCAAACAATTTAAATTCCAAAACTTGAGGGCAACTTTTGAAACTTTTCAAAACAATTAGGTTTTAATTATATTTAAAATTTTCGAAAAATCAAACTTTTTAATTTTTAAAATCTTAAATATTAAAACATTGATTTAATAATTATCCAAAATTAAACAATTAATTTGAATTATTAAATCTTGGAGGATATCTATTAAATTAAACAATTAATTTAACCTAATCCCTTCAATCCCCTAAAATTCAAAATTATGGGCTGGGATAATTCAAAAACTTTAATTACCAAATTTAAACACTTAAAAGATAATTACAAGATATGGCATTATCCAAATCCTTAGAATATAGGATCTAATCTTGGGGAAGGAGCAATTTCGAAATTCAAGGGTTAGATAACCCTAGAATTCGAAATCTTGGAGGCTAAAGAAAGGGTTTGGGAAACCCTAACCAAATTTCGAAATTTAAGGCTTATCAACCCTAAATTCGAAAATCATGCCTTCAGGGTTTATTAGCTATAAACCCTAATTTGTCAAATTCATACTTTTGTATAGAAAACTAATTGAAAACAAAACCAATGGCTCTGATACCACTGATAGGTTTTATACAAACAATCCTATGTGTGCATGTTACCCTAGAGTTGGATCTATGTTATCACTATTAGTTATACAACATTATGAACTCATAAGGAAACCTAATATGCTTCTAACAGTTTTGAAAATTACAAGGAAGGATGAAATACATACCTCTTGTTGTTATATTGTAATAACAACTTCAATCTTGAATCTTCTTGTCTTTGAAAGCAAGTACCGCAAGCGTAGTACCTCTAATGGCTCACAAACACCAAGAGAAAATGGAGAGGCAAGAGAGAGAGAGAGAGGGGAGGTATGAAATTTGGCTCTAGGAACCCTATGAATCAAGTCATGGACGAATTTCATATGCCAATGGGTGTTTATATAGGTGTAGGGATTAGGGTTTTAGTCCTTATCCTTATATGGTTGCTTGCCCACCAAGCAGCCCAAAGGATAACCCTAGAAACCTTATCATGGACGAATTCTAAGGCCTTATCCCCTTGAATTCTTCCACCCTATCCTATAGGGCATCCATTGCCCTACTTTGCAACTATCACATAATTACAGTTCAGCCCCTAGTTTAGTTAACTTCTTTTAATCACAAAATTAATTCTTAATTAATTCTTGACCAACGTTAACTAAATAAATATGATTTTAACTTTAATATATTATTCATATAATATATTAATAAACCATAATAACCTCTTTATCTATTATTTCTCCAGTCAAGTTGCTTTGGTGAAGGGTACCCAAAAGGACTATGCATAACCGGGTCAAGTACTTACCAAATATGGTTACGGGCTTAGACACTAATCCAACACTTAAAACCCAACATATTTGACCCAGTATACTTAAATAAAGTTGAAGTAGTCGTAACAAGGATTTCAGGGATATAAGGAATGCTGGAATCCGATTTATAATGAAGAAGTTATGACCCAACGAAGTTTTGCGTCAAAACTGGTACGACGTTGTGTGTCATAAAAAGTGAGTTTGCGATAAAATAAATTTTAGCCTTAGCGATCTAAATGAATGTTGTAGTATACGTTAAATCGAGAGTGTACGTATAGAGAACGTCCAAATCCAACTTCGTTAAAGGAAGTTATGATTTTCCTAAGATTTGGCATAGGAGTATGCAGCCCGAAAATCGAATTTTAGATTGATCGATTTTTTAGCCGATACAATCTAAACAGGAATCAAAGATCTTGCTAATAGGAGCTCAACAATATAAAGACAGACGAAAACGGACGTCGGATGACAAAGTTTTCAATTTTTAACGGACTTTATATGTCTAAGCCTGTTAAAATATAACTTTAAAAATAAAGTCCATTCTACAAATAGAGGCGTAAATCACCTAATTTCCTCACACCAAATCTATTCATTCTCTCTCAAATATCCTCCTTAGCCCCTCACATTCCCTAGTACTTCCCAAGTGCTAGAGGCGAAGCCCAGAGTGCCAGAAGGCTCCGAGAATAAGAGCTTTCGGCTCAGAAGTTTTGCCCCTGCAGAGCCCGACTCCTAGCTAAAACCCCCTTGTAAGTGAGGTATGCTTACCCTACTTTAAGTATAACTTACGTTTAAGTTCATTATCGTGATTATGAAATTATAAACAAGATTTATCAGTGAGTGTTACGACCCCTCTTTTGTATTTACTTATTTTGGGGTAGAATACATGTGTTAAGTATTATAAATTATACAAAATGTTATTATAATACCTTTTAGCTGCTCACGGTACGGAGAATCTGGTTTGAAGGGTCGCATAGGGTTGTTGGATTTCAGAACAGCTTAAATGCCAAAATGGTCATGCCCTCCAGTGTTTCATGTCTGGCCCCTGTTTGTACATAGTAGTTCAAAAGTAGTGTTTAACACTTATATAATACAAGAAAAACAATATTGTTCGTAGACCTTGAGTTAATGATAAATCTAGACTAATAATTATTTGCAATAAATATTAGACTAAAATCTAGTGATAATGATACTAGGTTTCATTGAAGGAAAATAAAATTGTTAGAAGCGAAGCGCTGCTCGAGTTTGGACTCGTCAATTTAACAAGTGAGTGCATAGTTACTTTCATCTTATACATAGATATGAAATATTTAATATAAATTACGTGTTATATGTGCATATTATATGTGTTGTTGATATTTATGTTGGATGAACAAAATATACATGCTTTATTCAATTTAAATTGTATATGTATTGTATACCTATAATTATGATGGGTAAAGATGGGTAGATGATATAGACGATGAAATAAATGATGAGAGGCCTTGATGTTTAAGCTGATTCAGTCATCTAGTGGAGTATAGATGACGACCACAGGCTATTCTAGACAGTCCAGTGGAACGATGACATGCTCGCAACCTGTAGGTGTTTTTGAACTACGTGTTCACCAGGTGTACTCCATCCCCCTCATGGTTTCCTTTTTGACATATATTGCTAAGGAATCCCCTAAGCAATGTTATCTATCGCGATGATAATCCTTAGGCTAGGTCCCTTAAATTAGATGCTTTAGGGACAGAAAGTGAGGATAACAGGAACGAGTAATCGGGTTGAATCTTGATGAAATTAATTATTGTGGGTTGAAAACCCTATGTGCTCACCAGGCTCCCAAGCCTGAGCCACTCATTTTCTTGTATTACAGGTAGTGGCAATAGAGCACAATAGTGATGATCTGGTGAGAGATCAATGGATTATAGGCCATTAAAATAATAGATGTTTTAAGGGGACTTTACTATTTCTGTTTATGCTTATGTACTATATTAACAATGACATCGCATTGTTTTTAATATAATGAAAACACATTTCTTTGGAAATGCTTTGATAATTTACTTATCATATTTTTAAGAACAAATTCCGAAACATATTTATTCACAAGGATACTCTGATTTTCAAATAAAGCATAAACAAATCGGTCTTTTCTGACTGTGAAATAGGGGATGTCACACAAGTCTTTGGTGCGTATATTCACCGGACCAGGTCATAAGTTCATCATAGAATAGAGAGATTCAGATTGGAGAACCAGGTTCAGATCTAGCACATATCGTCTCCATCGAAGGTCCTCCTTTGCGTGTACAACCTATTTCCTACCCTGTACAACCTCCTCCTAAAACCACCGGTCGAACTCAACTGTGGTGGCGATACACAACAAAAGAAGAGATAACCGGTGGATGTGATGCTTAATCTGAAACCCCAAAGTGAAATCCTTTATGAAACCCCCAAATTTCTTGATCTGATACCATATGTCTCATCCCAATTTCTCAAAACCTTAGCACAAGGATGGCGATGGTGACATCATGTTTGCTCTCTTTCTCTATCTCTGTCTTACTCTCTCTATCTCTCTATATATCACATCAACAGACACACAGAAGGTGTGTTTGTGTTTTTTTTCCTCAGGAAGAAGAACGAGGAAACAAATAGCGATGAAGGGTAAAGAATTTCAGGGAAAAAAATCAGGTGAGATTAGAGGGAGAGAAACTGATGTGTATATTTTAGGCTTTCAAAATGATCACCATTTTGATTTCTGGAATGATTTTGAGATTTCTGACATTTTCTCTTTGATTTGGATAAATGACATTTTCTCTTATATTTAGATTTTATTGTTTTCCACATGTAATTATCTTATTCTTATTTCTTCTGAACAAATAGATGCCACATACTCATATATTCTTCCCTTAACTCTCATAATAAATGCAAAATCAATTTTAAAATAAATCATAATCAATGCTATAAATAATACCACCATGAAAACTGTTTTCTTTCTAATGTAAATCCGTGAATTCAATCTATATTGAGAAAATTCATTGTCACTCATACAAACTTTCTGTAACAGCCCGAAATCTCAGGTATTGTTAAATTATGTTTTGGGGTGAGTTAAGAGGGGACTCGGCGAGTTGGAGCCTAGACTCGCCGAGTAGGATCGCAGACTTGGTCGCGGGTTCGCGACTGGACTCGACGAGTCCGATATGGACTCGGCGAGTCTACGCTGTTTAGCGAAAACCCTAACCGTTCAGGTTTGGGTCGTATATAATGCACTTATAGGCCGTCATTGTCCGTCTTTAGTCGACTGAGAAGAACCCTAAACGGCTGAGGGCATCTAGAGCAAGATTGAAGGATATTAGGGCTTTGAAGAAATTGTTGTGCAAGGAGGAGAAGAGCTTTGGCTAAAGCAACAGCAAGGGATTCGAGTTCTGTGGTTTGGGGACACAGAGAGGGCATATTTCAGGTAATATTTTGGATTCCTTTCTGTTATGTTGATGTGTGCATGGATTTAGGGTTTATGGAACCCATTTGGTGATTAGATGAATTAGTACCTTGTTACCCAACGACTATAATCCTGTATTAGGACCTTTAGAGGTCCAGAAGGTCCCATGCTTGTGTATTTCGGGACGAAACTTATCTCAGGAAGCAGTTTGATCGACTGCATGGCATGGACTCGCCGAGTCCGATGAACAGACTCGGCGAGTAGCTTGGAGATTGACTGGAACTCGTCGAGCTGTTCTTCAGACTCGGCGAGTGGAGTCGGGGTGGCCCCGCAATTCTTCCAGGAGTAACTCGTCGGGTCAAGGAGGATACTCGACGAGTAGATAGGGACTCTTAGAGAGTTGGAGAACGTCTAGACTCGCCGAGTCGCCATGGCACTCGCCGAGTCCGGTCGAGTTGGCCGTTGACCGTTGACCGTTGACCA
Organism: Lactuca serriola; assembly: GCF_051521515.1. Classification (NCBI taxonomy): domain Eukaryota; kingdom Viridiplantae; phylum Streptophyta; class Magnoliopsida; order Asterales; family Asteraceae; genus Lactuca; species Lactuca serriola. The sequence goes on from NC_136410.1 coordinate 42,565,051, forward strand.
GAGTTGACCTAAGTCTGACTTCTTACGGATAGTCACACTTAGAAGATATAAGTGTTAATGAGAGATATGTGATGTTATAGGGAGGTTGTAGCTCGTCGGATTGTGCACGAGTGATTTCAGGATTTGCTAGCTTTTAGCATTTACGAGGTGAGTCTTCTCACTACACTGTACCTGGAAGGGTTTGAATGTGTGACCGGAAGGTCAGGTATGATATGTGATATGTATGCCATATGTAGTAAGTTATTTGTTGTATGTGCTATGTATGTTATGTGGGCCGGAAGGCAATATGTTATGGGCCGGAAGGCGATTATGCTATGGGCCGGAAGGCGTTGTGTTGAGGACCGGAAGGTCAGGGCCTGGAAAGGCGTATGTGCGTAAGTGTATATTGGGGGACTCACTAAGCATTTATGCTTACAGTGGTTATGTATGTGTTTCAGGTACTAGCGAGGACCGTGGGAAGGCGCCGGCGTGATCGATACACACTGAAGAATATTTTTATGATCTTGGGATTTAGACAGTTTGTAATTGACATGACACTTAAATTATTTATGCCTTGTTTTGGATGAAATTACTCTAATTATAAAAAGAAAATTTTGTTTGAAAATTTGCGTTGTTACAATTGGTATCAGAGCCTTGGTTTGAGGGATTCGGGTGCACCTTCAGGAGTAACTGAACTCAAACCGAGGATGTGAGGAAATTTTCTTTAACTAAAGGCATAAACTTTTGTAAAAGGTTTTGTGGTAAGCAAGAAGGAAGCAGTGTGTACGATCAGTCAGCGCCCGAACGGTAAAGATCCCCAAAATACCTTACAATATTATATGATATGAATTGTTATGCATGCTAGTAGACTAGGTATTCATGATAGGACTAGAGTGGCCTGATTTGTGATGCCTTAGTCTAGGGAAGTTTGCCGATATGAGATGCTTTGCTAGTATGCGGGTAGATAGTGCATATCAGAAGTAGAGTACTCACTATCCGGGGTTTGGGGAGGAAGACTTGGGATGAATGCTGATGCGGTGTGGTCGGTAGTATTGGGCCCGTACTACCGAAGACACCGGGTCAGTGGGAGACCCAAGTACGAATCCCTGGATATCGGAGACTGAGTAGGGTTGCGTTATCGAGTGCAATTACACTCGATGGAGTCTCTGATAGTTTTATGTTGTATTTCAGAGACATCATGGTTAGACCACGCCACGGAGCGAGTACGAGCGGTGTGAGTGACGAGGAGATTCGTCAGATGATTCACGAGGAGGTGGCGGTGGCGATCCGGGCTGAGATCCCGGAGATGTTTGGGTCTATTAAGACCACCCTGATGGAGACATTCGATGAGCGGTACGCCGCATTGACTGAGGCTGCAACCGCTGCAGCTACAGCATCTGTGGCCGCTGCTAGGCCACAGGGTGGTGACTCGTTGCTGTTCCGAGAGTTCAGCAACACGAAGCCACCGGAGTTCGATGGGACGCAGGATCCGATTGCTGCGATGAGGTGGATCGCGGACATAGAGGGGTGCTTCTACACTTGTTCATGCCCGGAGCACCTGAGGGTACGGTTCGCTTTGAACCAGCTCCGTCTGGGAGCGAAGGACTGGTGGAAGTTCGTGACGGCGAACTTCACTTTGGCAGAGACTACAGCGGTGACATGGGAGGGGTTTACTGCCATGTTCAGGGATGAGTACGTTCCCCTGGTGGAGCGGGAACGATTGGTTCAGGAGTTCTTAACCCTCAAGCAGGGTACAGATTCGGTGGCGGTGATCACGCGGAAGTTTCATGAGAGGGCGATGTTTTGCCCCGAGCTGGTGTCCACAGAGCAGGCTCGGATGAGCCGGTACTTGGGTGTCTTGAGGAGGGATATCCGGGAGTTTGTGTCGAACTCCACCTATCATACTTTTACGGAGCTTCAGGCGAATGCCAGGAAGCGTGAGATCGAGTTGGAGACTCAGGCCAGGGAGGAGGCCGAGTCTCAGCAGGCAGACCGGCGGCCGACTCAGTCTCAGCCGGCAGCCAAGCGGATCAAGTCCGCCGATTCGAGGACGGGAGGTCCGAAGAGCCGCACTTGCGGAAAGTGCGGAAAGGGTCACGATGGGGCGTGTCGAACCGGTGCTTGCTACAAGTGCGGCAAGGAGGGGCACATTGCTAGGGAGTGCCCCAAGGGGTTTATGGTTTGTTTTCATTGCAACCAGACCGGCCATCGGAAGGCCGAGTGTCCGCAGCTGCGTCAGGGATCTGCACCTATTGCCAGGACTACTGAGGCTCGACCGGTGAAGGTCGAGGCCCCGAGGGCTCGTGGGAGAGCCTTTCAGCTGACTGCGGAGGAGGTCCGCACTGCGCCGATGTCGTGGCAGGTATGTTGTAATTCATGTATTCATTTTAATGTCGAGATGTTATGCTTATGTTATTATATGCGTAGGTGCTTTCCTTGTGAACTCTGTGCCTGCCTTAGTGTTATTTGACTCGGGTGCGAGTAGGTCCTTTGTGTCCTTAGCCTTTAGTCAGCATATCAGCGCTAGTCGTGAGTCGACCTTTGAGGGTTTCTATAGCTGACGAGAGAGTGATTTGTGCCACGGAGGTTCTTCGGGGATGCGTGCTAGAGATTTTCGGGGCCGAATTCCCGATTGACCTGATTCCTATTGCGATGGGTGATGTTTGTGTCATCGTAGGCATGGACTGGTTGAGCCGATTCGGCGTTGTCATCGACTGTGAGCGTCAGTTGGTGACCGTACGAGACCATAGTGGGGGAGTTCTTTCGGTGTACGGCGAGGGTACCCGTTCGGGATCAGCTTTTTGTTCGGCCGCTAGGGCGAGGCAGTGTCTACAGCAGGGCTGTAAGGGTTTTGTGGCGTATGTGATGGATACGCGGGTGGTTTCCGAGAGACCGAAGTTAGTTGAGGAGGTCCCTGTGGTGCGTGAGTTTCCAGATGTTTTCCCCGAGGAGCTGCCGGGAGTACCTCCTGTGAGGCAAGTAGAGTTTGGTATCGATCTGGTTCCGGGGGCCGCGCCTATTGCTAAAGTGCCTTATCGTCTTGCACCTCTAGAGATGCAAGAGTTGTCCTCGCAGCTCCAGGAGTTGCTGGGGAAGGGATTCATTCGGCCGAGCAGCTCGCCGTGGGGAGCACCTATTCTGTTCGTCAAGAAGAAGGATGGTTCACACCGGATGTGCATTGATTACCGGGAGTTGAACAAGTTGACGGTCAAGAACTGTTACCCGTTACCGAGGATCGATGATTTATTCGATCAGTTGCAGGGAGCGTCTTGGTTTTCCAAGATCGATCTGAGGTCAGGGTACCATCAGGTGAGAGTGCGGGATGAGGATGTCCAGAAGACAGCGTTTAGGACGCGATATGGGCATTACGAGTTTGTGGTGATGCCTTTCGGGCTCACCAATGCCCCGGCTGTGTTCATGGATCTCATGAACAGGGTATGCAGACCGATGTTGGATCGATCAGTGATTGTATTTATCGACGACATTCTGGTGTATTCTAGATCTAGAGAGCAGCATGAGGAGCATTTGAGGGAGGTCCTCGAGGTATTGAGGTCGGAGAAGCTTTATGCAAAGTTCTCCAAATGTGACTTCTGGCTGCGGGAGGTCCAATTTCTAGGACATGTCGTTAATCAGGAAGGGATATTGGTTGATCCGGCCAAGGTTGAGGCGGTAATGAGTTGGGAAGTGCCGAAGTCACCTTCTGAGATCAGGAGCTTCCTTGGGTTGGCAGGGTATTATCGGAGATTCATCAAGGATTTCTCCAAGATCGCAGTGCCACTCACCAGATTGACCCGGAAGGGTGTTGCATTCTCATGGGGACCCGAGCAACAGACTTCCTTTGAGACACTTCGCCAGAGGTTGTGCGAAGCCCCGGTATTAGCTCTCCCGGAAGGGATGGAAGATTTTGTAGTATATTGCGATGCATCGATTTCGGGACTGGGTGCAGTGTTGATGCAGAGGGGTCATGTGATAGCTTATGCGTCGAGACAGCTGAAGCCTCATGAGGCGAGATATCCCACGCATGATTTAGAGTTGGGGGCAGTAGTGTTCGCTCTCAAGATTTGGCGGCACTACCTGTATGGGGTTCGATGTACGATATACACGGACCATAAGAGCTTGAAGTATTTGATGGATCAGCCCAATCTAAATATGCGTCAGAGGAGATGGTTGGATGTGGTCAAGGATTATGATTGTGAGATCCTGTACCACCCAGGCAAGGCTAATGTGGTAGCCGATGCATTGAGCCGCAGGGCGGAGAGCACTCCATTGCGAGATGTATGCTTGAGACTGACTGTGATGACTCCAGTATTGGATGCTATTCGTGGGGCACAGGTCGAGGCTGTGCGACCAGAGATGCAGAAGAAAGAGCGGGTTGTGGGGTTAATTTCAGATTTCATTAAGGATGGACGAGGGCTTATGACGTTTCAGGGTCGGATTTGGGTACCGTTCGTGGGCGGTACGCGTATTACTTTGATGGAAGAGGCTCATAGATCGAAATTCTCGATCCATCCCGGTGCTACGAAGATGTATTTGGATTTGAGAAAGGAGTATTGGTGGCCCTGTATGAAGAGGGACGTCGAATGGTTCGTTGAGAGGTGCTTGACCTGCCGTAGGGTTAAGGCCGAGCACCAGAGACCGCATGGCAAGCTACAGCCATTGGAGATTCCTGAGTGGAAGTGGGAACAGATTACTATGGATTTCATCACCAAATTGCCGAGGACTGCCAGGGGAGTTGATGCAATTTGGGTAATTGTGGATAGGTTGACGAAGAGTGCACACTTCCTTGCCATCAGCGAGAGTTCTTCAGCGGAGAAGTTGGCAGAGATATATGTGAGAGAAGTGGTATCTCGGCATGGAGTACCGATCTCGATTGTTTCAGACCGTGATGTGCGCTTCACTTCCAGATTCTGGAAGAAGTTCCATGAGGAGCTGGGTACTAAATTGCATTTTAGTACCGCATACCATCCCTAGACAGACGGTCAGAGCGAGCGGACGATTCAGACGCTGGAGGACATGCTTCGAGCGTGTGTGTTAGACTTCGGGGGTAGCTGGGATGCATATTTACCCTTAGCAGAGTTTTCCTACAACAACAGCCATCATTCGAGCATTGGTATGCCACCTTTTGAGCTGTTGTATGGTAGGAGATGTCGGACCCCCATTTGCTGGGGAGAGGTGGGACAGAGAGTGATGGGCAGCACGGAGATCGTGCTTCAGACAACAGAGCAGATTCAGCAAGTTAGGCAGAGGTTATTGACTGCCCAGAGCCGACAGAAGAGTTATGCAGACAGGCGCCGATCCGAGCTTGAGTTTCAGGTCGGCGACTTCGTTCTCCTGAAGGTCTCCCCTTGGAAAGGAGTGATTCGATTTAGGAAGAGGGGCAAGTTGGGGCCCCGGTATATTGGGCCATTTCGTGTGATTGCAAGGATAGGCCGGGTAGCCTATCGGTTGGATTTTCCAGCGGAGTTGGGACAGATCCACGACACTTTTCATGTGTCGCAATTGAGGAAGTGCACAGCCGATGAGTCGGCAGTGGTTCCATTGGAGGATATTCAGGTGGATGCGAGCCTGAATTATGCTGAGAGACCAGTGGCCATCAGGGATCGGAAGATCAAGGTTCTGAGGAACAAGGAGGTACCTCTGGTGTTGGTTCAGTGGCAACACCGTAAGGGATCGGAAATGACTTGGGAGCCGGAACGTGAGATGCGGGAGCAGCATCCGGAACTATTTTCAGAGTGAGACTTCGAGGGCGAAGTCTAATCCAAGTGGGGGAGAGTTGTAACAGCCCGGAATCTCAGGTATTGTTAAATTATGTTTTTGGGGTGAGTTAAGAGGGGACTCGGCGAGTTGGAGCCTAGACTCGCCGAGTAGGATCGCAGACTTGGCCGTGGGTTCGCGACTGGACTCGACGAGTCCGATATGGACTCGGCGAGTCTACGCTGTTTAGTGAAAACCCTAACCGTTCAGGTTTGGGTCATATATAATGCACTTATAGGCCGTCATTGTCCGTCTTTAGTCGACTGAGAAGAACCCTAAACGGCTGAGGGCATCTAGAGCAAGATTGAAGGATATTAGGGCTTTGAAGAAATTGTTGTGCAAGGAGGAGAAGAGCTTTGGCTAAAGGAACAACAAGGGATTCGAGTTCTGCGGTTTGGGGACACAGAGAGGGCATATTTCAGGTAATATTTCGGATTCATTTCTGTTATGTTGATGTGTGCATGGATTTAGGGTTTATGGAACCCATTTGGTGATTAGATGAATTAGTACCTTGTTACCCAACGACTATAATACTGTATTAGGACCTTTAGAGGTCCAGAAGGTCCCATGCTTGTGTATTTCGGGACGAAACTTATCTCAGGAAGCAGTTTGATCGACTGCATGGCATGGACTCGCCGAGTCCGATGAACAGACTCGGCGAGTAGCTTGGAGATTGACTGGAACTCGTCGAGCTGTTCTTCAGACTCGGCGAGTGGAGTCGGGGTGGCCCCGCGATTCTTCCAGGAGTAACTCGTCGGGTCAAGGAGGATACTCGACGAGTAGATAGGGACTCTCAGAGAGTTGGAGAACGTCTAGACTCGCCGAGTCGCCATGGCACTCGCCGAGTCCGGTCGAGTTGGCCGTTGACCGTTGACCGTTGACCAGAGTTGACCTAAGTCTGACTTCTTAGGGATAGTCACACTTAGAAGATATAAGTGTTAATGAGAGATATGTGATGTTATAGGGAGGTTGTAGCTCGTCGGATTGTGCACGAGTGATTTCAGGATTTGCTAGCTTTTAGCATTTACGAGGTGAGTCTTCTCACTACACTGTACCCGGAAGGGTTTGACTGTGTGACCGGAAGGTCAGGTATGATATGTGATATGTATGCCATATGTAGTAAGTTATTTTTTGTATGTGCTATGTATGTTATGTGGGCCGGAAGGCAATATGTTATGGGCCGGAAGGCGATTATGCTATGGGCCGGAAGGCGTTGTGTTGAGGACCGGAAGGTCAGGGCCTGGAAAGGCGTATGTGCGTAAGTGTATATTGGGGGACTCACTAAGCATTTATGCTTACAGTGGTTATGTATGTGTTTCAGGTACTAGCGAGGACCGTGGGAAGGCGCCGACGTGATCGATACACACTGAAGAATATTTTTATGATCTTGGGATTTAGACAGTTTGTAATTGACATGACACTTAAATTATTTATGCCTTGTTTTGGATGAAATTACTCTAATTATAAAAAAGAAAAATTTGTTTGAAAATTTGCGTTGTTACACTTTCCATATGTGTTAATGTCTATTTCATAAATAATTGTTTAATGTTAAAACGTTGATATTGATTTTTTTTCAATAAATCCGTATAAAACACGGGTCTCACACCTAGTAATTATTTAAGAAAGGTTAATCCCTTATTTATGCAACAAAGTTTAGTCATTTTCCCGATTTACGCAATTATGTTAATTTTTTATACAAAACATACAACAGTGCTTTAAATTAGGTTCAATTATTCCAACTTGTTAAGTTGTTAACCTATCTAGTGTTCACTTGTGTAGAATATACTGAATAACACTTAGGCATCATAAATTTTGTCATCTTCTAGTTAGGGCTATTTTTACTACTAAGGCTAAGGGGAGTGGTACAAATTTTACCAATGTTAAAAAGTTGCCACATAAGCGCCACCTAAGTTTTTGCAGTTTTTACATTTTTTTACCTACGAGGTAGGGTGTGGTGATGTTTTTACTTACCAATTTTTTTAATTCAAAAATATATATAATTACATACACATAAAAATTAATACTAATTAAAATAACATAAACATTTCATAAATTGTAAACATTACATTCGATTTAACAATCATAAAACGAAAATTAACTTAACTAACTTAATAAAATATTTCAGTTAGAATATTCACCGTTATCATTATCAATTAGCTGATTTAAATCAATTTCATTAACCCGGTATATGTGTTCCACCAAATCGTTGCGAAGCTCGTGGTATTTTTGTTTGTCACGTATCGCCCTTCTTCTTACATGTCATGGGATGGAACCAGACGGTATTGGCGCGCTAGAGGTTGAAATTGACAAATTATTTTGTGTTCGTCTTCCAAAATCATATTATGTAAAATGATGCACACAACATAATACAAGCGAGCTTGTCCACACTTCGAGGACGAGCCAGATGTTGTAGTACGTGTCAACACTTCTTGAGTACTCCAAATGCTCGTTCCATATCCTTCCTAGCCTTTTCTTGGTACGTTTTACACTTTATGCGTTTGGGGTCACTTGGACATGTTAGCGTTTTCACAAGCACAACAAATTCAGGGTAAATACCATCAACAAGATAATACCCATAATCGTACGTCATTCCATTCACTTGAAATGGACAGTTAGGTGCGGACCCATCACAAAACCCATTGAATATGGGCGACATGTCTAAAACGTTAATATCGTTGTTTGAGCCGGGAGCACCAAAAAAAGCATGCCAAATCCAAAGATCCTATGATGCAACAGCTTCAAGTATGAATGTCGAGTGACCCTTATCACCCTGTGTAAATTGCCCTTGACATGCATTAGGACAACTACCTCAAACCCAATGAAGACAATCTAAACTTCCAAGCATACCAAGAAAGCCATGAACACTAGCATGATGAACATATAATGATTGAACATCAGTAAAAGTGGGTTTATGCAAATACCTTGGACCGTAAATAATGACAACGCATCTGCAAAACTCATCTAAACTATCCGTAGTTACACGCTCAGATATTTGAAAATATTCATCCCATGAATCAGAAACAGAACCGTGAGCTAATTGACGAACCACAACTGTGCATTTTTGTATTTCTGAAAATCCATCGGCACCTCTTGCATCTGACATTGTCTAATATATTTAGAAATGTTAGTAACATCACCAACTATACGAAGAAATAAATGTTTTGTCATTCGGAATCGACGTCAAAACCGTTGTTCCCCTTAAACAAAATTTTCATCGAAATAGTGTGCCATTAGACGTATGTTTGCATCCCTACGATTTCTGAGAAGCATCTTCCGCGTCCTATGTTGGATTTCTTCTTCTTCTTCTTGTATCGTATCCATAATCACTTCCCATGATTTCATAACAGCCTGCCCAACGGTCAGCAACAACTTACAATTTTCTAATGAATTTGCCATTTTTATGAGATGATTTTTTAGAAATAATATAGATTTGAGTGAATATGTTTGGGTTTATGTTTATATATACATAGTAGTAAGGAAGGAAAATTAAAAAAAAAAAAAAAAAAAGAATAAATGCAGCAACGGTAAAAAAATACAGGAAAAAAGTGTACAACGTCTATTTTTTATTAAGTTTCACCATCGGTGGTATCTTACCATTGGCACTTCACCGGCGGTGTAAAATGAGGAGAGGAGCGGTGTTCACCGCCGATAAAGAGGTCCACATCGGACTACAGGCGGTGATATCCGCACGATACCCTTTAGTCTAATTGGCAAGGTAACAACAGTACAATGTATTGAATAATGGTTAGCATGGGAACTATTGTGGTTTCATTTTAGATTTTGTAATCAAATGGGTCAATTTTCGATAACTAATATTTCATTTAAAAATCTAAATTTCTAATAATTTATGTATACTTTGGTTGTTGGTATCTGTATCTTGTAAAAATAGAAATTTATGAAAATAGAACACAAAATTGGTGAGCAGCACATGGAAAATTTTTCATAGAAATATTTTTTTAACTCTTTATCTTAATTTCATAGAAATATTTTTTTAACTCTTTATCTTTCCCTAATTAATAAAAGAGATAGCAATATAATGCATGTCCTAATTAATCATCATAAGGTCAAATAAGTAGAAGATGATACACTTTCAAAAAAAAGTAGAAGAAGGTAAATTTTGAATTAAACAACGTGCTCCAACTATTCCCTGATATATGAATGTATCGTGGGTAAAGAGAAAGACAGAGCAAGAAGAAACGATGGCAGAGAAGACATCACAATGAAGAGAAGTGAACTAGAAGAGAAAATTGGTATAATATCCCCGGAAAGATGATGACAACGTATCAATCTCAAAACAAGATCACGACTCGAGATTTTAAATGTTGTATTTTGATTATTTGGAGGAGGGGTGACATGAACAACTATACATGTGGGTTGTCTACATAAGCGATTACATGGTTTTACAAATGACAGATAACATCGATTAAAAATTTAACAGTAACAAGGTTAACAATTTATATAATTTGGGACCTAATTTAAAGTTTTGTTGTATGCTTTGTATAAAAATAACATAATTGCATAAATCGGGAAAATGACTAAACTTCTAAGCAATTAACCCATTTAAAAAAAACAAACCATTTTTTATGATTATTTGATCCTTATATTTAGACTTTATAGTAATTGTTTTGAAAACATAAATACAAACACCCTTGTAATTGTTTTGAAAACATAAATACAAACACCCTTCTATTTAAACGTATATGACCTAAGCAAATTTAGCACAACTTAAATTTATATTGCTAACAGATAAACTTGTTAGTTATTGACATTTGACAATTTGAAGCATTTTTATTGTCCTTTTATGATAAAGATCAAAACCCCCTTAAAAAAGGAGAGAACCAAAACGAGAAATAACAAAATAATTACAAAACTTTTTGTGTTTGCACATAATAATTTGATCCAGGGAAGTTCTATACGATACTTGTAACTTTACAATAATAAGATGGCAAAGATTTGTAACTTCTATGATTGCAAATTATAGTGGTACAATGATAGTCAAGCACATGCCTTGATCATATATATACATGAAATAAAATCATGAAAAACATTAGATTATACGTAGTAGTAGTAGTAGTAGTAGAATCTATGTACTTAGAAAATTCGCTTCAAAAAGCTTTGATTTAAAATAAAGAATATGTGGGTCATTGTATAATTCGAATCACCAAATAGAGTAATAACTTGAAGATCTTTGTTTATCCAACATACATGAACCCCTCATTATAGAAATCCCAAATAGGTTGTTAGAGCTTATTTATAACTCCAATTTCCAACGTCATGTTTAGATAACCTAAAATAAAACTAGTACGTGTTGAAAGGCTGCCTTCAAGTGTTATCCATGATCCAATGGACTTCAAATACAAGTATTACGTGTCCAACGATGATGGCCCATGAAAAATAAAAACTTTATCAAAGATTTCTTGGCCTTCAGAATAGGGTCATCTCATCTGTCCTTCTTGGGTAAAAGACAAAATCGCCCTTAAGGATCCAGAATCCTGTGAGTGGGTTTTATCCTGAAAGCCACACGTAATTTACTACACGAACCACAAGTGTAAGTTTATCTGGTTACATATCAGCAAGAATAGATTCTGTTAGGGCCCACGTGGCAACCCGCACAGCCAATCACAGCATTCTTTCTTCTACTCCTATCCTTGGAGATAAGCTCATAACGCCTTACATTAACACACACCCCTTTCTTCCACACAAACCTACTCATTCTTCATCACTAATTCTTGAAGGCAAAGAATTGCAGAGACAACAATGGCTTCCACTGTCTGTGCTTCTTCAGCCATCGCAGCTGTTGCTTTCTCTTCTCCAGCGTAAGCTTCTTCAAATCTCTACCTTTCTACTTTGCATTTGCAATGTGGGTGCATTAAGTAATTGGGAATTTTGGTGTGCGATTATGTAGTTCACAGAAGAATGGATCTTTTGTTGGATCAACAAAGGCTTCCTTTCTTTGTGGGAAGAAACTAAGAGTTAGCAAGGTCACTGCACCAACCGTGGCACGATCTTCCGGGACAGTATGCGTTACCGCCGACCCCGAAAGACCCATTTGGTTCCCCGGCAGCACCCCTCCGGAATGGCTCGACGGCAGCCTACCAGGAGACTTCGGGTTCGATCCTCTTGGTCTAGGTAAGCATGATCATAGATTCATAGTTATGATTTCTGTTGATGATCTTTTTCAAAACAACAATAGTCAATAGATCATGGCAAGATTTGAAGATAATTAAATTACTTACTGATTCGAGGTCGAGTTTCTAAACTGTAGGATCCGACCCGGAGACCTTGAGGTGGAACGTGCAAGCGGAAATAGTACACTGCAGATGGGCTATGTTAGGAGCAGCTGGGATCTTCATCCCGGAATTCCTAACAAAAATCGGAATCCTAAACACTCCTTCATGGTACACAGCCGGTGAACAAGAGTACTTCACAGACAAAACCACACTGTTCATAGTGGAGCTTATTTTCATCGGTTGGGCAGAAGGAAGACGATGGGCTGACATTCTCAAACCTGGGTGTGTTAACACCGATCCCATCTTCCCCAACAACAAGCTAACAGGTACAGATGTTGGGTACCCAGGTGGACTATGGTTCGACCCACTCGGATGGGGGAGTGGTTCACCTGCAAAGCTTAAGGAATTGAGGACAAAGGAGATCAAGAATGGGAGATTGGCTATGTTGGCTGTCATGGGTGCTTGGTTCCAAGCAATCTACACTGGAACTGGACCCATTGATAACCTCTTTGCTCACCTTGCTGACCCGGGTCACGCCACTATTTTTGCTGTAAGTACAAATCTTTAAACAACTAATTGAATTCGATGCAGACGAATTGGCTAATTAACTTTTTGCATGGGGTTTCAGGCATTCAAGGGTTAAATAGCAAGGGGTTGTTGAGATCATGATCTTCAGATGATGCTGGAGAGGGAAAATGGTGGATTTAACAGTTTTTGGCAAGTCATGTGTGTGTATCATTAGAAATTGTATCTTGTCTCTACTGTAGAAACTTAATGCAATGTACAAATACCTCTTTGAACTTAAAATGATTCAGATATATAAGCTTGTATGTTGGTAAAGTACTGCATAACTCTTGCCACCTGATACCCGAACCAAGGTATTTATTATCATTACACAAGGGAAACTTTGGTTTATGCTCTAATAACAATAGAAAAAAAAAATCATCTTTTCCAAATTTCAAAAAACAATTTTCCAAATTACAAAAAATAGTTCTAGCCCGATGATAAATGTGACACTCTATGACGTTTAGGTTGCAATTGTTAGTGATTTTAGTGTTATTAGACACTTTAGATGATTGAAATTTCACGGAGTACCGAATAAGATAATAGGTAAGTACACGTCTTTGTCAAGAGGTGTGGAGTACAAACAAGTGTAGGCTAGTAGTATCATGAACACACTACGAGGAATGAGGCCTATGTCGACAACACTTTCAGCCACTTTGCCAACTACATGTCGTCGGGAAAGCCTATACTGACGACTTGTCGTCTGTACAAAGTCATCGGTATAGCCCCATCGCTAAAAGTGGAAAATGTCATCGGGATAGATGTCGTAGAGCAACCAATGCCAACGACATGTCGTCTGCAAAGGTTCGTTGGGAGTGATTTTCAAGGAAAAAAAGTTTTATTATAAATCTATTTTGATGACATGTCGTCGAGACATGTTTAAGCAATCTAGACGACTTGTGGTCCGGAAAAGGAGGTGTAAGACGACTTGTGGTCTGGAAAATGAGGTGGAAGACAACTTTCGTTCTAGTAATAGAGACGACATGTCGTCGGTATAGATGAAACATTTATTACAGTTATAAAGCTATACTGATGAAATATTGTCGGTATATCCTTTTTTTAATATTTTTTTACAGATTTTGATGTATATACCAAACCTGTTTTTTAAAACAAATCAAACAGTATATATGCAGAATATTATCAAGCATTTAATAACCATAATAAATCATTAAAATTTTAAAAAAAAAATCTATTGCATAGCAAAATAACAAAAAAAAAGTCTTCAATAAACATTGTTCAAAAATAACATAAAAGATCAATCAGAATCTTTATTGTTCTCGTTCCCGTTCTCGTTCTCCTCAATCTCGTTGGTTGGTTCGGAGATATTATGTGGAAACATATTGGGATTAAATTGAAACATATTAGGATATATATACTAAAGTCCCAATATTTTCATTGATTTGACAAGAATGTTTTAAACTTTATTTTTTTTTTACAGTAAAATCCTAACTACCGACAGTTTTTAACACGTTTATCTAGTTTTTTTGGTTGGAAAATCTCCAGAAAAGTCCTAAAATTTTATTCTAATTTACGAAAAAGCCCCAAACTAAAATTTGTTTACGAAAAAGCATGAATTACCGGTAAAATGGCGATTTGACCCTTTTTTCCGGTTTACCGGTTTTATTACTTACATGTTTCACTAAAGTCTCATTATTTTACCATAATTTGTGAATAAGTCCCAAAATAAAATTTACTGATGATTTGACCCTTTATTCATGTAGCATATATTTTATCGGTTTCATTGCTGACTTAGACACCTAGTCATTAAATTAGCTGATAAGATGAATACGATGGGTTATATAATGTCACATTTACTGTAAATTTTGATATTCATCTCATCGGCTCATTTATGACTATGTATCTACGTCAACAATGAAACCAATAAAATATGTGTTTCCAAGAAAAAATGGCAGAAAATGAGTTGATGTCTGATGAGACGGATATATTGGGTTATATAAGATTAAATAAACAGTTTGATATTTCTTATAAACGTAAAAAATAACGCAGTTGTTGTTAGTTTATGTAATTATTGTAGTCTTCATTAGATGCATTTTATGTTCCAAAAAGATAAGCAATACATCAGGATATAAAGTTTTATACTAAACATAGCATTATATAACTCAACATATCCATCTCATCATCTCATTTAGTGACTAGGCGTCCGGGTTAGCAATGAAACCGGTAAATATATGTTACATAGAGCAAAGGGCCAAATCATCAGTAAATTTTATTTTGGGAATTATTCGCAAATTAGGGTAAAATAATGACTTTAGTGAAACAGGTAAGTAATAAAACCGATAAACCGGAAAAAAAGGGTCAAATCGCCATTTTTACTGGTAATTCATGTTTTTCCGTAAACAAAATTTAGTTTGGGACTTTTTTGTAAATTAGGGTAAAATTTTAGGATTTTTTTTTTGGAGATTTCCCTTTCCGGTTAGCCGGTAATTAGGACTTTACTGTCAAAAAAAAAAAATTAGGACTTTCGTATCAAATCATTGAAAATATTGAGACTTTAGTGTATTTTCGTAGTCGAAGAACTTTTAATTGTGATTTTCGTCGCAACACCACTGCTTTTCTTACCATCATCATCTTTACCCTAATACAATCACGATTATGGGAAACAAATGCAAAAGAAAGAGCGAGAGAAGGTCAAAAGACGTGTAAAACTTTCTTCTTGATTCGCCGCCAAATCTTGAACTGATAAGTGGGGACACATTGTATAAACACAAACAACACACTCATAGTCAAAAAGGTGTGAATGTGGAGAACGATAAGAATGACAATTTCATTTTTTCCGGTTTCTTAGTTCTCCATTTTTAGGACTGCAAAAAGTCAACACAACCATGATTCTTTCTTTCTTTCTTGATTATCTCCATTTTTTTTAATGTCGGTTTGTTGAGATTAAAAAAACTATTTAACAATAAGAAAACGTTAAGGATTTCAATAGGATCTAACTGACCAAAATAGATTTCAATAACTCTTACCTAAACTTTATTTTTTGACAATAAAGTCTTAATTACCGGCTAACCGGAAAAAATGATAGACATGTCAAAAACTGTCGGTAGTTAAGAATTTACTATCAAAAAATAAAGTTCAAGGCTTTCTTGTCAAATTGATGAAAATATTAGGACTTTAGTGTATATATCCCAATTTTGTTATATATACCAAACATGTTATTACAAAACAAATTAGAGATTATATATGCAGAATAATATCAAACACTTAATAACCATAATAAACCATTAAAATTAAAAAAAAAAAAAAAAAAAAAAAAAAAAAAAAAAAAAAAAAACTACATAGCAAAATAACAACAAAAAAGTTTTCAACAAACATTGTTCAAAAATAACATAAAAGATCAATCATAATCTTTATTGTTCTCGTTCTCCTCAAGCTCGTTGGCTTGTTTCGGAGTATTATGTGAAAACATATTGGGATTGTTTTGAAATTGTGACATTGGTTGTGGTTGGAAGTTAGGAATGACAGACACGAATGTGCTATTATACATTTGTTGTATTTGTAGCATTTGTTGTTGCATGTATGACATTTGTTGGTTTAATGCAACAATTTGGGATTATCTGAAGATTGGGATGTGGAAGCTTTGGAACATTTGGAATGTTGGAAATAAATTATTATTGATGCTTGGTTTCCTTCCAACTCTGCAAATATGCACGAGTCTCTCACTAAGGGCACGAGTGAAACAATGTTCTTCATTTAACTTTGGTTCTCCCCGAGCTCTTCTAGCATCAACATCTTCTCTGGATGAATATTTCCCTAAAATAAAGAAAACAATAAATATACATTAATTAAAACAAATAACTAAATTTATACACTAAAATAATAATAATATACCTTAAAACAACAACAACAACAACAACAACAATAATAATAATAATAATAATAATAATAATAATAATAATAATTATAGCAACAACATATTTATCAAATAAAGTATTAACTTTGTTTATTACTTACCGAAGTTACTCGTGCTTACGGTGTATACCAACCCCTATTTTCTTTAAATCGCATTTGTCTCCAACCGTCGATATGTTGCGGGTCTTGTCAATTTGTTCTCGATTATAAGCCAAAAAACAATTAATATATTTATATAAGTGTTAATAAAAAATTTATATAATACAAATAAATTTAACGACCTCCCCACGACGTTTGTGTGCATATAATCTACTTCCATGAGAACTAATATATGAAAGTTTGGCCTACTTTATTTACCTTTTTCACGCTAATTCTGATAACCCTCGTCCAAAAAAAGAAGATCAATCATGTCATCCCAAGCTTGATCGTCCATATCTTCCAGTGGACATTGTCTTGCGCCTTCCACATCACCATATCCATCAACCTCATCAAAATATATTTTCATAACATGTTTGTGTTCTTTATAAGCTCTTTGGCAGTCGCCTTGTACAGCCACTTGAACGGCTTCCCACATACATGTACCCCGATAAATATCAAGATCAAAAAATGTCTGCAATAAAAAAAACAAATTCAATTAGTAAAAAAAAATATTTATAAAGTATAAAAATTTTCACATGTAAAAAGTATTGTGTACTTACTTCTACCTCAAGATACATAGGTTCATAGAAATGGAAAGGAACACACCTCCAAATCCTAGAATGTAGTGGTACATGTTCTAACACATAATTTGAGATAAATCTTATCAACATTTTGCAATTGTCATTTATGAATTTATAGGCCCCCCCGTCGCTATAAACTTCCATAGGTAAAAGCTTTTTACCGTTGGCCAAGAACTTTTTTCGCATATTTAAACATCTTCCCTTGCCACGTCGAGGAGTCATGTTTGCTACAATGATACATAGAATTGAAAATTTAGAAATTTAAAACTTTAAAAATATATCCAATATAATTAAGAACTTCATGTAACTTACAATATTGACAACCCGCTGGTATCTTGTTTGCGCCTCCTTGTGGAGGTCTTTCACCGCTATCTCCTCCATGCCCCCTCGCAACATTTGTTGCCATCTGTTTAACAAATATTAGAAACAATTTTAAGCAATCAAAATGTATAACAACCGTAACATACCATCAATAAACATACTTTAAAAAAACTAATAAACATCAATGTCCTTTGAGGGTGATTTAGGGTCAGGAATCAACAAAGTTAGCATGTAAGAAGACTCTTTCATACATATCCATGGTGGTGTATTGTAGGTAGTCAATATAATCACACAAGTACTATAAGTACTATTAAAGTTGTTGAATGGATTAAAGCCATAAGCAGCTAAACCTAGACGAATATTTCTAGGTTCTTTAGCAAACTCTGGATATCTCTGATCAAAATCTTGCAATGACTTCCCATCAACCGGATGATGCATCATACCATCTATTAAACATCCAATATTATGCCAACTGATATCTTTAGCTGTGAATTTGGAGCTATACATTCGTTGAAGCCTTGGAGTTAAAGGAAAGTGCCACAACACTTTGTGTGGTACTTTTTTCCCCTCTATAGTTGCGTCCACCCATCTACTTTCCTAACAAACTGGGCAATTCTGCATGGAATCATTCTCCTTCCAAAAAAAAAAAAGAATAGTCATTTTTGCAAGCGCGGATCAATTGATATCCTAACCCTATCTTTCTCAACTTCTTCTTAGCTTCATAATGTGAGGCTGGAATATTTCTCTTCGGGAAAGAAGCTCTTATTTGACAACCCGAAATTTCCATTCTGTACAAACTATATCACTTCAATAAAAGTTATAGCAGTCACAGTTGATTTTCAGACTTTTCGCGTAAGTTTGAGTAATTCAGGGTTTACACTTCAGGAAAATATCAGGAGAGTGGGTGCACTAGGGTTTTGTGCAACATAGTTATTCCAACACTCTATTACATTAGAGTTCATTTCAGGAATAAAAATATTTTCTGCCAAAATATCTCAGGACTATAAATAGAATTCTGAACTAAATTCATTCATTATTCACATTTCCAACTAGAGAAAAGCCATTTTCTCTCTCACGGATCTTCGGGTTTTTATCCCAAATCGTGAGTACCTCTTCCTAGTAATGTTAGAAAGCTTTATATGTGTTTATATCATGATTTAGAAGGGTAAATCACTAGATCTAGGAGTTTACTCCCCAAGGTGTTCTTGGGCGGTAAACTCCCGAAACAAAGCCGAAACCTACCCTTATGTTATACAACTGCCTTAGACTCATATGTATGTGTGTTAGGGACAAGAAAACAACCATAAATCACCCAAGTTTGGGGAGTTCACGGCCCAAGAGTTGCTTAGGCCGTAAACTCCCTTTTCAAGCTCAAAATGGTGTTTTAAGGCCTCTAAAACTTTAAGGCTTTTATCTAGACTAGTTCCCATTTAGTGTAAGGCCTTAAACACATCAAAGAACACAAACAAATGTGAGTTTACGGCCCAAGTGTATCTTAGGCCATAAACTCCATAGAAATGGACAAAAGGGGTATTTTTAAGACACCTAAAGCCCTAGACCTTTACAAGGAATTGTTTCCACTTAATTGAAGGACCAAATCTCATCAAAATCACTTGTCAAAGTGAGTTTACGGCCAAGAGAATGCTCTTGGGCCGTAAACATGAAAGAATGGCACCAAAGTGTGCCTAGGGTCCTCATTTGCCTTAAACAATTGTCTAGAACATATCCTTCAAAAGCAAGAGGCTTGAAAACAACAAAAACACCCTATACTTAGAGTTTACGGCCATAAACTCTAAGGGGAATGGCCTCAGGGCCGTAAACTCATATTTGGAGTATTTCTAGACCTTAAACCCTTCCAAGGACTTAACCACCAAGTTGGAATAATTCTAGGGATCATTTGGGACTTCAAAACACACCATACCCCCATGGTTGGGAGATTACGACCGTAATCTCAAGAGTTTACAACCGTAAACTCCATGTGTGATGTTCTATGGGGAGTAAGCTCACATATAGGGTCCTTTGGAACCCTAAACACAAGTGCCTTGTCCCACAATAGCTTAGATGCAATCCTTAGGGCTTAAAACACTTATATAAAGTGTTGATTTTGTCTAGGATGTCTTAACATTATCAATTAGTGATTTAAGACTAATTGAATGCATATATGTGTGATTATATGTTCATTAGGATCGTAGTGTGTGTACAAGTCCTCGCTTGACACTTAGCAATCCTGTCCCGATCAGTTCATCCCAATCACCAACTACAGGTGTGTTCATACCCCTAATAAATGTTTTAAATGATTTTAAATGCTTTAATGGGGGGATACAAGTAGAAACAAACATGTTATTAAATCATTAATATGTATTTTATAACTGTGTTTGTAAATTAACAGATTTCACATACTACAAAATGTGATGCATGAAATGGTTTTAAATCTTAAAAATACATTGTTATCAAATGTTTTACCTTTGAAATGTATATTAAAAATGACATCAGGTCATTGTTAATTATTGTTCAAAACCCATAAGATGTCTTACAAAACCATTTTACATTCTTGAACTAAACTATGCATGTACACTTATATTCTTATATATGTATTGATGTTATAGTTTACAACTTTCAGTTAGTTTCCCACACTCTTGAGTTGCAAGAGTGTATAAACTTACTTGTACAACCAATTACCTTTAAATTTACTATCATAGGGATAGTTAGAGGATAACAAAACATTATTCCTATTACAAGGAATCACACAAGAGTCAGTTCATTCATGAGGCTTTACTAGTACCTTACCTGATACATGAGTACCTTTACATATGCTTACCTGATACATGAACACATTACATGAGTACCTTTACGTTGATACCTTTACCTGTGTATACTTATTTGAATATTTGTATCACGAATTGCGAGGATAATTTATTAGTACCTTCTGTGTAAATTATCCTGCCTATCCCCAGTACCTTGGGATATCTAGAATAGGACCCTATCCCCAGTACCTCGGGATATATGGACGGGACTAACCATTCCGGAACCCATATGTTAGCAACAGTGGGTGATGAAAATGTACGGATGCCTACGGTTATTACTTATACTAGGAGTACCTTTACAGGGACTAACCCTTCCTCCGCCCTGCTGCTGCTACAGAGGACAATTGAACAATCTTCGGATGTTCATTAGGTTATATAGGTCGTGTTAACCCTAGTACCTTGGGATAACAGTTACGTATGCTGTGTTAGTCCTAGTACCCAGTGACAACACTTACATCAGTACATTTTCCTGTTTACTTTATTTTGTGATACTTTCACATAAACGATGAGTTAGACTAAGTACTTTAGTACTAGTCAATAGAAGGAAAAACTATCATTTTACTTACAAAACATTCGGGTCTTGGTAGAAGACTACATTGTCATAAACAAAACATTCGGGTCTTGGTAGAAGACTACATTGTCATAAACAAAACATTCGGGTCTTGGTAGAAGACTACATCTCAAACTGATAGGAAATAAGGGATTTTCTAGGGTTTTTCATACGTACATCAACATTTTCATTTAACGATTTACATGGCCTTCATAACGGATTTTCACAAACAAGGCAATGACACTTATATACTTATGAATTCACCAGCTTTAAAGCTGATACTCGCTTTTAAAATAACTTGTATTCTCAGGTCATCAGTAGACAGGTACGGAGGCCAGGTTTTGAGAAGACGGAGCAGACAAGTCTCGTCTTTTATTTTGATTGTATATTTTTGGTGTCTTACTACAATGAAAGAACACACATGTATTAAAACTTTACTTATAATGCAATGGATGATGTTGTTGCTTGTTTATTATATTACACTGGTGTGATACTGTACATGACGTCCTCCACCCCTGAACGTTTCCGTCGTTCGTGGTTTTGGGGTGTGACATCTTAGCAACTCTACAAGTTGGCCAAACGAACTATTTGTCAATCTATTGATCACTTTAATATGCAACAACTTTGCCAAAAAGTATAAGGAAGACATATCGCTACATACAAGGTATAACTTGGTATTGTGCTCCTCAAACAAAGCATCAAATTTTGAGTCTATACCTCGTCCCTCCTTGTATTTTCTTCATTAGTTGTGGGAAGTTTTTACTAGATTGTTTATTCTTGGAGTTGAATTGTAGCCTAAATCTAAAGAACCAGCATGTTTCTCACCGTGATGAACGCACGTAGTATATGTTTCTAGAAACCCAATTGTAACTTCCCAAAAATACGATCCAAAATTTTCATTTTTAATTTAATAAAACAGTATTCCAAAACATTATCCATACTACCCAAATGAAAATAAGTGTATCAAACATCATATCAATTAGAGTAAAATTTCAAAAGCGGAAACCATGTGGTGTGTGCAATATAGTCATCCCGAGCTCTTACCCTTAGAACCGGAAGTACCTGAAACATAAACTAAAAATCGTAAGCATAAAGTTTAGTGATTTCACCAAGATACCACATACCAATCATAAAACACATAACGGGCCCCGCCCAAAGAGTATAACGGGCCCCACCCAAATTGTAACATCGTAAAATTTAAAACCAATTTGTTATTTCAAAACACAAATAAACATATGTCACATTTCCTCAAAATCACTAGTAACAAATTATCAACACATTTTTATTTAAAATTGTTTATCACAAATCCAGGATCCTCCAAACATAACTCTTTCTCTTGTGTGTACAATCGAGCCAGCGCCTTCCCGATATCATGAAAAATACCTGAAACACATATCACATAACACGGTAAGCATGAAGCTTAATGAGTTCCCCAAAATACCGCACACATCTCAGTAGCCTCTCATGGCTATACTCAGATAAGACCCTCTGGTCAATGGGTCTCAGTGGGACCCTCCAGTCCCATAACTCGGGTGGACCCTCCGGTCCTAACTCGGGAAGCTCATAATAATAATACTCAGCATAAATCACAAAGACATAATGCAGAATATCACAATGCATAGATAAACACATAAGACATCTCAATCACACAAAGATACCACACATGGTAAGTATAGTGAGAAGACTCACCTCGAAAGCTAACAAGTAATAATATCACACACCGAAATCCCGAACTAGCCTCTGCCTATCACATAGGATAAATATCTCTAATTAATACTCTATTTATACTTAATACCAAAAGGTTTCCATCTCTTTCTCTTTCTAACTCTTGGATTGGGTAAAAGACCATTTTACCCCTCCATGGTCTCCATTACTCATGTATGACCAAACCCTAAAGTCAACAGAAGTCAAACTCGAGTCAACAGTCCATGTTTGACCCGACTCGTCGAGTGCATCTATGTGACTCGTTGAGTCCCCTTGTTTCTTCTATCATATCGCGAAAATCCACCTTGACTCGTCAAGTTGTCTCGCCAACTCGCCGAGTCATCCATGTCTAGACTCATTGGGTAAAAACCCCAGCCGACTCGTTGATTCAACTCATAGACTCGACGAGTCCCTTCAATCTAATTTCTCATTCAGACGATTCAAAGCAGATCTACTACTCCAAACACTAGATCTAGCATCCCAAGACTCCATTGTCATGTAAAGCTTCAATATTTACGTTCATGCATGGTAGTTTTGCTCCAACATACCAAAACATGCTCTCACAATGTGTTAAGCACAATATCCTTCATATGGGTGAATAAAGTTGGGACCTTTGGACTCTAGGGACCTCACAAGGTCCAGATCTGAGGTCCTAACCTCAAGACAACTCTGTAAGCTCGAAATCCCAAATAAAGGTGGCATAAACCCTAACCTTCCAAAATCAAGAGATCTAACCATATGAATGATAAAGGTATGAACTTTTCACCTATTACAGAAGCTCTTGGATAACAAGCAACAGATCTAACAGCCTCTTCTTGTTCCTTGCTTGAATTCCTTCTCTTCCCCTCCAAAGATGCACCAAAATACTTAATATAAGCTCAACATTCTCTCTTTTAGCTCAAAAAGGAGACTAGGGGTTCTCTTAGTGAAGTGGGGCAACTCATGAGCCGCAAATGAGGCTATAAGTTCCCTTATATAGGCCCTTAACCTAGGGGTCTAGGGTTTCACTACACAACACCTACTCGGCGATTCGGCTCTCCGACTCGTCGAGTTCGCTCATTAAACCCATGTTGTTAACTCGACTCTACTCGACGAGTTGGACTTACAACTCTTCGAGTCACTCAATAAACCCCAAAATAAACACACCATTAATATACCTAGGATTCCGGATGTTACAATTCTCCCCCACTTGAATTAGATTTCGCCCTCAAAATCGCTCCTTAGCAACACATAGATCAAACCAAAATAACCCGCGAAAAACCACTGAAAGGATCTCATACTACACAACTATCTTCCTCCAAGGACACCTCAACCCAAACAGGAGCTCCCAATCCTAAATAAGCACAGACTCCTCTGCCGCTACGATACCCGATTTGACTCTCCAGAACCTGGAAAACTCTAGTGGTCTGTCTCCCAGCCAGACCGCCTTGGCATGATATCACCATGCTTATCGCTCCTAGAATAACAGACCCAGATAACTCATTGCCCCTCTAATTCTCTTGTTGTGACTGATAGAATCAAGTCACTGGCTAATAATTGGTTACCAATCACTCATACCAGATATTCTAATCAATCCAGTCCATACTCCAAAGGAACGAAAAGGGGTCACATTCTACCAGGGACTCATCCACTGAAATGCTATCAGAACTCATCTGAACAATGAACACTCAACACCCTATCCTCAGACACAAGAAAATGATCATGCTCGCTCGGAAGTATCCTCTGATATCTATAATCATAAGACCTCGCTTCCATTCATATATTCCATTCAACACTTGAGCACCAGGTCAACTCCTGACCTAATAGTGGAACCTTCAAAGGTTACCTAAAGCATACCCAAAACATCTCACTGGCTTCCTTCTCATAATAACTATCTCGGCCCACTCTGTCACACGAGTTACGAAGTCCGCTTTACCCCAAGCAAATAATAAAATCCCAACTAAAATCGTCTCATCCTCGACCTTTTTCGTCTACTACTCATTAGTTCCATGCGTCTCTCGGTCCTTCCCATACCAACGAACTGACCCAATCAGGTCTAAGACGTCAGATGACAAAAAATACCCCTCCAAAATGAGACCCATCTCTAAATCTGTAATCTCATTTCACCAACTCAATACACCGTTAGAGAGTCAAACTCAAACTCGAGAGTCTGATCCGACACAGAATTGGAACCACTCGTCCCAACGAAACACTCAACCCATGACCCATGACCTTCTATCCACGCATACATCACTTCTCCAATTCCTTCCAATTGCGATAACCATGCCTTAACTCAGCCTATAACGATTCCCGACCAATATGGAGACCCCAGTCTCGCCCTTGGTCCGACCACCAAGTTCCCGAAAACTCAAATAATAATGTTACCCAAGCCTAAAAATCTCTTTTGTGTCATGCTCTGACTAGCGAATAAGACGAATCCCCGTAGTATCATAACATTCCCTTTCACTAACCCGAGAAGGCTACGACTCCCCGCAGGCCTACGTCACTCTCTCACTGACCCATGAATACTACAGCTACTCGCAGTATCACAACACTCTCTTGCTGACCGATGAATACTACGGCTCCCCGTAGTATCACCACACTCTCTCAATGACTGGTGAATACTACGGCTCCCCGTTGTATCACAACACTCTCTTACTGACTGGTGAATACTACGGCTCCCCGCAGTATCACAACACTCTCTCGCTGACTCAGCATGGGCTCACTCCATGGTTTTCCCTGATAATCCAAAGTGATTACTCCCACTTGGATCCACTCACCCTCTTATCACCCCATAATCTCATTCTCGAGTCCTCACCCCACTGAGTTCATTATCGAATACTCCACGGTCCAACATAGATAGGTACACACACCCACTCGGGTTAAGCATCACCACTCCCGACGACAACTATCGTGACCAAACACTTTCCTCGCTGTAATTACACTCTTGGATACTCCTGTTTGATGACAATATGTGAAGGGATCCCGCTGGAACCATAGTCACTTGATGCTCCTCTTGCTATCTCATAAGTCAAGTCTTAAAATGATCTGAAATTCAGGGCATCATACTTGGATACCTCGGTACACCATCACAGAACCTCACGATGTCTTGCCTCAACCACTGACCTCCTACTTACCGCACCATACTCCGATACCGCAATGCATCCTTTTAGAATCTCACAACAGATCTTCCTCTCACACAACTCATAACTTCGAAATATTCCAACTCTCAATTTGAAATACGGAGGAATCGTCAATGACTCAAAAAATTTTGACGAAAATCTGAGACTCCCTCCTCTATTGCTCAAAACAGATGCAAGAATACTCATACTGACCCTGAAGTTGGTTGCCCAATCAACTTCTTCCCTTTCCAAAGTGCATATAACAACCCATACGTTGAGCCCGAAGTTCCCAACCGCCGAAACTATCATTTCGAGCCAACCACCTCGAATTTACCATTATAACCTTGAATAATTTCTAACCACCACAAGGTCTCTGACCAACGGCCACCTGCCGTGGAGACACTCATCCTACCCTGAACACGTATAACATGCATTATTTCGCTCTGCACCTCACCTCGACCACCAATAAACCCTAGTCTCATGTATTTGTACTGCAGGTCTCTATATCCAGTTCTCTAACCGCCCTTGAACAAATATCTGATCCTTTCAATAAAATACTCGGATCTCCCCCACTCATGGTTCGAACCATCACCAGGTATATCACACTTGACTCTTGAAATGAACCACACAATCATTCAATGATCTTCCCAACGGAAACTAAGCAACTCCAAATACCCCACATCTCAGACAAAACCTCAGTATCCTCCCAACGTGACTGCCTCTAGTCATCTTGAATGCCTCAGACCGACACACCGTCGGATACCCCGACTGTTCGGAAATAGTCCTGACTCTTAATCTAGAAATAATGCACTATCACACACCTCGTCTCTGATTCCTCGACCAGCCTCCCATCGCGAGAAATTATAAAAGCAAGAGACCTCACTCTCACAGTCGATATATAACGTAGACAACGAGGGCCACCACCCCGATGTACTCCTCTTGATTGCTTGGAACTGCTGCTAAAAACATGCCTCACACACAAAGGCACATTTCTAGTCTCTCCCATCTCAGTCTCACTAATGACTCTCTCATGGTATTAGAAATACCTCGCAGCAACATACTCCAAAGGAACGAAAAGGGGTCACATTCGAGCCCCACGAAACGAGGACAACGCAACTTTTCTCATAGAAGGGGATGTCTCATCCATCAGTCGATTTCTCAACTTAGATCGTGATCCTCTAATAAACATCAGCTCTACTCATCCCCGAGTCTTGCAATTCTAACTAGCACCTCCAAAAATCTCTCGGAAACTAACCCAATTTCCCTCTCAAGGTGCTCCATTGAAACTCGTTCGACTTGGCCCTCTAGCCCCACACTCTATCATATTTTCTCTCAGTCCAATCAATCACAACGGAATTTATGGGTTTTGATCATAAGGACATCCTATGTGCTCATACAAACCCTAATGCTTGGATCTAGGTTTCTCTATTGTACATGCAATTTATCCAAGACTATAAACCCTAGATCTAGCATATGATAATCAATACAACATATAATTAGGGTTTAGGTCATACCTTGATTGTTACATAGCAATAACAATCTCAAATCCTCCTTGTAATGACTTTAGAAAGCTTAGAGTCACAAATGTCACTCCTCTAATGGTTCACAAACACCAAGAGCAAGAGGACGAAGAAGAGAAGAGAAGGAGGCTGCCTAAAACATGTGGAAACCCTAGAAGGAAGCTTGTCCACGTTTTTGGGGCATAAGGGCTCTTTAAATAGTGAGGCTATTAGGGTTATCAAACAAGGAAACCCTAATTTGGATGCTTAAGCCCTAAGAAACCCATGGACTCCTTTCCTTAAAGGCCTTGGACGATTTCCAATGGGTTTCCCCATAGAATTCGTCCAACCTTATAATATAAGGCAATCCATAGCCCAATTGCAATTATCTTATAATTACAATTCCAGTCCCTTAAGTTTAATTAATCTCTTTTAGTCACAAACTTAATTCTTATTAATTCTTGACTAATATTAATTAAACAATATGATTTCTCCTTTAATATATTATTCCCATAATATATTAATAAACCATATTTAATCCTTTCTCTCCATAATTCATCCTATCAAGTTGCTTTGGTGAAGGCAACCCAAAAGGACCATGCACCATCGGGTCAAGTACATACCAAAAAAGTTATGGACTTAAACACTAATCCAACAATCTCCCACTTGGATAAGTGTAATAACTATTTTGCGTATGACTTCAGATCCTGATCTGCAATCGTAGCTTTCCAAAGCCGCTGTCAACTCTGATCCTATCAGATACGCGTGTCCTTTAGATAAGGGATCATATATTCCTCCATTCTAGATATCGTATAAGACATGATTTCTAATCATTCTCTCTGTACCATTTCTCGACTTCCGATTTATGATGACTGACTAATTGAACAAATCAAATTAGCCCTAGCCCAGCCGAGCATTTACGTTTTTCATCACTAAATCATCGAGGGGCCCAAATATATCGCTTTTATCCTACTTTAGATAAAAGGAACAGATAAACTTTGATTCAATGCTCACTTGCACTCACTCACCGAATCACACACAACAATATGTTTTATAACACCAAATTACTGGTGTGTTTACATATTATCAATGTGCAACCGATTTGCAAGATACAACTCACACATCTCGGTTTCAAGAATATAAGATGTTATCGTCTCACCAATCACTCGTGATACAATTCATGGAGTGATCCAAGTGAGCGTGGGTTTAATACAATGCTCAAATCATATTCATAAGCACTCATGAACGTTGCAGCAAACATTTGCTTATGTCTAATACTCTTTAGACAATCCACACACCAATTCATGACAGTCTTTGTTCATACCTACTTCCAATATATGAACGACTATGGCCCGTTCGAATAATTTGACTGTTCTAACCCAATTAAATTATTCAGGAAGTCAAAACATGCAAAGTGAAACACAAGGATAATATTAATCCCATATGGCCTCAAACCTTTGAGTACAAATAAAACACCTTTTATTTATCACCATATCGATTACTCATTATTTGTTGTTTCGGGTAATCAACTTCTTACTTGAATTATTACACTTGCCCCATGCTCTTATCATGCACACAATGTTTACTTATGGTTCTTACTTTGTGAAATAGATCAAATGAACACATTTCCAATCATACTCATTTCACAACTCCAAATCCTTTTTCATAAGTGAAAGAATATCAAATTCTTGCCACTTATAGAATATGTTAGATTCTAACATTTTATGCAATGATCCTTTTCGTAATGTCATAGCACAAAAAGTCACAAAGACTATTGCCAACGATATTACAAAGTCCTCTATCGGAGATTGTTACAATACAATTCCTTAGATATGATGTCTCTCACTCAAAGTACATTCCTTTGAACATCCTTTTGCATAAAATTTCTAATCTAGACATAGACTCTTAACATCTAACTCCTAATATGGGAACCTTTCCATATTTGCCATATGACAACTCATTCTCAATAGAATCTTATTTATTCATAATAATGTGGATATGGTCCATCCAATACTATACTTCCAACTACCCACAAGCGACCAATCCTCGGCAAACTTTGGATTGTCCTTTGATAGTTGTTTAATTATCTTAGTCAAAACCGATTCTTGTCCTTTTTCCCTCTAAATGCGCTAGACATTTGGAAAATTTTAGAATGGTCAAATATTATAGCATTTGCAATCGATCCTCTACCCGAAGCGTATGGGACATGATGCATAAAGATTTGATACTTTATCATTCTTCTGCCATAATATTTTATGTGCTATGTTCTCAAAATTCGAACTATGAAGAGGAATGCCGTAATCATAATCGAAATTTGTGAACACACTATGTTTCCTTGACTAAATTATTAACATTCCACAACCTAATCCTTTAGATTTGAAATGAAGCATAATATTCTCTCCCTTAATTATATCAAAACAACTTTTCAACTCTTGCAACTTTGCAAAGTATAACTATTGTTTTCTATAATTAATATTGCTAACTTGCAATACTTTCCATAATAATCATACAATTATAACATTTATGCTCCCACTAGCTTTGACATGTATTCAGAAACAGCTTAACTTTTCAGAAAGACAATACTTATTGAATCTCTTAAGTTCATGTTTCTAATACCTAATGCTTTGATAATCCTTTATCTAAGCTTATACACATTTCCTTTAGATAGCTCATATGTGTGTCTAAACAATTCAGACCAATTGCCAAATCTCACAATTCGAATCATGGAAAGGGATACCGTAACCATAATCGAATTCGAGAATTCAATTTCACAATCACTATCTTCTTAAAATCTTTCTTAGTGAAAGCATTTCCTCACAGTCACTTTCATGAAGGAGGGAATCTTATGACACTTAGATTTGTATGTGTTCCTATCCATGTGAATTTTTCAAAACCAAGGTTTACGACAAATTCAAACTCATATGGACCGAACTTTCTTAATCTTGATTTCTTGCCTTATGGTAGCACAGCTGCCCACCATGTCTTCCAAGTAGTTAAGCAGCTCACCCTTTCCTATCAATGTACTTTCCATTGATCAAGGTGCCTGCCTTTTATGCGTTCAAATGAGAACCCATAGAACTCACATGCATAATTGACTCAATTGGAATGGCACAGAAACAAAATAGTGTCAACATAATAGGTTGTAAACCTCAACTCGTGTGCTAGTGATTTTGATTTGTTCTTGAAACCTTTCAAGACCATTAAGACTCCCACTGACTCCTTGACATATAAGATTCTCTTGTCAATAAACATTTCTTGACAAACAAATATTCAAGAGTTAGTGCAGTTTTTATCAAAACACTTCATAAATAGGTCCTAGTTGGTCTTTGTCTTATCCAAGACATCACAACTTTCCTCATTTGATGAATGTTATAAAGCTTCTTAATACTTATCACTCAATGTCATAATCTTAACTCTAAGACTTGTTTTGGAACGAAGTATGAATGACTTCTTGATTTAACCATTTCTTCAATTCTTGATTCCTCTTCTTAGACATACAATTGTACTAAGACTCACTTAGAGGATCAATTGAGATATGGTTCTTAATCATTAAGACCTATCATAAAGCGTAAAAGGTACTCTCCCTTCTTCTTAGAATGGAGAAACTTTTATCTTTTTGCCTACTTTATTCTTCTTATTCGTTCTGCTATTGATTTAAACCTTTTCAATCAATTCAGAATTACACTTAATCTTATAAGTATAATCATATCTACTAAACCTTTAGCAAATCATGACGAATATCTTTGTTACTCTTATGGTGGACTTTGATCAACACACAACTTTGTGTACTCGATCTCCTAGTCCTTCACTTGACACTTTGTCAACGAATTAGTCTAATTTCCAAATATAAAATTTCTCATTCATCATGCAACCAAGTTGCGTGATTCCAAATTTCTGTCCAACTGAAACTTGGGTGATGAGAAACTCTCCTTATTTGGTAAATTTTCGACATTTCCATAATTAAGAATCAAATCCATTATTGCTAATAATAGAAACATTCAAACATCAATTTTTCATACATGCCATTGCAAGGATAAATAAATAATATAAAATCAAAATTTATGTTATTGCGGAAAAAAAATTTGTCCTTACAATGCAATTCATTGAAAAATTATGCTAATACATATTTCTTAGCAATCTAATTCTAACTCTAAGTAGTAGCTCAAGAATCTAATCTTCAAGTAATGCGATCGAAATCCATTTCTTCACGGTTAGATTCTGCTCACTTCTTCCCTTAAGCTTCCTTTCTTTTCTTCGATCCTACAAAACATCAATTGTAATCTTATCACATTATGTATTAAGAATCTACAATAGGAGCTTAAAAGAGTTAGTCAATGGATTTTACCTAAAGCAGAGCCATACGTTGACTCTCCCATCTCTTAGATCTCTTAGGTAAATAGGGCAGCTTCGTCTCCAATGCCCCTTCTCTTGGCAATAAAAGCAAATTGACTCTTTTGGAACAGAACATGGAACTACTTCAGACATTGCCTTTCTCTTATGATCAAACTTTTCGATCATAGCATGTCTTTCGTTGCCATTGTCTATATCCATAGAGGTCTTGAAGGCAGATTCACCAATCAACTTTGCTTTTCTATTGCGCCAAACCATTGCTGATTTAGCAGCAATAAGCATATAGGTGAGATCTATAAGGGTCACTTCGCAGTTCATCATATAGTACTCTCTTACGAACTCACTATATGAGTTAGGAAGTGACTGAAGAACCCAATCAACAGCCATCTCCTCACAGACAACGGATCCCAACATTCTTAACCTCTCAATGTGTGACTTCATCCCTAGGACGTGTGCACACACTGACTTTCCCTCTTCATGTTTACTTGCCAAAAGGGCTTGAGTGAGCTTGAACTTTTCAAGCCTTCGAACTTGTGGGTTAGGGAGAATAATTGGAGGAGGTGGAGGAAGTGAAGCATGATTTCTTGTTCCTTGATCGAATCGTGGAATATCATCTTCATGTGGAAGGCTTGTTCCACGGGATTTGAGAAGACCATAGTTGTCGTACATTGACATCTACAAAACGGGAGAAAACAAATTCAAGTTAGTTGATTGATTGAGTCCTTAGTAAATCACCCAAATGAGATACTAAGGCTAGGACCCAACACAATACGCTACAACCTAGAAAAGGGATGCCGTAATCTAGTTGCAGAATATTTGAAGGTAAGTGAATGACGATTCACTAATTTCCACCATGAAAAATGAAAAAGAAATTTAAGTTTTAAATCTATGAAAACTCCTAGATCCTTTGATATTCATTGAACATTTCAATGGCATGTTTAAATCTCGATATGCCCCTCTAGTTTGTGACTGGGATGCCGAGGATCACAAAACGGGTGTGAATAACCATGCAAACTTACTTGGTGCCCTCAC
This sequence comes from Lactuca serriola, assembly GCF_051521515.1. Taxonomy (NCBI): domain Eukaryota; kingdom Viridiplantae; phylum Streptophyta; class Magnoliopsida; order Asterales; family Asteraceae; genus Lactuca; species Lactuca serriola. Next base: position 42,597,528 of record NC_136410.1, read on the forward strand.
ATGTTACAGTCACCTATTCGATGTGCCGGTAAACCACACACGCTCCACCGAACTATGACAAAACATTGAGTCACCCTTTGCTACCTTTGCTTAGAACCATTTAGTGTGCCGGTAAACCACACACGCTCCACTAACGTCTTCACAGGGGCACAAAGTGTAATTTCATGGAATTGCATCAATTCACTTTTGCCTAGGTAACTAAGATTGGGAATTTGTAAAACATTTAGTTACTTTAGTACTTCATTATACTTATAATGGAAGGTTTTGTCCTATCCTACCCGTTCGGCTAACGACCCTCCACTAGTCAAGAGTGCGGTGGGTAAGAGTGGATACCCATTCAATCACCATTTTATAGACAATTTCCTTAAACACCCCTTATAGACCAGCTTCGTGAATGAGGCCTACTAACTGTAAGACTGACTTTTATTCATACATATATATAATGTTAGACTTTTAATGTTATATATAGTATAGGGTGTATTTTACACTTTCAAAATACTAGGTGGTCAAATTTAACGATTATACTTTTAATTCAATTAAATGTAAACCAAAACTTTTATGGATTTATTAAACCTCTTTTAATTATACACCTTAATTAATTAATAAAACCATAAGGGTGTGAAATGAACTTTTCAAAACAATACTAGAGTTGTAGAATTTAACATTCCTAGATTAAACTTTTAATCAACTTTTAAATTCCAAAACTTAAGGGAAAGTTTTGAAACATTTCAAAACATTTAGCTTTAGAATTTAAATATACATTAAACTTTTAATCAAAGTTTAAATTCCAAAACTTGAGGGCAAGTTTTGAAACCTTTTCAAAACATTAGGGTTTCAACTATTTAAATTTCAAAACTAAACCTTTGAGTTCAACTTTAAACTATAAAACCTAAAGGGGAAAATTGAAATTTTTCATAACACAAGGATCAAATAACAAATAATATAAATTAAACAATTAATTTCAATTTCTTGCAAAATAAGTTACCCAATTAATACAAATAATCCAATGTTTATCATATAAGGAAGTTATTATCTAATCAATTGGTAATTATCTTGTGTTTTGGCAAGGATATTCTTTAAGAAACAATAAAATTCAAATTTTATAGGTTTAAAACGAATATGGTAATTATCCTTAAGCAAAACAGCAACAAAATCCGAAGTTTCCTCTGTCTGACGCTCCGACTCGCCGCGTCACACTTTGGAACTCGCCGAGTAGGGCTGACTCGCCGAGTCCAGGTAGTGACTCGCTGAGTCAAGTCGAACAGTAAGCCAAAATTCGATTTTTCATCTACATAATGCATCAATACAATAGAAACCAATCTAGGCTCTGATACCACTGATGGGTTTTGATCATAAGGACATCCTATGTGCTCATACAAACCCTAATGCTTGGATCTAGGTTTCTCTATTGTACATGAAATTTATCCAAGACTATAAACCCTAGATCTAGCATATGATAATCAATACAACATATAATTAGGGTTTAGATCATACCTTGATTGTTATATAGCAATAACAATCTCAAATCCTCCTTGTAATGACTTTAGACAGCTTAGAGTCACAAATGTCACTCCTCTAATGGTTCACAAACACCAAGAGCAAGAGGATGAAGAAGAGAAGAGAAGGAGGCTGCCCAAAACGTGTGGAAACCCTAGAAGGAAGCTTGTCCACGTTTTTGGGGCATAAGGGCTCTTTAAATAGTGAGGCTATTAGGGTTATCAAACAAGGAAACCCTAATTTATATGCTTAAGCCCTAAGCAACCCATGGACTCCTTTCCTTAAAGGCCTTGGACGATTTCCAATGGGTTTCCCCATAGAATTTGTCCAACCTTATAATATAAGGCAATCCATGGCCCAATTGCAATTATCTTATAATTACAATTCCAGTCCCTTAAGTTCAATTAATCTTTTTTAGTCACAAACTTAATTCTTATTAATTCTTGACTAATATTAATTAAATAATATGATTTCTCCTTTAATATAGTATTCCCATAATATATTAATAAATCATATTTAATCCTTTCTCTCCATAATTCATCCTATCAAGTTGCTTTGGTGAAGGCAACCCAAAAGGACCATGCACCATCGGGTCAAGTACATACCAAAATAGTTATGGACTTAGACACTAATCCAACAGGAATAAGTGATAAACTCTGAAGCACTAATCGCCACGAACCATGGTACTTGAACCATGTTATCACCTATCGATCTTCCACAAATCATGGTACCCGAACCATGTTATCATCTCTCAATCTGCCACGAATCATGGTACTCAAACCATGTTATCACCTCTCAATCTGCCATGAATCATGGTACCCGAACCATGTTTTCACCTCTCAATCTGCCACGAATCATGTTACCCGAACCATGTTATCACCTCTCAATCTGCCACAAATCATGGTACCTGAACCATGTTATCACCTCTCAATTTGCTACTTAGAACCTTTGGAATTCTCCTTGTTTCGAGTATGGGTCCTCTACTTTCAGTAGTACGTGCCTATACTACCTGCCACATCTACCCATACTTTCCACATGGATCATCCCAGATTTCCTAAGTAGCTGTTCAACCATTCTCGATCACCAATCCCGATATACTCGGTCGCTAGCCAGCGAATACTCTCCTCTATCAGCATACTCTTCTGACTACAGACACTCCCTAGGCTCTTCCTAGGTTCTCACACTTCTCTTCCATCGGCGGTTGAAGAACTCCTTATGATGCCACCCATTTACCTCCTGAATATCGTCATATTCACTTAGTAGCTGACTCCCATCATTAAGAATTCCACAAGCACAAAGCATGCAGCATTCAGGCGTCGAATAATCTCCACCAACACGTAAAACCACTTTAGGTTACAACTCTATTTGCTATACTTGCTCTTAAAAGGCATCACTGAACTCAGGCTACCTCACCTCTCATGGTATCTAATTACTCTTCTTAGCAGACTCCTCAATGCTCATCTAGGTATCTCTCCTAGATTATTTCTCGACTCAGAACTCCCTCTCTAAGTGATTCCTGCTAGATACTCTTACTTAGCACATACTCAAGGCACATAATAGATAACGACAATCCCTAGGCTAAGGAATCACAAATCAGGCAACTCTAGCCCTAACATATGAAATACCTAGCCTATCTTCTAGTATCAATCACTAATATCTCAATAACAACTCATGACACAAATAAATAAGTAAGGGTATTTTGGGAAATCACCGTTTGGGATCTAGCTGATTGTACACACTGCTTCTTCTCGTTTATCTCTTAGAACTCTTACTCGTTTAATAAAATCTTTTCTTTTTAAAACTTTTCTAAAAACCTCAGTTTGAGTCCAGACACACCCGAAGGTGCATCCAAATCTCTCAAACCAAGGCTCTGATACCAACTTGTAACATCATAAAATTTAAAACCAATTTGTCATTTCGAAACACAAATAAACATATGTCACATTTCCTCAAAATCACTAGTAACAAATTATCAACACATTTTTATTTAAAATTATTTATCACAAATCCAGGATCCTCCAAACATAACTCTTTCTCTTGTGTGTACAATCGAGTCGGCGCCTTCCCGATATCATGAAAAATACCTGAAACACATATCACATAACACGGTAAGCACGGAGCTTAGTGAGTTCCCCAAAATACCACACACATCTCAATAGCCTCTCATGGCTATACTCAGATAAGACCCTCTGGTCAATGGGTCTCAGTGGGACCCTCCAGTCCCATAACTCGGGTGGACCCTTCGGTCCTAACTCCGGAAGCTCATAATAATAATACTCAGCATAAATCACAAAGACATAATGCAGAATATCACAATGCATAGATAAACACATAAGACATCTCAGTCACACAAAGATACCACACATGGTAAGTATAGTGAGAAGACTCACCTCGAAAGCTAACAAGTAATAATATCGCACACAGAAATCCTGAACTAGCCTCCGCCTATCACATAGGATAAATATCTCTAATTAATACTCTATTTATACTTAATACCAAAAGGTTGCCATCTCTTTCTCTTTCTAACTCTTGGATTGGGTAAAAGACCATTTTACCCCTCCATGGTCTCCATTACTCATGTATGACCAAACCCTAAAGTCAACAGAAGTCAAACTCGATTCAACAGTCCATGTTTGACCCGACTCGCCAAGTGCATCTGTGTGACTCATCGAGTCCCCTTGTTTCTTATGTCATATCACGAAAGTCCACCTTGACTCGTCGAGTCACCCATGTCCAACTCATCGTGGAAAAACCCCAGCCGACTCATCGAGTCAGCTCATAGACTCGGCGAGTCCCTTCAATCTGATTTCTCATTCAGACGATTCAAAGCAGCTCCACTACTCCAAACACTAGATCTAGCATCCTAAGACTCCATTGTCATGTAAAGCTTCAATCTTTACGTTCATGCATGGTAGTTTTGCTCCAACATACCAAAACATGCTCTCACAATGTGTTAAGCACAATATCCTTCATATGGGTGAATAAAGTTGGGACCTTTGGACTCTAGGGACCTCACAAGGTCCAGATCTAAGGTCTAAACCTCAAAACAACTCTGTAAGCTCGAAATCCCAAATAAAGGTGGCATAAACCCTAACCTTCCAAAATCAAGAGATCTAACCATATGAATGATAAAGGTATGAACTTTTCACCTTTTACAGAAGATCTTGGATGACAAGCAACAGATCTAACAGCCTCTTCTCATTACTTCCTTGAATTCCTTCTCTTCCCCTCCAAAGATGCACCAAAATTCTCAATATAAGCTCAACATTCTCTCTTTTAGCTCAAAAAGGCGACTAGGGTTTCTCTCAGTTAAGTTAGGCAACTCATGATCCGCAAATGAGGCTATAAGTTCCCTTATATAGGCCCTAAACCCGGGGATTTAGGGTTTCACTACATAGCACCTACTCGGCGAGTCGGGTCTTCGACTTATCGAGTCCGCTCATGAAACCCACGCAGTCAACTCGACTATACTCGACAAATTGGACTCACAACTCGTCGAGTCACTCAATAAACCCCAAAATAAACACACCATTAATATACCTAGGATTCCGTATGTTACACAAATAAGTATAACGGGCCCCGCCCTAACTCGCATAATGAGCCCTGCCTACATACAATTCATATCACATAACAAATAATAACATACAATATAATCATCGGGCCCCACCCAGAAAGCATACAACCACATACACATACTAGTGTCACACAGACAATGAGTATTCTAACATATCAGATCATGGGTCAGCATTGGTTCCTTCGACCAACTATACATGGTGAGGAAACCCACCTCGCACTTCTGAATCTTACAGAAAATCCGTAGCTGTTGTCCTGACGAATCCCCGAGCTATCAATACAAAATAGCACCCAATTAACACTTGGGTTCCAATATATATCCAATAATCCATACTTGCGGTAAAATGACCATTTTACCCGTGACCTAGTTTGAACCAAGACTGATGCCCAAACTCACAAACCAAAAAGGCCTAAAACCAAATGATCCTCTAAGGCCCACTTATGGCCTAATATTCCAAATTGGGCCCAAACCCTATATGGACCTTACCCTAAGTCCCAATAATTTTCCCTAGTCCAACCTTTTAGCCCAAATGCTTGATTTTAGATGGCCCACTAAGGCCCAAAGCAACAAGGTCCATGGAAATGACCCAACCGAAGCCTAAAACTGCGAAGCCCAACAGACTGAGTATACAAGGCATACTCAGTTGTACGCTAAACGTACATGCTAAACGGCTTGTACGCCATGCGTACTCACCTAATAAGTCCATGTCCATAATAAGCACTTAATGCTTAATACCAAAAGCTCAAATCACAGATCTAAGTCATAATCAACATCTAGAACCATAAAGTCACTGACTTGGTGACTTTGCATGCCCCAATAGAACCCAACTTCGAAATATAACACTTTACTTTCATAAAATGGCCATAAATCATGCATGGATAGATCTAAACCATAAAGGTGACTACTTTATGCATCTAGAACCTCAAAAACACCAAGTGTGGCAACTCAAAGCTCGCAAAGTGGTATCAAACAACTAGATTCTATTCATGGGCCAAAAAGGGACAAAAATCATACATAATAGATCTAAGCCACCATTGATCAAGTTCATAGATTTTTACCTCAAATAAGTTGGAAATGAAGCAAAAGGTCGATATCCACAAGCTCTTCCTTGATCTACCACCTTGCACCAAGCTTCTACTTCTTTAATATGGAGTAAAACACACCAAAATGGACACAATGAGCTCAAAATACACAGGAGAGGTTTAGGTTTTCGAATATGGGGCTAAAAGGTCCGAGGAGGCTGAGAAATAAGGGTTCCAAAAGCCATAATGATGATTATATAGTGTCTATACTCGGCATTAGTGTTTTCAATATATGTCAGGTACGCATACGTACGTTGCACGTACATGTCCGGATGCTCGCATGAGTACGCTAAGCGTACCATGTGGTATGCCCCACGTACTCGCTTTGCAACTTGTATGCCAAGCGTACCATGTGGTATGCCCCGCGTACAACATAAGGACCAAATTGCAATTATCAAATACATAAGGGCCATAATAAACATACCAGGATTTCAAGTGTTACACCAATGTCATGTAAGTTGGCATAAACCGTAGGCAAAACATGTCGATACGAATTCACACACGTTTTGCATGGGCAACGCACTTTGTCTCTAGAGTTGACACGTTTCTCAGCAATCTTCATAAAGTTTTTAAGACCTTCCAAGTATTTTGAAGACATCCGCTTCTCTCCGATCCAACTCTTATCGATGATCGTTGTTATTTTATTATTAAAAAGTATATTGTATATATATTTATTGAAACTTAGATTGTATTTAGGCTATATAAATTATATTGTATATATAGTTATTAAAATATATATTGTATATATAGTTATTCAAAGTTATAATATTATAAGTATGATGTTATTATAGAAAATAAACAAAATTATAATGTTATAATTAACAAAAGTATCACATTTTTGTTAATTATAACATCATAATTTTGTTTATTTTCTATTATTGCATCGTACTTTTTATATTATATTATATTCACAAGTATATAAAGAAACATAACTCTTTAGTTCTTTACTTTTATAAATACAAGCACTTTAACTTATCAATTACGAACTTTATCAATTCATCTTATATGCACTCAAACTAATAAGCCTAAACATCTAAAACAACCAATTCCAATTTTATAATGTAACATCCTGTTTCGGGTTGTTTCATAATTTGGGGCCGTGACTCGAAGATCAAGTATCCTAAGGCTTTGGGCTTTGGGAAAGAGAGATTTAGACCCATTTAGATGTGGGTAATGTATATTATGTAATATAAGATTTCGGTTTGTGCTTTGGATTTAAAGGGTAAAATGGGAAAAGTAATGTTTCAGACTTCTTTTATGAATTATGGATTTTAATTCGATGTGTTTTAATTCAAAAGTAATTATATAGGGTTGTAGAGCTCCTCAATACCTTTATGTGGATATATACCGTCGAAATCGAAGTTGAACAAAGAAGTTATGATCGTTTGAAGTTTGGACGATTTTGGGTTAAGCCGCATACGTTGGGCGTATGGGGAAGTACGTTGGGCGTACTAGGGTATCCCTGAGTACACTGGGTGTAGCAAGAGTACGTTGGGCATACACAATCATGAACTGAACTTGTATCTCCAGAGGCACCCTAGGCAGATCCTCCGGGAATATATCTGGGTAATCCCACACAATCGACACATCATCCACGGTCGCCTTACCCTTATCCCATGTATCCATGACATAGGCGACATAACCCGAGCAACCCTATTGAAAATAGCTTTTGGACCTCGCTGCAGAACACATAATCGGCCCACGCTATGGCTCACCAACTCTCCCCTACTTGGGGTCCGAACCCGAAGTAACTGCTGCTCACAGTCGATCACTGCCCCGTTAGGGCTCAACCAATCCATGCCCACGATAACCTTGTTCCTACGCAGAGGAATGGGAACCAAATCAACTGAATACTTCTTGCTGAATAACTGGAGAGTACAACCCCGATGAACTCCCGCAACTCGAACAGACCTATCATCAGCAATCTCGACATCTAGAAGACAATCTATTTTTTACAATTCTGACCACTTGACCTGTCAACTCGGTTACCTGCTGACGTGGCATGATGACATGTCGGTTTTTGATGACGTGGCATGCTGAATGAGTATGTATTTGTAAGAATCATCACCAAAAATGTTGATCATTTTCCATTTTTCCAATTTTTTACAATTCATGTTTCATGTTTTCCTGAATGAGTATGTCTTTATGAGAATCATCACCAAAAATTAAAAAATCCTTTCGTCTTCATTAATGAGTATGTATCTGTGAGAATCATCACCAAAAATGTTGATCATTTTCCGTTTTTCCAATTTTCTACAATTCATGTTTTCCTGATGAGTATGTATTTGTGTGAATCATCACCAAAAATTAAAAAAATCCTTCCTTCTTCGTTGTTAACAGGAAATGTTTTCCCCAAAATTTACAAAACCTCGCTTATACTTTGATTACCTCCCATCGAAAATTTTCCCCCTTTTGATTTCTACATAGATAAGAGATGAAGACTAAAATTTTCAATTTCTCCTTTCTAATTACCTCCCACACGCTCCCACCGTTTCCCACTCATGCCCTAAATTCCTAATCGCGATCTCCATAACAATCGACCCGACTCTAAGCTCCAAAACGTTGTCACTCAGTCTTCGGACACTCGCCACCTTTGCCCTCATACTGCTTGTCAAACAGGCACAATATTCTTTTGAGGTAATACGGGGACCAAACGCATAAAAATAAACAGTAGAGATCATCCGAGTTAAAAAATAAGTTAGAGACCAAACGCATAAATTACCCAAACCAGATGGACCATTCGTGTAATTACTCTTACATTTTCAGTATTTTCACATCTGGATAACTATTTTTTTGTACTTATCTATATAACGAACTTTTTAAAAATATTCACATATGACCGATTATGTTTAGATTTAATTTGCTGCAGACGGTTATAATAATTATAAGTAAACATTTCTAAAAAGTTTATTGTCTAAATATATTAAAAAAAAAAAAAAATTAGCGCCTGACAAAAGGGCAAGTTATTTCCCTACGGCGGAAAGGGCAATAACATCAATATGACACCACATTTATTATCAACAGTCAATAGAGGGAGCGAAGGACAAGTTACCGCGCTATACAAAACAGTGAAACACCCAAACAAAATTGCTTCCAAAATATTTCTTCCTTTCTTGGATGCATAAAACTTCAATCAGATTCTAGATTTTAATCAAGTCGATTATAAAATGGGGTGTCTAGCAGTGTTCAGCGCTCTAATTCTCCCCGAGCCATGGCAATCGTCCCTCAATTTCACCTCATGTTCGTTACCTTCGGTTTCCCCCAACTTACGATGTGGCTGTCGAATCGCAACGAGGGTTCGCGATTTCAATTTCCGAAGACGAGGTTATCATCAGCTCAATTGCTCTCATAACGAAAACCCATCATCTTCATCTATGGAGAATGAACAGGAGCCCCCTCAAGAAGCTATTCTCAAGGCCATTTCAGGTCAATCAATTTACAGCAAACTGTTTCTGTTTTTCTTTTTGGTTTGAGTGGTGCATATGTTTTGGTGGGGAGTGAAATAAAGAATCTGAATTCTTCATTTGGAAATACGACGATCAATCATTTTAGGATCCGGAGATTTTAATGAATTTGTAAGAAATTCAAATCAATTTCGTATGAACAATCAAAATTTAGGTCTTATTGTATGAAACAGAAAGGGGGTATTCAGTATTCTTAACTTTTATTGCTTCTTATTCTTTCAGTTACCATGGAATCCTAATTCACATACGACTGTCTAAATGCTGAAGATCACACTTCACAGACCATAAAACTGTTTGTTTATGTATCAATTTATGTTGTATTTTGATGTTCATGATCATCATTAAGGATTTACAGTTTATGAGTTTATACAAATTATCTGGGCATTTTACATTTTTGTAGTAATGGTGTTGTATCTAGCAAAACTAACAATTAAAAATATGATTCAGAACTTTCAAAGGCTAAAGGAAGAGTAGGAAAAACTACTAACATGGTTCTTGGAGGAACGATCACCAATGACTCCACCTATGAGTCTCTCAGTCTGAATAAAATGGTATATATTTCTTCACAATTTTTTTTTCTTCAAAACATGAAGTTTCTACTTGAATTGGTTATAATTTTTGAAATTAAATGCTATAGCTAAACATATACCCAGCTGCTCGAGGATTTACAGCCATTGGATCAGGAGGTGATGATTTTGTGCAATCCATGGTTGTTGCTGTTGAGTCTGTAATTCAACATCCAATCCCACAGGTAATTTCTGCAACTTCATAACTAAAACGCTGCTAATTCAAAAATGTCATAAATGTTGAAACTCAGGTAATTGAGTTTGTTGAAATTTTAATTTTGAACTTACTTTCAAAATTGATTATTATTAGGGAAGGGTGAAGCAGAAATTATCATCAGGTGGGAAATATGTCTCTGTAAACATTGGACCTGTTCAGATTGTTTCTAGCAAACAGGTTGGTCTTAATTATAATTTATAGGTCCATATTTCCTTTTTGGAAGAAAAACAAAAAGAAGGTTTCAGATATATTTATTTATTTATATATTTTGTGTTTTTTTTTCAAGGTTCAAGCTGTATACTATGCTATGAGGAGAGATGATCGAATGAGATACTTTCTGTAGGTGGTGTATATAATGTCTCTTTGTACCCGATGAATATTGTTTGATCAAAAAACATTTGTAAACGAGAATGATTGTGTAATTCATGGATTAGCAGATTAGGTTGTGGTGTAATCGCGTAAGTATTGTTTGAATTATGACTTTAGAAGTTCTTGATTATATTATATGGATTCAGTTTCTATGGAGATGAAGAAATGGGTCCAAAAATCAATCTCAAAGAGTTACACGTGACAGATATTTAATTAAAAGGGATAATAGTATTTTTTAAACATAAGTCAAGAGAATTTAGGTGGTGTTGATTGTACAAAGAAAAATAGTTGATGACTTTAAAAACAAAAACTGACAAGGCTAATATTTTCATAGCATGGGAAATAATCAGGTACGCCTCAAGACATTCTTACTGTACTACATTATCGTTGTGATTTTCTTCCTGGCACGTGATTCACAAGCATTATAAAACACATTCCATGCAATGAAGAACAAACACTCATTCTTTTTAACTATTTAAAACATGAAGGTACTTCAAAAATTGAACGAAAGTTTGCAAAAGATTAACCAAAAGTTAAAAATATATGAATAAATTTTATCATAATTTTCTTTTGTAAAATATTTCGTATTTATAGTAAATTTACATAAGCAACTTTTTCCTTATTGCCGTGAATTTGTAAATTTCATAGACCTATAGGATCTTGTTGAAAAATTTACCCAAAAGTCACAAAATTGCTTAACGTCATTGTTGTACAATTCTAGAGATCTACTAATAATTTTACAAAATAAAACAAATGAAGTCATAGCCTATTTAACTAAACCATTGTATCTTAAAATCTATCTCATTTGTAACGCGAAAAATAAAAATGTTATGGGCTTTTGATACTTAATTTAAATGAGTGATGTATTCAGAATATAAAAATGCGAAACCATCGCAAATCGTTGGAGAATTTAGCTCCCAAAATCAAATGCCGCACGTTTCCGTTTCATCCTCTTTCAAACTTTTGGAAAACTGACAGAACAGGTACCTGGAAATCTTCTATAGGTTACATTCGCCCCCTAGTGTTCCCAACTTTCAATTCTTTTCACTTTCTACCCCCTTCTTCAATTTTCTTTGCATTTTCATCCGAAAGTAAAATAAAATAAATACTTATATCTGTTTTGCTTCAACCAACGCAATCTTTAGAAATAAATATGCGACCCAACTTTCTATCTAAAATAATAGTATTCCTTTCAACCTGAAAAACCAAAATATCACCTAATGGGTTCTCAGAATACATCTGAGCTTCGATTTTTCACAACCACTCATATAAAAGTTGTTCCTTTGGGTTCTTAAATCTTAACAGATTGTGTATTTATGTGGGCAAATGGTTGCCTCAATATGTAATCAAAACCCTTGCAAAGAGTAGATGATAAATCGAACCACAAGATAACATACAGCAACGATATTTTAATCATACCAAAAATAAAAAGAAAAAGAGTTTAGAACACATGACTCATGATTGTATAGAAAGATAACATACTAAAAAGACTACAAAGCCACACCACCAACGCTACGGTGGTTCATCGTCCTAGCAAAAACTAGTGCCGCCCTTCCCGTCGGTAACATTCCACGCCGGCGGAATCTCAAAATGCCATAACCGTCCGGTACCATCCTTCCTATTCTTCCGACACAAAAACTCTTCTGCATAAGCCTTCTCGACCTTCCGATCAACATCGTGCAAAAACACGTGCGTCACGCCGGGCTTTTTCCTGTTTCTCGCCATGACAGCGGCGGAGTAAATCGCCCCCATCCTACCGGGCGCTTCAGCAAACCAACCCCTCGGAGCATCAATCATGATGATATCCCACTCCTTATCATACACCGCATCGGGCAAACCCGTAAGAGCTAACCGACACCGCGTGTTGCCCCGGATGTACGATTTGGTTGGAGAACATTCTGGTTCCGACCGATATGTTTTCATAAGGTCGTCGGCCTGAGAGAGCTGTGTCCGGTACTTAACGTTCACCGCTTTGAGATCCGGTGCGTCTTTGAGAACGGCTTGGACCCATTTCGGATCTTCTTCGAGAAATAAAGTTACGCCGCCGGGGTTAAACGACGCCCACATCAGGGAATCGTGACCGAGGCCGAAAACGAGGAAATTGCAAGGGGAGATGGATTTGAGAACGTTGAAGGAGATGGAGATCTCGTTGAGCGATTGTTGAGGGACGGTTTTGGACGTGGCGTAGTGGAGGATTGCCCGGAGTTGCATCGAAGCCGCCGAGGATTGGAAGTTGTCGAAGGCTCCGGTGCAGATGAGTTGGTTGGTACCATCGCCGATGAAGGAGAAAACTACGAGGCCGCCGCCGATGAGAGCAAGGAGGGAGAATGCGATGAAGATTTTCCGGTCAGGGAAGGGTCGTAGATTCATGCCTTTTATTTATTTATTTTCTATTTTTTTGGTTCAAAGAGAAAAACACGAAAAACAGGTTATCTAGTTTTCAAGATTGAGCCATCGACTTGAATGGTAGTGTTGATGTTGATGATGTGTGACACATGTTAGACATCCATTGGTGAATGAATGTGAAAACTCTATTGACTAAAAGGCCCCTAGACTAAAGAAGAATATCTTTAATTTTAGTGAGAAATTTTGAAAAAGCTATTTCTTTAATTTTATGCGTTTTTATTATTAATTTATTATTTATTATTAAAACTTTTTTTTTGAACGCCTTTTATATCATAAGTAATTAACAGGACAATATATTTTTCGATTTATACATAATTGATCACTGAGTTTTTTCGTTCATATTTGCATTTTAACTTGTTTAACTATACAAATTCAGTTTTTATAACCAGCTACTCTAGCTAGGGGTGACAATTGATGACACGAAACGAAATTGAGACGAAACAGAATTTCGAACTCGTATTCGTGTCAAGTGTAATAAACTCATGGTCGTGTCATATCGTGTTTGTATTCAAGATTCGACACGAAATCGAAACAATTTAGCATTTTTCTGTCGTGTTTGTCGTATTATGTATGATCTATACTATCAATAGCGGGCTATAACATTTTGCTATGTTACTGAACCCCTATTTTGAAATAGCGTTTACGAATAGCGGTGGTGCTATTAGCAGCACTATTGCCCGCTATTTACCGCAAACCGCGTGAGCGCTATAGGGACGCTACACCCGCTTTTACAATTTCGTATATATTTGGCTACTTTGACAAAGAAAAAAAAATGATTGTGTGTTGTTTCAATATTAAATCTTCATTTTTTTAACTAACCCATTACACTTTTTGTCTTAATAAGTCCAAATAATAAATATAATTAATTACAAACTACAAAATAACAAATGAAAACTTCTCTTTTTCGTCTGTTTCGGTACTTAGAAACCATGAACGACTTGAGCTGCGATGACATTTTAACACGTTTTAGTTTCCATATTACTATATTAGAATATTATATATAGATTATGTTATGTTTTTATATGATTTTTTATGATATTAATTATATATAGTATTAATAATCTAATACATAAATTTTGTATAAATATACAATATAAGTTATACATAATATTAAAAAACCGCTATACCATTGCTATACCACCGCGATTTCAAATAGCAGTATGTGACCATTATTTAAATTTCGACCGCGATAACTGCTTAGTGTATGATTAAGTATTAATTATATAAATTTATTAATTTATTATTAAATTTTTTTTTGGAACGTCGTCTATATATCTTAATCTTCAATAAGAGAAATGGCTTAAAAGGGCAATATACTTTTCGATTTATACACATTTAGTCACTGAGTTTTTTCGTTCATATTTACACTTCAACTTGTTTAACCGTACACATTCAGTACTTATGACCGGCTACTCCAGTTAGGGGTGACAATTGATGACACGACACGAAACGAAATTGAGACGAAACAGAAATTCGAATTCATGTTCATGTCAAGTGTAAAAAACACGAGGTCGTGTCATGTCGTGTTTGTGTTCAAGATTCGACACGAAATTGAAATGATTTCGCATTTTTCTGTCGTGTTTTACGTGTTTGTCGTGTTATGTATGATTAAATATTAATTAAATAAATTTATTGATTTATTATTAAAACTTTTTTTGGAACGCCTTTTATTTCATAATCTTCAATAAGAGAAATGACTTAAAAGGGAAAAATATAGTTTTCGATTTATACACATTTGGTCATTGGGTTTTTTCATTCATATTTGCACTTCAACTTGTTTAACCGTACACATTCAGTTCTTATGACCGGCTACTCCAGCTACGGGTGACAATGGATGACACGACACGAAACGAAATCGGGACGAATCAAAAATTCGAATTCGTGTTCGTGTCAAGTGTAAAAAACACGAGATCGTGTCATGTCGTGTTGGTGTTCAAGATTCAACACGAAATTGAAACGATTTAGCATTTGTCTGTCGTGTTTTTCATGTTATGTATGATTAAGTATTAATTAAATAAATTAATTGTTATTTTATGTCATCTTTGTCATATCATGTCATGTTTATCATTTTTTTAATTAGTTCATTTTTATGTTAGTTAAAAAAACACGACATCGTGTTGGATCGTGTTCGTATTACATAAAATCTTATCGTGTCGTGTCGTGTCAGACAAAAACACGACACAATGACCCGATTTATCACCCCTAACTCCAGCTAAGTCGGAAAAAATAACTTAATAGGGTCAAATATTTCTCATTTTTTACACATTTAGTCTTTAATATTTTTTGTTGCAAAATAAATATTTGTTGTTTTGTACACATTCAATACTCCTAAACGGTTTCTTTGGGTTTCTTTTAACGACACCCTATATAGGAAAATCATTAATGAGGTGTTCATGTCTGTTCATACTTATGGCCACTACGACCTCGATTGCTTAGTGCTTAGGTTTTGTGTTCTAAATGTCGTAACTTCTTCATATGATCTAAAATGTTAACGATCTTTATATCCACACGTTCATATTTAAGTCTACCATAATTTTCGTTTAGATTACTCTTGTTAAAAAATAATATATTTTTACTTATGATCTTTGTATACATGCGTTCTTTATGAATGAACACGTGAATATAAAGATCGTTAAAGTATGAGATCATATGAAGAAATTATGATGTTCAGAACACAAGACTTAAGCAATCAAACAGCTGAGGTTGCGGTGACCATAAATATCAACATCCCCGAAAACATCATTAATGATTGTCCCACATAGATTTTCATGTGAAAAACCAAAGCAAACTGATCATAGATATTGAATGTGTACAAAAGCAACAAGGACTTTTTTTGCAACAAAAAAATATATTAGTGCCTAAATTTGCAAAACAATATAAGGACTAAATGTGTACAAAGTGAGAAATATATTACAATATTAAGTATTTTTTTTTTCGGTTTACCTAGAGTAGTCGGTCATAAGTGTAACATCCATAAAAATCATGACAAATTTTAAACTTTTAAAACCAATCCATAAACCATCATTGTTTACAAAATAGTTTTCAAAACGTGTTTAATATCAGATTTTTCCCAAAATCATAAAACAAAACACGAAGAGGTGCACGATCACGCCTTCGCATTCCCGCAATCCTCTGAGGTACCTAAAACATAACCCAAAATTGTAAGCCCAAAGTTTAATGAGTTCCCCCAAAATACCAATGCATCACAATATCATAAATTCATAATAATAATAGCAAACAGCTTGCATATAGCCCTTCAGTCTGACTGGAACACCCCACAGCCTACAGTCTACCTAGTACACTCATAGAACCTTCAGCATGACTAGTATGCCACACCAGGACTTTTGCCTGGAACGTTCTCCGGGCCTTCGGCCTGACTGATATGCCCCACCGGCCTTCAGTCTATTCGGGATGCCATGTGTCTATTGGCCTTCAACATAAAGCAGGACTGCCTCAACCCAACCATACATGCACCTTGTCGACACATATATATAAATATAACAGACAAGCATGCAAATAACCAGCCAACAAATAAACAGATAGATTTTACATATCAATAAGCATAATATCATCTTATCTACTAGGATATAGATCTAACGGATCACTACAGCACACCATTATACGATAAACCAAAATAACAATCCAAAGGGACGACCTTGATGCCTTCGACCCGTAAGTACAGTGAGGAAAACTCACATCGCAGACTGAAGAACTGATGAGGACCGACTCCGAATCTCAGCTCCAATCAACACCGATTCATCAAATAAAGACCAATCCTTATATACCACTAAAAATACCTCAAATACCCCTTTAGTTTAAACTTGGTCAAAGTCAAGAGTCCATGTTGACTCCGACATGCCATGTTGACTAAGAAACACGTCGTGCTCCACCTGCATCCAAACAGTTGGGAAAACTTCAACCAACATGCCGTGTTGACTTGCAAACACACTGTGTTCACCCGAGTTCCAATAGCTTAATACATTTAGCTGCCTTTTCGACTCCAAGAGCTCC
Organism: Lactuca serriola; assembly: GCF_051521515.1. NCBI lineage: Eukaryota > Viridiplantae > Streptophyta > Magnoliopsida > Asterales > Asteraceae > Lactuca > Lactuca serriola. The sequence goes on from NC_136410.1 coordinate 42,614,714, forward strand.
AAAGCTTAGATCTAGACCAAAATGTGATTAGGAAGGATAAAGTTTCCAACTTTATCCATTGGGACTACAGAAAAAGGTCCAAAAACCCAAATCACAAGCTTGATAAAGCAAGGGCTTAACCAAAATACCCTTAATCCTTACGATCTGAAGTCCATCCTTTCCAGTAGTGATTCTAACACCTAAACCACCCCAAAGGTTGGTGCTTTTTAGACATACATGTCCAATGTATGTACTGAACTCATATTAGGTCAAATGAGGATTTATGACCTAATTTATATGCATGACATCAAAACTTGATTATAGACCAGATCCAAGACACTACTAGGTCACATTGACCTGGAGATTCATAAAGTTGCAAACTTTATGAGATCCAACCATCCTAACGATCAAGAACAAGAAGAAAAAGTGACAAAACTAAATATCTAACAACTTTGAATGATAAAAATCAGGTCTTGGACACTTACAAAGGTCCAGAAGAGTGTCAAACTGAAGAATGGGACTTGCTTGCTGGATCTTTGCTTCCTTTTTCCACCTTCTTCGTTCTTTAGCTCCAAAAACACCAAACTAGCTTCAAAAATGGGAGGGAAAGATGATTAGGGTTTCTTTCAGGTCTTGAGGGCTGACGGGGGCTGAGGGTGAACAAACCCTAGCCTCTACATTCCTTTAAATATGGAGCAAAACCCGGAAAATTAGGGTTTCGTTACCAGGCATCAACACGTCGTGTTCCAAGAGGCAACACGTCGTGTTGTCCTTAATAAAATATGCGCTTCCTCATATCTGGACATGTCGTGTTGGTGCCTCCAACACGCCTTTTCAAATCCTCAAAAAGGTGATTCATTCCCAAAATTGTTCCTCAAAATTCCGGGTGTTACAAATCTCCCCCTCTTAAATTAGATTTCGTCCTCGAAATCAGTTCTTGCTTCAGCTTCACGATAGAACCCTTAGCCGAAAACCAAGGTTTTGATCGGCTCTAAACCTCCTCAGCCAATCTTCATCACACTTATCCCACACATAAGTACACAACCGCGATGAGACCCAATTGGAAAATTAAACCCCTGACTATTTACCGCTCATGAAACCTCCATTTAGTATAAGGCGATTCCCCATGCGAATCTCATCTAAATAACCGCTTAGAGGGCCACGTACAATGCCAACATAATCCACAGTTGCCTAGCTATAAGACCAAACTTCTAGCGGGAATCACAGGTCCGAGAACTCTCAAAACTACAATCACCGAATCAACTATGCCAATATTCAATTTGGTTGACCGAATAAGGATACCTTATTTTGTTTGATTTTTGTTAAATTCATAGTTTATATATATAAATTAACATTTTATATTTTAATTAATAAACTAGTTACTAAAAAATATTTCATTACTCACTATTTAATTATTAACCATTGTAAATCTATAATTGTTTATAAATTGTGTTAAAAAGTAAGAATAATTAGCCAAATTTCAATTAAACTTCGATCATTTCTATCATATTTATATATAGCTAAAGTTATATTTATTGGATTATGTGTCTAAGCCAATAACTAAATTGCTATATACTTGAATTATTAACAAAGTCATTTTGGGTTGCACTCAAACCTGGTAATTGAATAGGATGACTTTTAGAGGGAGAGATTGATTTATTGATTTATTATATGATTAATAAATAGCAATAAATGAATTTATTAATATGTTATGACAATAATATATTAATTAAAAATAATATATTTAGTTAAAAATTAATCAGAAATTAATTTGAATTAATTGGAATAACTAAAAGTGCAAGGACCAAAGTTGTAATTGTTCAATAGTTGAACAAGAAAGGGATTCTAGAATAGTCCTAGGATGGCCGGAAATTAGAGGATTCCTTAGGGTTCTAGAATATCCCTTGGAGATAATTAAGAAACCAAATAATTATCTGATTTAAGATATTATTATTTTAATCAAGTAACGGTTATATATGGTTTTCCTATCAGCTATAAATAGGAACCATTAGCCTCTAAGTTTCGGCCATCACTCATATATCTAAGAGAATAGCCGAAATTTGCCTATCCTCTTCTCTTTTCAAGTTTCCTAATTGCTAGTGTTTTGGTGTGAACCATCAGAGGCACAAGATTTCTGGTGCTTGCTTCCAAGAGAAATTGAAAAGTTATGTAATCCCTAACTTGTTTATGTTTTTCGAAAGTAGCTAGGGTTTATTGGGTTCTTTTTCTTCAATAGAATGTTACTTCAATAGTGTTATGACATAGATCTAATATTTTACGTGTACCCTTAAGTGTATAAGGATTTATCCACGTTATTGCATGTAAAACCCATCAATGGTATCAGAGCGTATGGTTGTCTAACAATGGATAGTACATTGCTTGAACTTGAACAAAACCCGAATAGGGGATTTGGCAGAATCATCATTCTACAGCGTCACCACATCATGGTCCTTTTTTGCCATGACGTGGGGATATTCATATCCATAGTTTTCTTCGTTCTGCAACGACGTGGTGAACCCTCTGATCAGTGAAATTGTTTTTGCTTAATTCAAAATTGATTAGGATAATTACTCTAGTTAATATTATTTTAATTTTTTAAAACTTGAATATTCAACTTGGTAATCAGATATCCTATATCTTGAATTTGTTAATTATCCTTATGATTTAATTAATTTAATTAGTTGTTAATTAACAGATAAAGACTAAATCAAAGTTGGTTTATTTTAAAGTATATTAATTTTAAAAACTTAAAATTAAACCTAGTATTTTAGAAAAGTTTTTAAAATATACCTTATACTATATGTATAATTAAGAGTTTAATATAATATATGTATAAGATAAGTAAGTCAAATCACTAGTACGCCTCATTCACGAAGCCATACTATAAGGGGAGTTTAAGGAAGTGGCCTATAAAATGATCGACATTGGGTATTCACTCTTAACCACTGCTCTCTTGTATGGTGGGGGGTCATTAGCCAAACGGATTTGATAGGACATAATATCATTAATAAGTATAATGAAATAAAGTAATTAAATTATTTTTTTTGAAAATCTCACTCTTAGTTACTTTAGTAAAAATGTGAAAAGTATGATAATCCATAAAATTGCACATTATGCTTTATATGTAGTTAGCAGAACGTGTGTGGTTAACTGATAGTTTATTTTATTTCCTTCTTTTTTATAGTTTATTTTAGTATTTTTAGCTCTTTTTATTAGTATTGCATTGTATATTCTTTATTTTATTTATCATGGATCATTTCGGGTACTTTCTATTTTGCATGAGGTATTTTGTAGGGTTTTGGAGCTCGTTACGGTTGTGGATTAGCTTGGAGAAGGGCTTTGTGGGCTTTTGAGGCATCATTGGGCTTTACGGATCCATCAAAGAAGAGTTGGGCTTAAAAAGTTGAAGACTTGGATGAAGTGGGCCTATGATGATGGGTCTTGGATTCTTATTTTGGGCTTGGACTACCCACATTTGAAGCTTGAAGATGATTGACCAAAGTTGAATCATGTGAGATGTAGAGGGGACCAAGAGAATATTGAATAATAGAGTGGCGTAGTGGAGAAAAAAGAGCCAATATCATTCCAACATCGTTTGCGAGGGTGGAGTCTTAGTTGTGCAACACTTGTGAGGGTACCCTTGCAACTGCACACTTTTAGGCATTTTGGTCATTTTTCTCACCATTTACTTGGGGGTTAGGGCTAGCAGCACATACTTCGATTTTCCACCATTAAAGACAATTGGAGGCGATTTTTAGGAGCTTGAAACACATTCTTCTCATCTTTCAAAGTAATTGTTAGTTTCTTGATGCAAAAACACTTTTGTGATTGTTATTTTGTTTCCATGAGTAGCTAGTTTCTCTATTTTGGTTAACTTTGGCTAAAACCCTTGGATATTTGTGGTTTTTGAAGGATTCATGCTTAATTGTCATTTATCTTATGTTTATAATTCTAGTTCATATTTCTTATGCTTGTTTAATACTTTGATTATGAGCTTGGTACTTGAATAAGCAATTGTTGGTTTATTTCCTTGGTTTAGCATTGAATCATTGAATTTACTTAGAACAAGGGATTTATGATGGTAGAAATCATCTCTATCTTATGAATCATGACACCTTTATGGATATGTAAGCATTAACATCCTCTAGGAATTGGGGATTCCTTCATTCTTAAGGCTAATCAACTTTCTTAGGTTTAATTGCTTCAATTGAATCCTTGATTTTGATTAAGAATGTGTGTTGTGGGCTTCCCCAACCTCCATACTACCTATGAGGAATATTGGCATATCATGCTTCATGATTGCTATAACTAATTTAGGATTAATGATGAGCTTCATATTGAATCCTAATGATAAACACAAAAATGTTCATTGTGTTGAGTTGCCTTGGTTAACCAGTTCTCCCCAATATTTGAGTATCTCACCATCTTGCTTAATTGCAAGCTTTTTAGTTATTCAAGTCTTTTAGTTTTCAAGCAATCACAACACCCCCTAGTTTAATTGTAGTTAGTTAGTTTATTTACACTAGTTCTATTAGATTGCATTGGTGATTGAATACAACGATTTCCCCGAGGATCGATACCACTTTTTACCATTATATTATGTTTTATTTGCAAACCAAGTTTTATAGACACTAATAGTGACTATAAAGAGTGATAATGGCCATCTCAAAAATTACCTTTGTTTTAGTGTGTGTGATTAACCAGAACATTAATTGGAGATGATAAATGACATCGAGACTACCACACATATTTGTATGGTTATTCACATCTTGTTTGTGATCCTCGGTATCCCAGTCACAAATAGAAGAGCATAATCTGAGATTAAACATGTCATTGATAGATTCAATGAATCTCAAAAGATCTAGGAGTTTCATAGCTTCAAATCGGTGAGTTGTTTTTACCTACCTTTATAAATTTGCGATAAGATTACAACATCGCTCTTCTTAGTTGTAAATTGTTATTTTGGATCCTAGCCTTGAATATTAATTAGGGGTTAAAATATTAAGGATTATTTTCATCTAACTAAAACTATTTTTTCTCTATATATGTCTACTTTTGGTGATGCTTCTGCTCCTCAAAACTCTTCCCACCACTTTTCGCTACTCTCGATCGTGTCCAAGGTGACATTGGATGTCACCAACTACAATGATTGGATGTGCAACATCAAGATGGCTCTTTGATATGAGGGCAAAGAAGATATCCTTGAGAAATAAATCGTTAAGATCGATGAGGCCACTACTACTCCTGAAGAAATAGCCTCCTACAAGAAACATTATGATGACATGACTAAGGTTGCTTACATCATGGTTGCCACCATGATACTTGAGTTGCAAAAGTTATATGAGGACTACAGGTCATACGAGATGAACTTTAATCTTGTGGAAAAGTTTAGCAAGAGAGCTCGTCAAGAAAAGTATAAGGTCATCAAAGCATTAATAGCTTTCAAATTAAAGAAAGGAGAGTCTATCTGCAACCACGTGAAAAGAATGAAAAGATACGTGGAGCACCTTGAAAGGCTAAATTTGAATTTTGATGAGGAGTTGGCCATATACATGGTCCTTAACTCCTTGTCACCTTTTTATGATCAGTTCATTCTGGCTTATCATTTGAACAACACAGAAACCACATTGGCCCAACTCTACAACTTGTTGTGAACAGATGAGTCGGGAATGAAGAAGAATCAAACTCCTACCTCTATAAATACTATTGTCCTTATCATTGGGAAAAACAAAGGAAAGGTGCTCCCAAGCATAATTAGAAGGGCAAGGCCTATGTTGGGTCGTCTAGCAATAGCCCAAAGGTGAAGCCCAATTCTAATATTCCTTCTGTTAGTGATCCAAAAGAGGCCATTTGAGTCTATTGCAATGATAAGGGCCATTGGAAATGAAAATGCCAAGTACCTACCGGACATCAAGGATGGAAAAGTGAAGCCATCGTCAACAGGTATTTACATTATTAAAAATAATAACTTACAACTTATTCGCTCTTGAGTCCTTGATATAGAATGTGGTTTTCACATTTTTTCTGATTTGCAAGGACTAAGAGAAAATGAAGAGGTGGAGCATGAAAGGATAAATCTAATCCTGGGCAATAAACAATCTTCTCCTATTACAAAGATTAGAACTTATAGTTTTATGCTTAGTAGTGATGTTAGATTAGATTTAGTTAACTATTGCTATTTGTCAGAAATGATGCGAAACATTATTTCTTTTCATGCACTTTTTAGACAAGGTTTCTGATATTCGTTTAATGATATGAATGGATCGATTTTGGTTTATAATGTAACATCCCAAAATCCAGGACCAAAAATTTCCTTTTAATTAAGTTATTACTTAAAACCATCAGTATAAAAACATTCATAATAATAATATCTTGTGTCAAACCAAAGTGTCAGTAATCAAAACATGTTATCATAAAATAATATCATAGTGTAATCCCAAGGATATCATGTGCGGAAAATATAGTGTGATGAGTTGTGATCGAGCCGACTCCTTTCCTTTGAAAATGAAGTACCTGAAACCAAAACTAAAAACAGTAAGCACGAAGCTTAGTGAGCTCCCCCATCATACCACATACCATACAATCACATATTGCCAAACATATCTGGGTGCCCGACCTACCCTGCTGAGCATACCGGGGTGCTCAACCTACCCCATGCCAGGCATATCTAGGTGCCCGACCTACCCCTTCGGTATCTATCAACCGGTAACCGGGAGCTTGCCTCCCCTTCAGTATCTTTCAACCGATAACCAGGGACTATTTCACCCCTACCGATACCACATAAAAGCATATCATAAACATATAAATCACATACTGCGTAGCATATCTGGGTGTTGGCCTACCCCTTCGGTCTTGTCGACCGGTAACTGGGGACTATTTCACCCCTACTACTAACACATAATATCATATCACATATATCATAAATCTGTCAATCATAGTTGGGTACTAATCTACCTCTTCGGTTCTATCGACCGGTAACTGGAGACTATTTCACCCCTACTACTATTATCACATAACATCATATCATGCTATAATATAAACATAATAGCTAGCAGCAACCTAGATGAATATCACAAAGATAATCATCTAACATACAACTCCTACTGGTGGATGACAGATTCCCGAACTGTCAATATCAAAACATCACCCAATTAATAATTGGGTTCCAACACATAACCATAAATACACACTTGAGGGTAAATACTACTTTACCTCTAGCTTAGCTTTATTCAAGCCCAAGGCCCAATCCAAAGGCCCAAAAGTCAACTATGAGTCAAAGCCCAACATATGGCCCAATTTTCCAAATTGGGCCCAAAATTTTATAAGGTCTTACCATAAGGCTCAACCATTTAGTCCAGTCCAACATTCGTCATTCTAATGGATCAATATCACATAATCATGAAGGTCCAAATTTCCAAATTAGGCCCAAACCCTCACATATGGGCCAAGCCCATTAAATTATTCTAGTCCATATGATTATTCTTGGATGGCCATTAATAATCCAATTACCAAAGCACAATGGAAAGACCCAACTCAAGGTCCAAGTGAAATTAGGGTTTCCACATAAAATGATGATTAGGGTAAAGTGGTTAAGTTTTCCTACTTAACCCATTAAGGACTTAATCCATTAAGTCCCACATGGCCTTATGTTAATTTGCAACGATTATTAATTAATATTTTAAGTTCATTAAATAATATCCGATGCGGTCCCGATAAGTCCCAAATTAGGATTTCATGGAATTAGGGTTTTCCAAACCCTAATTAGGGTTTTCAACCCATCTTAGCCCAATAGGCCCAATAGCTAGGTCCTTAAGCCCATTAGGGTTTTCCTCAGGTCGATTAGGGTCCAATAGACCCATTAGGGTTTTCACTAGGCCCATTAGGGTTTCAAGCATCCCAAACGAATCAAACTCAACAAAGCAAGCACATCACCACCCGACACGGCGGCTGGTGGTGGTAGCTACCACCCTAAGGTGGTGGTTTTCAATTTCTTTTCCTTAATCCACTTTCTGATTACATTTTACAAGGCTTTAATTCCAAATTAAAGCCAATAAACACACACACACGCAGCTACCAAATGGTGGCTGGCGGTGGCGCATGGCGGCAGTCACCACCTCACGGTGGTGGTGGTGGTTGTTCTTGATTTTCCATCCAACAACTACACACACGAAACCAACTATAGCAAAAACAAACACCCACACACTTCTTTCTTGAAAACGGATCCTTCCATCGATCTAGCGGCGTACGACAGCGGCAGTAGGCGGCATATTGCGATGACATCCACCATGGTTGGCTGCCATGGTGGTTTTCCACGACCCTACTTGACAGAACTTCCCCCACAGCGCACCCACGTCGCACACGAGCCTTGAACCAAACCATCATTCACCGGTGATAGTAGGAAACGCCATGAGTTCCTCCACCCACAAGGCGGCAGACGATGGGATAAATAGAAGAAGAAGAAGAACAATAGCAACGATTTAGAACAACTACAACAGCCGTTTTGGTTGATTTATGACCTCATCAACAATGGTGGCACTGGAGGAAAGCAAGATTGTGACTTCGTCGATCATTACACCCACCGGTGGCGACAGTTGAGGTTGCTTGACAGTTGGCTCGCGACTCCGACCACGGCTACGAGGCAGTTGATCGGTCTTTAGCATGCTTCGGGTTCGTCGACATTCGTTGGGGGGAAACATCTCTGATGGAACACGACTCTGATGACGGGAGGTGTGGCGGCGCCGACTAAGGGGTCATAAGGGTGGCGGCTGGTGAAGAAACGATTAGGGTTAGGGTTTTGGGGTCACGTAACCCTTAAAAACGGGAGAGGAGGACTATCGGGTTTAAGTCTCGTCCCTATTCAAACTTATACTCTTTTTCCCTCTTTAGTCCCTCCCCATAAAGTCTATTTCAAAACAACTCCAACATTTACCAATTACACCCCTGTTATTATAATTCTTTTCAACACAAGTCTAAATAAATTGCCAGTCAGCCCCTAGCATCAGAATTCTATTCATAATTGGTCCGGAAATTACATTTTAACCCCCATTTCTAGATTTTAATACATTTAAAATAATATAAAATACATCTCGGGGTTTTACGACCATTTTTATTCATTTTATTTGTTTATTTAATTAATAAATAAACAGGGTGTTACAACTCTCCCCCACTTAAATTAGATTTCGTCCTCGAAATCATTCCTTACCGTTTCTAATGCGCCAAACCACTCAAGTAACATGGTCACCATCCTGGGCACACCCTAGCCTTCCTAAGGTAGCCGTGACCAATCTTCGTAAAGCCCTAAAATTTGTGGGTGAACGAATTCCTCACCACATGTTCACATCCACTTCTTCTGAAACCTGCTGTCTTGGGATGGTCTGATTCCCGGACAGGCCACTCATACTGAATCATTATCGATGGAGCCATCCTGCATATCCATCAACTGACTACTCAACTTTTGATAATTCGAGGTTCCTACCATAAAACAGGGTCACAAACCCAATTATCCTTGCAGATCACTTATACTTGGCCAAGGCTCAAATACTCCTGCTGTGAGTGACTTGTCACTCCCCCAAATCATCTAGCTATTTTGTCCGTACTCGCAACCTGAAGCACAAATGCTAACAATGCCCAAACGCTGAAACTGCTTGAACATTGAACTAGCTGAAGCAGGATGCTGCTACATAGCTGCTTCCCAAAATCTACCGAGACCTTCCTGGTCTCAATTTATCCGTCAGTGATCTGAAATATCGGGTTTATGCCTGGCCGCGGAGCCAAAGGGCTCCCATTTAGTCATCTCACACGACTTCTGAACGAGATCCTTCTCTGGAACTAGTTGCGACTAGTTATCATGCCACTGTGGTTCTAACACCCTCCCGATCCAACCGATCGGGTCCATGCATTGAATCTTGACATTACCGGATTCAAGGCTAAAGGTGATTGTTACCCTACCAATGGTAGCCTAATATACCAAATGACCTTACACAGTCCATTCTTCCCTGATCTCATAACTATAGGGGCGATCCTACAAACTTATCACTGTCTCAACCAGACTTAATTAATCCGAGTAATTCCGAAACCCAATCCGTGGATTTCCATATCCTTACTGCTACACCCAAACTGGTGGGTACTCCTGTTCCTTCTGCGTCCTAACAATGCGCTCATGATATCTACTAACCTAGTGAGTGCTACGACTACACCCGCAGACTTACAACACTCTAGAACTATCTGCTAACCCTTGTGAATGCTATGGCTACACCTGCAGACTTACAACACTTTCCATACTATCAGATCTCTAGTGAATGCTATGGCTACCCCTACAGTCTTACAACACTTTCCATACTATATGATCGCTAGTGAATGCTACGGCTACCCCCTGTAGTCTTACAACACTTCCCATACCGGTCGAACACACACTCAACCTAACACACAACTAAACTTGAGTCCTAACTGGAGCTCTAACCCAATTCCCGAAACCTGCTATCCGAGATTCTCGAAGGCTATCTGCTGCTCAGGCCCCCAATGAAAGGCCACCGACTTCTTGGTCAGTCGGGTCAAAGGAACCGCAATCTCGGAGAAGTCCCATATAAATCTCCAGTAATAACCCACTAGACCTAGGAAACTCTGAATCTCAGCTAGAGACCTAGGAATCTCCGACTACATCATGGCCTCTATCTTGGCCGGATTGACCAGAATTGTAACATCCCAAAAATACAGACCAAAAATTTCATTTTTAAATACGTCATTATAAAACCAACAGTGTAATAAAACATTTGTAATATCATGTCATGTCAAAACCAAAGTAGAAATAAACAATCATGTTATCATAAAAGAATATCAGAGTGTAATCCCAAAGATCTCATGTGCGGAAAGCCATAGTGTGATGCGCTGCGATCAAGCCGACTCTTTTCCTTTGAAAAAGAAATACCTGAAACCAAAACTGAAAACCGTAAGCACGAAGCTTAGTGAGTTCCCCCATCATACCACATACCTTACAATATATTGTCAGGCAATTCTGGGACGCTTGCCTTACCCAGGTCAAACCATTCTGGGGTGTTTGACGTACCCAAGTCAAACCATTCTGGGGTGTTTGACATACCCAGGTCAAGCCATTCTGGGGTGCTTGACGTACCCGTCGGTCTATTTCACCTGACTACCGGGGACTATTTCACCCCCTACTACTACCACATAGCATAACATAATGTACTGTCAGACAATTCTGGGGTGTCTGACTTACCCAGGTCAAGCCATTCTGGGGTGCTTGACGTACCCGTCGGTCTATTTCACCCGACTACCGGGGACTATTTCACCCCATACTGCTACTATCACATATGTCATAACATATCATGCCAACATATAAACATATCATCACATACTGTCAGACATATCTGGGTGTCTGACCTACCCTTCGGTCCTAGCAACCGAACTCTACTACTATCACATATACATATCATGCCAGCATATAACATATCAGGTAGTAGCAACCTAGATGATATCACAAAGACAATCATCTAACATACAACTCCTACTGGTGGGTCAGCATTGTGGCCGTAGACCAACTGCTACTGGAAGGTAACTCACCTCACAGTGCTGAAGTCCCGCAGACACAATCCCATATTGCTGAAGTCCCGCAGACTCGACCCCAACTGCTGGCTGACAGATTCCCGAACTGTCAACACCAAAATAACACCCAATTAATAATTGGTCCCAATACATAACCATACGTACATTCTTTGGGTAATTACTACATTACCCCTCGCTTGGCTTATTCAAGCCCAAGACCCAATCCGTAGGCCCAAAGTCAATTAGGAATCAAAGCCCAACACATGGCCCAATTTTCCAAATTGGGCCTAGGCCTATACATGGTATCATTCTGAGGCCCAACATCATATAATCATTAAGGCCCAACTATGGCCCATCTATGGCCCAATTTTCCAAATTGGGCCCAAGGCCCTTACATGGGCGTTACCCTAGGCCCATTAACTTATTCTAGTCCAATTGCTTGACTTTGGATGGCCCATTAATAACCCAATCATCAAGGCCCAATAATAAACCCAAATGAGATTAGGGTTTCACATAAAATAACAATTAGGGTTAGGTTTCCTACTTAATCCATTAAGGACTGAATCCTCTAAGGACTTTAATCCATTAAGTCTAATATCGTTTAGATTAATCTTTGCCAATGATTATTATTTAATATCTCAAGTTATTAAATAATTTCCGTGTGTCCCGATTAATTCCCCCAAATTAGGGTTTCATGGCATTAGGGTTTTCCAAACCCTAATTAGGGTCTCCAACCCAATACTAGTCCATTAATTAATTTCTTGGGCTTTTAGATCAATTAGGGCTTTATTGGGCCTATTAAGCCCACTAGAATATTATTAAGCCTATTAAGGTTTCATTAGGGTCCATTAATGTTTTATTAAGCCCATTAAGTCTTATTGGGTCAATTAGGGCTTCGTTGGGCCCATTAGGGTTTCAAACCCCCAAACGAATCAACACAATCGAGACAAAGCACACCGTCACCCGACATGGCGGCCGGTGGCGGCAGCCACCACCTCACGGTGGTGGTTTGATTTTTCCTTTCATTATTCCAATTTATTTTACATTTTACAATGAACCCATGAAATAAACACACACACCCACTACACTAAAATAACACACACGCAGCCACCTTGTGGTGGTCGGCGGCGGCAAATGGTGGTGTTGGCTATCCTCGATCTTCCGGTGAGTCATAACACACGCAACCCATAGCACAACAGGAAACACGAATAACACACCAAAACACGCATATCAATCTCCAAATACGCACCAGTCCCGGCCACCCATGCGGTGGTGTGAAGCACTCAAACGGAAACAACGACGAAATGTTCATCGGAACCCCCAACAGCCTCGCAGCACCGGGAAGAAATCGAGAAGGAGAGGAAGAATACGGAAAGGAGGCAGCGGTTATCCGTCATCTGGACGGCTGCACTACGACGGAGTGGCGAAGTCCACCGGATCTGCAACAGCGACAACGATGCCCCACAGGGGTTTCTCCCGATTCCTCGCTGCCATGACATCATATACGGGGTCTTCGTCTTCAATGGGGTGGCACAGCAGCGGTGCAACAGGAAACGAGGGAGATGGCGGCGGTTGGAGATTAAGGTAGAGAGGGTAGTGGTTGTATAGTCTTTTAGGGTTAGGGTAATGTAACAGGGAATAAGCAGCTATCGGTTTTAAATCCCGCATCAAACAAGCCTTTGCCCATTTTTACATGATTGGTCCCTCCCCCTTGGAATCTTTTCAAATCAGCTCCAATAATTACAATTCTGCCCCTCCTCTACAAATTTGTTCTCAATAAATTCCCAAAATTCACAAGTTAGCCCCTTGGTCTCCAAGATCTCTTCAATGAAGTCCCAGAAGTTACCATATAGCCCCTACCTTCAAAAATATATACAAAACTAATCAATAATTTACAAAACCACCCCTTGTTTGACAATTTCTTTTCAATTAAGGTCCAATGCTCAAACTTAAGCCATGTTAACATTTTTAGTCCCTGCCGTCTAACATTTTAGCCTTTGGTTCCCAAAAACCAACACCTTGCCATAGAATTATTTATTTTAGGACTACTAATCGTTCATTAGTTCATTTATTTATTTAATAAATAAACGGGTGGAACAACTCTCCCCCGCTTAAATTAGATTTCGTCCTCGAAATCATTTCTTACCATTTCTTATGCACCCAACCACTCAAGTAATATGGTCACCATCTTGGGCACACGCTGGCCTTCCCAGGGTAACTGTGACCAATCTTCGTAAAGCCCTAAAATATGTTGTCTCAAGATGGCATGATCCCCTGAAAGCCCACTCATACTGAATCATTATCCAAGAATCCAGTTCGTTTATCTTTCATCTGATTACTCAGTCCCTGATAACTCGAGGCTCCCACTAAAAATCAGGACCACAAGCCCAATTACCTTTGCAGGTCACTTATACTTGGCCATGGCTCAGCTAATCCCGCTGTGAGTGACTTGCTAATTCCCAATCAACCAGCTATTTCGTTCGTATTTGCAACCCAAAACACAAATACTAATACTAACCAAACGCTAAAACTGCTCGAACATTGAACTGCCTGAAGCAGTAAGCTGCTACATAGCTTCTTACCAAAAGTTACCGAGACTTCCTGGGTCTCAATTCGCTTGCCAATCCTCTGAAATACTGGGTTTACACCCGGCTACAGAGCCAAAGGACTCACTACTTAGTCGCCTCACACGACCTTTGAATGAAATCCTTTTCTGGAACTAGTTGCCACTAGTTATCATGACACTGTGACTCTACTACTTTCTGATATAACCGATCGGGCCCATACGTCGAATCTTGTCATCTTCAAATCCAAGGCTGAAAGTGATTGCTACCTGACCAATGGTAGCCTTATCTCACATGCCCTGAAGCAATCCATTACATCCCTGATCTCCCAACTGTAGTGGCGTTCCTACAGTCTTATCACTGGCTCAACCAGATCTAATCCATCTGGGTAATACCGAAATCCAATATAGGGATTTCCATATCCTCACTGCCGCACCCGAACTGGTGGGTACTACTGTTCCTTCTGCGTCTTAACAACGCGCTTACACTATCTACTAACCTAGTGAATGTTGTGGCTACACCCGCAATCTTACAACACTTCCCATACTATCTGACTACTAGTGAATGCTACGGCTACCCCCGTAGTCTTACAACACTTTCCATACCATCTGACTACTAGTGAATGCTACGGTTACCCCCATAGTCTTACAACACTTTCCATACCAGGTCGGACACGCACTCGACCTAACACATCATTGAACTAGAGTCCTAACCGGAACTCTGACATGGTTCCCGAAACCTGCTATCATGTGAACCCACTGTATCAGTACCGTACCCATGCCCGTGATCAAAGCGTCACAGTAAACCATGAAATCATCTACACCCTTTTGCAGGGTGAGAATCAGTGCCTCGTACAACCACCGTCTGAAAGCCTCGAAGGCTGCCTGCTATTCAGGCCCTCAACGAAGGCCACCGACTTCTTGGTCAGTCGGGTCAAAGGAACTGCAATCTCGGAGAAGTCCCATATAAATCTCCAGTAGTAACCTGCTAGACCCAAGAAACTCCGAATCTCATATGGAGACCTCGGAATCTCCCACTGCATGATGGCCTCTATCTTGGCCGTATCAACTAGAATACCTTTCTGGTTGACAAGGTGCCCAAGAGATTGTACCCCACGCAACCTAAACTCACATTTAGAGAACTTTTTAAAAGTCTCTCCCCCACTTAGAGTCGACTAAGTCTTCACTGCACACAAGAATTGAAGGATTTCCAATCCTCCTCGCTTTCTAATATTCCACTGATGACAACCTGTGCCTGCCAATGCTAGCGCTTAATCGCCAATTAAACCTAGAGATCTCCCATCCTCGGGAATCTTGATGAGTACTCTTGAAATCTGGTCCAATCTGACACCTTAATCTACCTCCCATGATGACAACTGGAGGCCTTAATTCTCACTCTGGCTGACGAATCCTCGCCCTCACTTCCAATCTTGCAGCACTACTAAACTCTAACTGAACACAGCCCATGCGAAAATACAATTCTCCTGAACATGTGATGACCAACCACTTATGCATCTAACACCCGCAACTGATACTACCCTTTTCATGTCACCAGCTCTGTCCTAGCAACGGTAGTGCCTTGAACTCCAAAGTTCATCCATAGACAATTATCGACCATAGTTGAACAATGATAGAACCCCATGAATGCTGAATTCACTGGAGAACAATCAATCCAACCCTGATCGAGTATCCTCTAAATAATACTCCTGCATAGATCCCGATAAGGATCCGAAATGATAACGATACGCGTAGAACCCACTCCGCAAGATGCGTCCATATTTGGATTCATCAAGGACCTTTCGGCATGCAGGATGGCATATATGATCCTTGATAACCCAAACACTAGCAGGAAAACCGACCTGAGGTCTGACTTATCCAACTCACTCACAATTCCAAAGCGATACATATTCCCAACATCCAACTAGTAGCAGTAAAATATGACATACCCGTAACATCTGGAGGAATCCGAGTCACCTCCAGCTAATATGATCAACCCTTCCACACCTGTAGCAGCCTAAACCCTTGGAGTGACAAACTCCCTTGTACATTCTCCTGTACGTGCTGTACTGACTCTGGCCCTACTAGCCCTTCACCTGATGATCAGAAATCATGGGTCTCTTCCTGAGACCCCTACTATACGCTCCTGGCACACAACTTTCCTTCCAGGGTGCTCCCAAATCGATCCCGCATCTGCAACTCTTAGAAATCATATCCTTCAGGGTCTGACACCCTGCCACGCTCACTAGCTCGCTTGCCAATGGCTAAGCTGCAACAACTGGAACATCATCTGTCCCTAAACTGGGTCATGAACTCTTCAATGAAGCTTCTTAGATTCTCCAAGACTCTCACTGATTCGAGTATGGATCCTGTGCTTTCAGTAGTACGGGCCCAATACTACCTTCCACACCTATCCATACTTTCCTCAGCAATCCTCCCGGATCCTCTAAGTCACTTCCTCAATTGGTACACCCCAGTCTAACTGAGCCTCACTACTAACTCACTGAAATATATCCTAGGCTTCCCTAGGTTCCCGAACTCACCCAGTCCTTAGCTGCTGAAAGATTCCCAGTAATGTCAACTAGCTACCTCATGAATATAGCCACATGCAACAGAGATCAGATAATCCTTCAAGTAACAGACTCATCCCTATAACGGTTAGACTCAAACGAGAGCTGCGCAATAGGGTCAAATCTATCACTCTGAGATTATCCAGTCTGTGCCACACGTGACTTAGCATATTCACTTAATAGTTAACTCACATTACTAAGAGTCCCACAGAGCACAAAGCAAGCAGCATTCAGACAATGGAAAATCTAACCATCATATTCCAATCAAATCATTCTATCCTCTAATCAGGAATCTGTACATGCAATTTAAAGGCTCATACAATCAGGCATAACCTAAACAGGCTATCCTATTACTGACTAATCAGTACTAACATACAAGTCTCCAAGCACATACAATAGGCATATAAGGCATCCTCCTAGATCCTTAGCCCTAATCTAGCATGCAATTCTCATAATCATATCATAACATAACTTGTATGGGTATCTTGGGAAAACTTACTTGAGCTCGGCTGATTGCACGCATCACACACTTTGTTCTTCTTAAAGTTCTTTTCTATTTTCAGATTCTTTTCAAACTCCTTTTTATAAAATGGTTTTACTTTTGAAAATTTTCATACCAAGCCCTTAGGTTGAGTTCAGACACACTCGAGAGTATGTCCGAATCCCTCAAGCCAAGGCTCTGATACCAACTTGTAACATCCCAAAAATACAGGCCAAAAATTTCATTTTTAAATACGTCATTATAAAACCAACAGTGTAATAAAACATTTGTAATATCATGTCATGTCAAAACCAAAGTAGAAATAATCAATCATGTTATCATAAAACAATATCAGAGTGTAATCCCAAAGATCTCATGTGCGGAAAACCATAGTGTGATGCGCTGCGATCAAGCCGGCTCTTTTCCTTTGAAAAAGAAGTACCTGAAACCAAAACTGAAAACCGTAAGCACGAAGCCTAGTGAGTTCCCCCATCATACCACATACCATACAATATACTGTCAGGCAATTCTCGGGCGCTTGCCTTACCCAGGTCAAACCATTCTAGGGTGTTTGACGTACCCAGGTCAAACCATTCTGGGGTGTTTGACATACCCAGGTCAAGCCATTCTGGGGTGCTTGACGTACCCGTCGGTCTATTTCACCCGACTAACGGGGACTATTTCACCCCCTACTACTACCACATAGCATAACATAATGTACTGTCAGACAATTCTGGGGGTGTCTGACTTACCCAGGTCAAGCCATTCTGGGGTGCTTGACGTACGGTCGGTCTATTTCACCCGACTACCGGGGACTATTTCACCCCATACTGCTACTATCACATATATCATAACATATCATGCCAACATATAAACATATCATCACATACTGTCAGACATATCTGGGTGTCTGACCTACCCTTCGGTCCTAGCAACCGAACTCTACTACTATCACATATACATATCATGCCAACATATAACATATCAGGTAGTAGCAACCTAGATGATATCACAAAGACAATCATCTAACATACAACTCCTACTGGTGGGCCAGCATTGTGGCCGTAGACCCACTGCTACTGGAAGGTAACTCACCTCACAGTGCTGAAGTCCCGCATACACAATCCCATATTGCTGAAGTCCCGTAGACTCGACCCCAGCTGCTGGCTGACAGATTCCCGAACTGTCAACACCAAAATAACACCCAATTAATAATTGGTCCCAATACATAACCATACGTACATTCTTTGGGTAATTACTACATTACCCCTCGCTTGGCTTATTCAAGCCCAAGACCCAATCCGTAGGCCCAAAGTCAATTAGGAATCAAAGCCCAACACATGGCCCAATTTTCCAAATTGGGCCTAGGCCTATACATGGTATCATTCTGAGGCCCAACATCATATAATCATTAAGGCCCAACTATGGCCCAATTTTCCAAATTGGGCCCAAGCCCCTTACATGGGCGTTACCCTAGGCCCATTAACTTATTCTAGTCCAATTGCTTGACTTTGGATGGCCCATTAATAACCCGATCATCAAGGCCCAATAATAAACCCAAATGAGATTAGGGTTTCACATAAAATGAAAATTAGGGTTAGGTTGCCTACTTAACCCATTAAGGACTGAATCCTCTAAGGACTTTAATCCATTAAGTCTAATATCGTTTACATTAATCTTTGCCAATGATTATTATTTAATATCTCAAGTTATTAAATAATTTCCGTGTGTCCCGATTAATTCCCCCAAATTAGGGTTTCATGGCATTAGGGTTTTCCAAACCCTAATTAGGGTCTCCAACCCAATACTAGTCCATTAATTAATTTCTTGGGCTTTTAGATCAATTAGGGCTTTATTGGGCCTATTAAGCCCACTAGAATATTATTAGTGTCTGACTTAACATTTTTAGTCCCTGCCGTCTAACATTTTAGCCTTTGGTTCCCAAAAACCAACACCTTGCCATAGAATTATTTATTTTAGGGCTACTAATCGTTCATTAGTTCATTTATTTATTTAATAAATAAACAGGTGGTACAAGAATACTCTTCTGGTTGACAAGGTTCCCAAGAGATTGCACCTCGCGCAACCAGAACTCACATTTGGAGAACTTTACAGAAAGTCTCTCCCCCACTTAGATTTGACTAAGTCTTCACTGTACGCGAGAATTGAAAGATTCCCAATCCTTCTCACTTTCTAGTATCCTACTGATAACAACCTGTGCTTACCAATGCTAACGATCAATTACCAGTCAAACCTTATGATTGTCCATCCTCTGAAATCATGAAGAGTACTCTTGAAATCTACTCCAGTTTGACACCTCAATCCACCTCCCATGTTGACAACTAGAGGCTCTAATCTTCACTCTGGCTGACGAGTCCTCGTTCCCACTTCCTATCTCGTAACACCACTGAACTCTAACCGTACACAGCCCATGCGATAGTGCCTTGAACTCCAAAGTTCATCCATAGATAATTCTCGACCACACCTGAACAATGATAGAACCCCCGAACGCTGATGACCAACCACTTATGCATCTAACACCCGCAACTAACACTACCCTATTCCTGTTACCAGTTCTTCCCTAGCAACGATAGTGCCTTGAACTCCAAAGTTCATCCATAGATAATTCTCGACCACACCTGGACAATGATAGAACCCCCGAACGTTGAATCCACTAGAGAATTATCACTCTAACCCTGACCGAGTATCCTCTAGATAATACTCCTGCATAGATACCGACAAAGATTCGGAATGATAACGGTACATCCCTCTGTGGGTTCATCAAGGACTTTTCGGCATGTAGGATGGCATATATGATCCTTGATAACCCAACCATTAACAGAAAACCGAACCGAGATCTAACTTATCCAAACTCACTCACAATTCCAAAGCGATACATATTCCAAACATCCATCTAATAGCAGTGAAAGATGACATACCCGCAACATCTGGAGGAATCTGAGTCACCTCCAGCTGACATGATCAACCCTGCCACACCTGTAGCAGCCTAAACCCTTAGAACGACAACTCTCTTGTGCACTTTCCCGCACGTGCTGCATTGAATCAGGCCCTACTGGTCTTTCTCCCGATGATCCAAAATCATGGGTCTCTTCCCGGAACCCTCTACTATACTCACCTAGCACGAAACTCTCTTCTCAAAGTGCTCCAAATCGATCTCAAATCTGCAACCTCTTGGAAATCATATCCTTCATGGTGTGACACCCTGTCACGCTTACCAGCTCACTTGCCAATGGCTAAGCTGCAACAACTGAAACATCCTCTGTCCCCAACCAGGTCACAAACTCTTCCCGAAGCTTCTCACATTCTCCAAGACTCTCACTGATTCGAGTATGGATCTTGTTCTTTCAGTAGTATGGGCCCAATACTACTTTCCACACCTATCCATACTTTCCTCAACAATCCTCTCGAATCCTCTGAGTCGCTTCCTCAAACTGATACCTAAGCCTCACTACACCTCGCTACTAACCCACTGAAACATATCCTAGGCTTTCCTAAGTTCCCGTACTCACCCAGTCCTCAGCTGCTGAAAGATTCCCAATAATGTCAACTAGCTACCTCATGAATATAGCCACATGCAACAAAGATAAGATAATCCTTCGAGTAATAGACCCATCCCTAGAACGGTGGGACTCAGACAAAAGCTACGCAATAGGGTCAAATCTATCACTCTGAGATTATCTAGCCTGTGCCATATGTGACTTAGCATATTCACATAATAGCTAGCTCACATTACTAAGAGTCCCACAATGCACAAAGCAAGCAACATTCAGACAATGGAAAAAATCTAACCATCATAATCCAATCAAACCATTCTATCATCTAATCAGGAATCTTTACATGCAATTCAAAGGCTCATACAATCAGGCATAACCTAAACAGGCTATCCTATCTCTGACTGATCAGTACTAGCATGCAAGTCTACAAGCACATACAATAGGAATATAAGGCATCCTTCATAGATCCTTAGCCCTAATCTAGCATGTAGCTCTCATAATCATATCATAACATAACATATCATAACATGTATGGGTATCTTGGGGAAAACTTACTTGAGCTCGGCTGATTGCACGCATCACACACCTTGTTCTTTCCAAAGTTCTCTTCTCTTTCAAATTCCTTTCAAACTCCTTCTTATAAAATGATTTTTCTTTTGAAAATTTTCATACCAAGTCCTTAGTTTAAGTTCAGACACACCGGGGAGTGTGCCCGAATCCCTCAAACCAAGGCTTTGATACCAACTTGAAACATCCCAAAATCCAGAACCAAAAATTTTGTTTTAATTAAGTTATTACATAAAACCATCAGTATAAAAACATTCATAATAATAATATCTTGTGTCAAACCAATGTGTCAGTAATCAAAACATGTTATCATAAAATAATATGAGATTGTAATCCCAAGGATCTCATGTGCGGAAAATATAGTGTGATGCGTTGCGATCGAGCCGACTCATTTCCTTTGAAAATGAAGTACCTGAAACCAAAACTAAAAACAGTAAGCACGAAGCTTAGTGAGCTCCCCCATCATACCACATACCATACAATCACATATTGCCAGGCATATCTGGGTGCCCGACCTACCCTGCTGAGCATACCGGGTTGCTCAACCTACCCCATGTCAGGCATATCTAGGTGCCCGACCTACCCCTTCAGTATCTTTCAACCGATAACCGGGAGCTTGCCTCCCCTTCGGTATCTTTCAACCGGTAACCGGGGACTATTTCACCCTTACCACTACGACATAAAAGCATAGCATAAACATATAAATCACATACTGCCTAGCATATTTGGGTGCTGGCCTACCCCTTCGGTCCTGTCGACCGGTAACTGGGGACTATTTCACCAACTACTACTACCACATGATATCATATCATATATATCATAATCTGCCTAGCCTAGTTGGGTACTAATCTACCCCTTCGGTTCTATCGACCAGTAACCGGGACTATTTCACCCCGTACTACTACTATCACATAAAATCATATCATGCTAGCATATAAACATAACATGTAGCAATAACCTAGATGAATATCACAAAGACAATCATCTAACACACAACTCCTACTGGTGGGCCGACATTGTGGTTGTAGACCCACCGCTACTGGAAGGTAACTCACCTCACACCGCTGAAGTCCTGTAGATACAACCCCCAACTGCTGGATGACAGATTCCCGAACTGTCAATATCAAAACATCACCCAATTAATAATTGGGTTCCAACACATAACCATAAATACATACTTGGGGGTAAATACTACTTTACCTGTAACGCCCGGGTTTCAGGGCTAAGCATATTTGTCAATTTAATAGTCTAGGTCAACTATTGTAACTCTTTTTGAAGTAATAAATATGAAATATTTGAGTATTATGTGAATTATGTGTATTTATGTGCTTATTATTTAATTATAAATGTATAATAAATAAAAGATAAAAATAAGCGTCAAAATTAAAGTGTGAGATAAGCCCAATATCTTTATATAAAGTTGTATTGGTCGAAACAAGGATTCCGGGGATATAAAGAACGCCGAAATCTGAGTTCTAACGAAGAAGTTATGACCCGTTGAAGTTTCGCGACGGAACCGACATGATACCGGGAAGCGTAAATAGTGAATTTACGATAGAGCGAGATTTAGCCTTAGTGATCTAAAAAAAAGTCGTAGAATATGTTAAACTAAGAACATCGATAAAAAGAACGCCCAAATCTGACTTTATATGAAGAAGTTATGATTTTTCGAAATTTCGAATTAGCAATGTACAACCCGAAATTCGAATATTAGATCGAGTGATTTTTAGCCGACACGATCTAAACGAGAATTGAAGATCTCGTTAAGAGTAGCGTAACGGGAAAAAGATGGGCGAAAACGGACGTCAGATGAAGAAGATATGAGGAATTAACAGACCAATCCTGTCCCGACCTGTTAATAATATAAAATTTAAAATCGAGTCAAAATTAGCCGACGGAATCTATACGAAAGTTGTAGAGTACATTCCCACCTTCGTGTGGATATAAAGAACGTCAAAAACGGAGCTTGTACGCGAAAGTTATGAATTTTTAAAGTTTGTACTCGATTTTGCGAGATCTGATACGAAGTCGCTGACGTGGCGCTTTCCCAGCCGTTCGATGATAATCGCTGAAGTCGTCTTGGATCGTGACATGTAGCCCCCTCGCTACGCCCAACGTCCGGTCTCGTACGTGCCGCGTTCGCATAGCCATGCTCGATCAAGGAGAAGCCACGTCGCACCACCGAGCCTTCGTCACTTGGTCATCTTATCCGAAGTTACGCCCCACGTAACCTTCTGAACGCCCCGCGTAGTGCGGAGCCTCGCACCTATATAAGGGGTGCGAGGGCAGCCGATTTTTCACACCAAAATCTTCTTCTCTCTCTAAAATACTTTCTCTCTCTAGCTCCCCAACCACCCCTAAGCCCTAGATAAAACCCCTAGCTCCCGAGAGAAGCCCCGAGGCTCCCGGAGTCCCGAGAAAAAGAGCCTTTCGGTTTCGAAACGCTGCTCCAATTAAGTTCCGATTTTCGATAAAATTCGTTGTAAGTGAGCTATGCCTAACCTATCTTTAGTTTAGCTTATGTTTTAATATAGTAATGTTATTAGGACCTTATAATGAGTATTTGGGCTATTATTATAAGTTATATAGAGTGTTGTTTAACGCTTATATAATAATAATAATAGCTAGACTATTAATTAGTCACGGTTAACGTTAGACTAAACCCTAGTGGTATTGATACTAGGTTTTATCGAGGGATAATTGTTTTGAGATAACGAAGCGCTGCTCGAAGGCAGAATCACCACCTTTTTCAGGTGAGTGCATAGTTACTCTCAGCTTACACATAGATATGAAGTATTTTATATAAATTACGTGTTATGTGTGCATATTACCTGAATACTTGCTATCTATGCTGGATGAACATTTTTATACATGTTTTCAATGATTTAAACTGTATATGTATTTTATATCTAGGAAAATGTTGGGGTAAAACATGGGTAGATGTATTAGTTGCTGTGTGACAAAATAAAATAATGAGAGGCCTCGTTATAGATGTTATTGATGATCTAGTCATCTAGCAAAGTATAGATGACGACCACGGACTATTCTAGACAGTCCAGTGGAACACTAGCAGGCTCGCAACCTATAGGTGTTTATTTAAACTGTGTGTTTATTTGAACCGTGTGCTCACCAAATGTACTCCATCCCCCACATGGTTGCCTTAAGGACATTTATTGCTGAGGAATCCCCTTAGCAGTAGTGTCCATCCTGATGATAGTCCTTGGACTAGGTCCCTTGTGTTAGATGTCTTAGGGACGTAAAGTGAGGATAACGGGAATGGGTAATCGGGTTTGATTGGTTTGATAAAGTTAATAAACTTATTTATTGTGGGTTGAAAACCCTATGTGCTCACCAGGCTCCCAAGCCTGACCCACTTAGTTTCTTGTATTACAGGTAGTGGCGCATGAGCATAGATGTGATGTTTTGGATGAGGGATTACGGATATAGGCCTGTAGATATGCAATAATGTTGTAAGGCTTATATTGTATTGTTTATACTTATGTACTGTATCGAACATGACATCCCGAGTCTTTTAATGAAATACATTTCTAAGGAAATGCTTTTGATAAATCTGTATCATAATATTGTTTTGGAACAAACTCCGCAACTCTTTTATTAAAAAAGATCACTCTGATTTTGAAATAAAGTATAAACAAAACCGGTCTTTTCTGGCCGTGATTTTGGGGATGTCACATTACCCCTACCTTAGCTTTATTCAAGCCCAAGGCCCAATCCAAAGGCCCAAAAGTCAACTATGAGTCAAAGCCCAACATATGGCCCAATTTTCCCAAACCTTTATAAGGTCTTACCATAAGGCCCAACCATTTAGTCCAGTCCAACAATTGTCATTCTAATGCATCAATATCACATAATCATGAAGGCCCACCCATCTATGGCCCAATTTTCCAAATTGGGCCTAAACCCTCACATATGGGCCTTATCCTAAAACCCATTAAATTATTCAATCCAAATGATTATTCTTGGATGGCCCATTAATAATCCAATTACCAAAGCCCAAAGGAAACGCCCAACTCAAGGCCCAAGTGAAATTAGGGTTTCCACATGAAATGATGATTAGGGTTAAGTTTTCCTACTTAACCCTGTATGGACTTAATCCATTAAGTCCCACATGGCCTTAGGTTAATTTGCAACGATTATTAATTAATATTTTAAGTTTGTTAAATAATTTTGATGCTATCCCGATAAGTCCCAAATTAGGGTTTCATGGCATCAGGGTTTTCCAAACCCTAATTAGGGTTTCCAACCCATCTTAGCCCAATAGGCCCAATAGCTAGGTCCTTAAGCCCATTAGGGTTTTCCTTAGGTCGATTAGGGTCCAATAGACCCATTAGGGTTTTCACTAGGCCCATTAGAGTTTCAAGCATCCCAAACGAATCAAACTCAACAAGGCAAGCACACCGCCACCCGACACGTCGGCCGGTGGTGGCAGCCACCACCCTAAGGTGGTGGTTTTCAATTTCTTTTCCTTAATCCAATTTTTGATTACATTTTACAAGGATTTAATTCCAAATTAAACACACTAAACACAATAAACACACACACATGTAGCTACCTAATGGTGGCCGGCGGTGACGCATGGCGGCAGCCACCACCTCACAGTGGTGGTGGTGGTTGTTCTTGATTTTACAGCCAACAACTACCCACACGACACCAACCATAGCAAAAACAAACACCCACACACTTCTTGCTTGAAAACGGATCCTTCCATCGATCTAGCGGCGTACAACAGCGACAATAAGCGGCATATTGCGATGACAACCACCATGGTCGGCTGCCATGGTGGTTCTCCATGACCCTACTCGACAGAAATTCCCCCACAGCGCACCCACGTCGCACACGAGCCTTGAACCAAACCATCATTCACCGGTGATAGTAGGAAACGCCATGAGTTCCTCCACCCACAAGGCGGCAGGCGACGGGATAAATAGAAGAAGAAGAAGAAGAACAATATCAGCGATTTGGAACAACTACAACAGCCGTGGTGGTTGATTTATGACCTCATCAACAATGATGGAACCAGAGGAAAGCGAGATTGCGACTTCATCGATCATTACACCCACTGGCAGCGGCAGTTGAAGTTGCTTGGCAGTTGGTTCGTGACTCCGACCATGGCTACGAGGTAGTTGATCGGTCTTTAGCATGCTTTGGGTTCGTTGGCACTCATCAGGGGGAAACATCTCTGGTGGCACACGACTTCGACGACGGGAGTTGTGGCGGCGCTGGCTAAGGGGTCATAAGGGTGGCGGCTGGTGAAGAAACGATTAGGGTTAGGGTTTTGGTGCACGTAACCCTTAAAAACGAGAGAGGAGGACTATCAGGTTTAAGTCCCGTCCCTATTCAAACTTATACTCTTTTTCCCTCTTTAGTCCCTCCCCATAAAGTCTCTTTCAAAACAGCTCCAACATTTACCAATTACACCCCTGTTATTGTAATTCTTTTCAACACAAGTCCAAATAAATTTCCAATCAGCCCCTAGCATCAGAATTCTATTCATAATTGGTCCGGAAGTTACATTTTAACTCCCATTTCCAGATTTTAATACATTTAAGTCCCGATAATGAACACTCCTATCAATTTACTATCACCTTAGAGCTAAATTAAAATAATATAAAGTACATCTCGGGGTTTTATGACCATTTTTATTCATTTTATTTATTTATTTATTTATTTATTTATTTAATAGATAAACAGGGTGTTACATATAAGAATGACTTTTTTATGTTTGAAGCTTTACCTCTTGATGGTGTGTATGAAACTGTGATTTTTGTTGATAGCTTAGGTAATAGTGTATTTCATATTAATTCGTCTAATGGTTTAGACAAGGCGTGCTTGTCGAATTGTCGTCTTGGGCACATTAAAAAGAAAAACATCACTACTAAGGCAAGATGATGAATGCGAATCTTGTCTTTTAGGGAAGATGACAAAATCACCTTTCACTGGATCTTGTGAAAGAGGTCAGGTTTTTTTGGATCTCATACACATAATTGTGTGTGGGCCTTTTAGATCCACCACAAGGGATGCTCATCGTTTTATGTGTCATTTACAGATGATTATAGCGGATTTGGTTTTATCTCCTTAATCAAGCATAAATCAGAAACCTTTGAAAAGTTCAAATAGTTTAAACATGTACTCAAGAATTAATTAGGCAGGAAGATATAGATGATTTGATCTGACAGAGGAGGAGAGTATCTTAGTATCGAGTTCCACGACTATCTCAAGGAATGTAGAATTGTTTCATAATTAACCCCTCCTAGAACACCACAACGTAATGGTGTAGTTGGGAGGCGTAATCGGACCTTGTTAGACATGGTTCATTCCATGATTAGTCTAGCTTCTCTTCCCGTTTATTTCTGGGGATATTCCTTAGAGACAACCGCCTATATCCTTAATATTGTCCCTACCAAGAAGGCTATCAAAACACCTCACGAGATAGAACCTAGAAGTGAGATATGTATTTTCATTGGCTACCCATAAAATTGTATTGGATATTTGTTCTACAGACCTAGTGAGAACGTGGTATTTGTAGCACGAAGAGGAGTCTTTCGCGATAGAGAGCTCATATGCAAAGAGGACAATGGGAGTACCATTGACCTTGAAGAGATTTAAGAATCAACCAATAAAGGAACCTTAGAATATACTAGCTCTCAACCAGAGGATGAGACTCCTGATGAATTCGTTGATATAGTAGAGTTAGCATGTCACCTGCGTTATATGGTTTCCATATAACGTCGAATGGTGACACGTTTATAAGTGATGATACATTGGTAAATTTGGATGAGCCAGATAACTACATGGAAAAGATGGTAGGCCTTGAAGCTGCCAAATGGAAAGAGGTAATGGACAACGAGATCAAGTCCATGTATGATAACCAAGTTTGAAATTTGGTTGATCAAGAGCCTGGTCAAAAGACAGTTGGTTGCAAATGGAATTTCTAGAAAAAGAATGACGTAGATGGAAAGGTACACACTTTTAAAGCATAATTGGTTGCAAAGGGCTGTACTCAAACCCCAGGGATTGACTATGATGAGACCTTCGCACCAGTGGACAAGATAAAGTCTATTAAGCTAATGTTCACCATAGTTGCCTCTCATGCTTACGAAATATGGTATATGGATGTAAAAATCGATTTCCTTAGCGAGAAGTTAGTTGAGGGTGTTTAAATGAGTCAGGTAGAGGGTTTTGTAGATGCAAAGTTTCCTAATAGAGTGTGTAAGCTTGAGAAATCCATTTATGGGTTGAATAAGTGTCCCGCATGTAACGTCTCAAAAATTACAACAAATTTAAACACTTCAAAACAACCCATTTACTAAAAAGAAGTGTTTACAAAACCATTATTTTCAACATTATTTACATTAGAGTTTCCCAAGATCCAATGCTATAAAAACAGGAAGATGTGCACGATCACACCTTCGCTTTCCCACGATCCTTTGAAGTACCTAAAATAATAAACTGAAATCGTAAGCACGAAGCCTAATGAGTTCCCCCAAAGTACCACCACGTGAACATAACAAATTACAACATGCATTGGGTCCACAACTAAAAGACTGGATTACCCTGAGCCTACAGTATGAGTCTGGCTTGCCTATTGGTTCCACAACTCATATCTGGCTTGCTCCTTATCCCACAACATAAGTCTAGATTGCCCTTAGGGCCCACAAATTATGTTTGGCTTGCTCATGAGTCCACAACATAAGTCTGGCTTGCCCTAGAGGCCCACAACTTATGTATAACTTACCCCTGACCTAATCAGTCATCATACAGAAATACCAATATACCACGGGTCCAATAAGTCATCAAACCGGAATACCCTTTGTCCCTCAGTACAACTCTGACATGCCAATCGGGCCCTTATCTTGTATCTGGAATGCTCGCTAGCCCTGAGTATGATTATGGAATGCCAATCGGCCCCTCGTCATATATTTGGAATGCTCCCGGGTTTGTTGGCTACAACACAAATCAGTACAACCTTAAACCAACACAATATGTCATAACATATAAACATATAATTCGTCAACATGCAAATAGGCAGATCTACAGATCACTACTTCATAGCAACACCCTATAAACTAGGATACTGATCTAACAAATCACTAAACCATAGCAACATACGGTAAACGAGGACATCAATCCAATGAGTCGGCCTTGGTGCCTTCGACCCAAAAGTACAGTGAGGAAAACTCACCTCTCAGCCTGAAAACAATCTAAATGAATCTCTGCTCTGACATCCATCTCTACAGGTCACCTATTTAACAGATAGAGACCAAGGCTTAACTATAACTCGAAATACCCAAAATACCCTTAAGTCAAACTTGGTCAACCCTTGTCAAAGTCAAAGTTAATGGTTAAGGTCTCAAAACTCAATATCCCTTCCCAGTAGAGTACGCCCTACGTACCAAGGGAGTACGCCCAACATACTCTGATGTTGACCAAAAAGCAGTGTGCTAACCACGTACACAGCCTAGTCCCAAAACTCTATTATAAGCTTATTCCATTAAGCCCTTCCATCCAAAACTCAGATCCAAGCTCCAAAATGATGTCCTAAGTCAAAAAGTTTCCAACTTTATGACTTTGCATGGCTATTAAATGCTTAATGTCCAAAACCCTATGTTTTTAACCCAATAAGACCATCTAACACATGCATGGGTTACATACAACACTCAAGATCATATTTTTATGGTTCATAATAGCTCCATAATGGATAACGTTTCGAATTTTATACATTAGAATGGTCTCAATAAAAAAGATCGAGTCTTTAAGTCTCAAAGGGACCAAAAAAGTGCATCTTTTCAACTTAATCCATTAAATCCAAGTCTCTAACCTTCAGATTTGAATCAAAATGATGTTTAGATGGATAAAGTTTCCAACTTTATCCATAACTAGGTCACAGACTTTCAAGATCAAAACTTTATGCACTTAAAGTGACCAAAAGCTCAAAAGACCCAAAACTATCTAAATCTAACAATTTCATCATCAAGACTCAAACTTTATACCTCTAGAAGAAAGATCAAGGTGAACAAAGTCTGGATCTACAAGCTCGAATGCAAACAAAACTTCTTCAATGTGTTCCTTTTTCTCCAAGGTGCACAAAGAACACTCCAAATCACTTAAAAACACCTTCTTTTTGCTCATAATGCTCAACTATGGTTAGGGTTACAAGAGGGGTGTTGAAGAGGTGGAGGCTGAGAATGGAAAAGGTTTGGGGGAGTTAAGGAGCTTTAATAGGGCTCAAACCACGAACATAAGATTTGGGAACTGATCGCGTACACCCAGTGTATGCAATTTATGCCCAACATACTCAGGCATACTCAGTACGCCCATCATACTCAATTTGCGCCCAGCGTACCCGGCTGACTCAAAAATCACCCTAACTTCAAACGGCCATCATTTCTTCGTTCCAACTCATTTTTCGACGTTCTTTATATCGACGGAAAGGTGCTGAAGAGCTCTAATGTTATCTAAATATCTTGGACTAAAAAATATCTCGAATAAAATCCATATTTCACTCAAGAACCCGACCTATGACTTTTCCCTTTCTACCCTTTAGCCCATAACACAATTCAAGGGTAGAATCTCTTAACTATCATTACCTCCTTTGTTAAACCGGTTGTCAGACCCGATTTAAACAATAAATAATCACTGTTGGTTGCACTAAAAACATAGCACAGGGAAGCAAGGTCGAATCCTCAGGGACACAACCTAACATTCAATGTTGTTTTACATCAGGCACAATATAGTCAAGAAACAGAAATATAAAAGGGGGTTTTTTAATTAAACTAAAAAGTAAAAAATGCATTGATATTAAAATAAATGAAAATCAATATTAAAAACGATTTCAGTCTTGCTGCGACTTTCCTAATCATGCAATCAATTCAGATCTGGTTATTCAGAATGCGTTCTATGTAAGTTGGTACTAATAAAAACTAATAAGCTTTAGTATAATCTCTTTTACCTAAACTAGTTAACCAAAATAAGTTTTTTGAATTAACCCTAACTTTTTACTGTTTAATTAATCAGGCTCTTAGTTAAATCAGAAAATTTTTATTAAGTTATGTGTAAAATTCCCAGCAATACCCAACACTTCTCAAAGTATCGGAAGCCTAAAGATATGATTTTTACAATTTATATCAGAGTTAAATCCCAAAACGGAACCAATATGATACTTGTTACTTTTTACCAGTTGACAAGAACAATTACGGATTCTATTAACTGATTAACTGGAATGATAAAACCCTAGCTAGGTGACCAGACTAACAAGAATTTAAAACCAAACATTCACTAAGCTCAAAATTGAAAAATCTAGATAGAAAAACAAAACAAAAATCAGATCTGATAACTAATCACATGAAAAGTACAAGTTTATACAGAACTAAAAACTAAAGCTTAGCCAGACATGGATAAAAACAAAACTAAACTAGATAAAAGAATCATTTACTAATAAATCTTGATAAACTAATTGAATGATATGATTTACATCCTTCAGATCTCTATAAGTCGCTGAAAGATATCAAAAATTGCCTTCAGAAGTGGTTTTAGTCGGCTGGAATCGTCTCTCGGTCGTCAGAAATTTCCTTCAGAAATTGCCTTCAGATCTCCATAATTGAATGAGATGATTCGCAACCTTCAGATCTCTATGGGTCTATTTATATGTCCATCGGCTAAAACGGTGTGTATGTCATCACATGTATCAAAGTTACGATCGCATGTATTGAAGAAAACGCGTATGAGACTGACTAAATGAAGTACGTTGTTGTTTTGAGACATTTTGGCAAAGTTGCGACCGCATAAAGGGTAGTTGTGATTTCATAAAGACCATTTTTCATCCATCTGAATTTTTGGCACGAAAAATCTCCGAAGTCAAGCTGCGAGTCAAACATGCGATCGCATGGACAAAGCTGCAATCGCATGGACAAGACATGCGATCGCATGTATTGAATTTTGTGCCTTTTTGATCTTCGTTCTTCCTTCTATGATGTTCTTGATCATTCCTCTCCATCCTTCCTTAGTTATTACTCCATTTTAAGCTCCAAACGTGCATCAAATTGCTCCCAAAGCACTGATCCACTTGAACTATCTAAAAATGACATAAAAATGCTAGCAGTACGGAAATTCTGATAAAAATACATAAGTTGAAGATTATTTAAACAAATGGCATGCAAATGTACAAAATATGATCCTAAATTCTAATGAAAACTACCCTAAAAGACGCATAAAATGGCATCTAACAAATCTCCCAAAGCTCGAACCTTACTTTCCTTCAACTAAGAAAAAGATAAAACATTATAAACAAATAGAAAGATGTAAATGAGATAAAAATAATTTAGAATAAAAAGAAATAAAAACTTAAACTAAAATAGTTCACTCTTTTTTTTGTCACATGATCAGATTTTACAACTAGGAAGCTCCAATGAAATCACTATCTAGAAAACAGTCTCAATACTTTATACTAACGATTCATAATTATATTTAAATAAGTCGAACCAAGCTTGAACAAATAATTTTTACGCCGAATTTAATTTGTGAAAGCAGTTTATTTTTAAAAATAATTTCACGAAAATTCATTCATAAAAAATTAGCTTGATTAACCCCTCATTTTTTTTCCGAACTCGTCCAGTAAACGCGGTAAGCTCCATTGTGGACAGAAAATCCGAGCTTACCCCTATGATTCCACTATCGAGGGATTTATTTCATTATACCACACATCTTTTTTGTCTTGATCAACTCTTCAGATTTAACTTGCTTGCTTCTTGGTTTCGACTTGAACTTGACTTGGATTTAACTTTGAGTTGTAGATTCTTCAAGTTGCTTGATGTACCATTTCTAACATATATATTGCTTAGGCGTGAATTTTACTTTGAGGCCCATCATATCTTCAATACTTCAAAAATTATAATAAATTGTGGGTATAACAAGAGTTTCCTCTCAACCTCAAAAGGCATAGAAACTATAGGATTCAGTACTTCAAGGAATGATAAAGGTTATCTAATCTAGGTTCTTTTTAAGGCATTTAAGGAAATTATTTTCAAAACACTTTTCACTTTTTCATCCCACACTTCCATTGTAAAAATTATCTGACTCATATGTTGGTTCATATTGAAAACATTTAAAGCACTTGAAAAGATAATTATTAATATCGATTGTAATGAGACTTTATTTTTGGTAACTATCACACTTCATCTTAACAGAGTTATTGAATGTAAATAATATCCTCATCTCATGTAAAATTTTTAATATTTTATATGCAGAAAATAAGAAAAAAAACTATAATAACTAGAAATAAAATCTTTTTGGTTTTTTTTTTATTTTATGAATACAGAAAAATAAAAATGAAAATAAAATATTTATGGATTTTTGAAATTTTTATATGCAAATGCAATGCAGAAATAAAATGAAAAAATAAAAATAAAAATTGAAGAAGTTAGCCCTAAAACTAAAATTTTAGATTTTTTTAACAAAAAAATGCAATTTTTTACACTAACGCCCTCCCCAAACTTAAAATGTTGCATTGTCCTCAATGCTCAAAGAGGAATGAACAACTCAATAAAGCATATAAAAATAAAAAGGTGTAGCTATAAGTTTGTAGAAATCTAATTTTGACGAAAAATGATGACGAAAAATCTGAATTTCAACAACTCTTTCAATCATTTGATTTCCCCAACCAGATAAAGGAACGACACCTTTTTTAAAGTCGTTGGCTCGACTTTGCCCAACCAGATAAAGGAACGACTAAAGACCGCACACAGCCCATAAAAGCGACATTGACACAAGACGCAAACCCTTAAAATTCAAAGAAAAAGACCGCATCCTACTAAAGGTTACTCTATGGGAAGATGCCATTAGATTTAGGAAAACGAGGTAAACTAAATCCCCAATACATCAGACCTTTTCAAATCCTGAAAACGGTTGGTCCGGTGGCTTACAAACTCAATTTACCTCAAGAACTTAATTAAGTTCACGATACATCCCACATATGTAATTTCAAAAGTGTCTCTCTAAAAAGAACCTTGTCTTTTCTCTTGACGAGATCTAGGTCAACACTAAACTTCACTTCGTTAAGGAACCGGTGGATATCATGAATCAAGAAATTAAAAGCCTCAAACAAAGCCGAATAACTATAGTAAATGCCCGATGAAACTCTCGTAGAGAGACGGAGTTTACTTGGAAATGTGATGATCAAATGAAACAAAAGTATCTGCAATTTTTCAGCGGTGCTCCCTCCACTACTAGAATGAAACACTAGTAGAACAAAATGATAGTGGAAAAAAATAATCTAGAACATAATAATTTCGGGACGAAATTCCCTTAAGGGGGAGGTAATGTGATATCCCGAAATTTAGGTCAAAGACTGTGAACGGTCAAGTTCACAGTAAGCCTTTTGGTAATTTGACTCATTGAGTTTTCGGGCATCTAATGTTAAATAAATGAGTTATTTCAACTATTATAAGATACCAAATGGTATCTTGCTTCTAAATATGTAATTTGGCAAACAAATCAAACTGCTCAAATTGCAACCATAGGAATGTGTCTGAAAAACTGAAATTTTGTATTAAACAGTTGTGAGCAATACAAACACTCTAGTCTCGTAGTACATGTTTCCATGATTTCGAAAATATAAAGAACATACAAAATGGAGTTCGTATTCAAAAGATACGACCATTTATGAATCCAAAACCAGTATAATACTGATTTTTTAAAAACTGTCAAAATAGTTTCTATCCGTTGAGAGACTTGCACACCTCAAATGAAAATTCCGAAAGCATTTTTAGACTTAGGCTGTAGCCTAATATTTAATTTCACATTTGAATATTTTAGTAATAATATTTATAACACTAAAAAAAATAAGATGTTTTCTGATTATTAATCGCGAAACCTTAAACTATTGATTTCGACATAATCTCTATTATTGGTAATGTATTCCGAAAAAATATAGGAATCCAAACCGGTTGTGATGGATTTTAACGATGGAAATAACCCAACACTCAATAATTTCATGAATGGCTATATATGTATGTATATACGGGTATGGACATGTGTCATGATCAATTATATGTGGTTGGTTAAATGTTCATAAATATAAATTTTATATATGCGTGTATTTTAAATTTAAGAGACCAAGGTTTAACAAATTAATAATTTTACATTTCCTAGCGTATGAGTATATATATATATATATATATATATATATATATATATATATATATATATATATTACACAAATTTATGTAACAAACTCATGACAAATAAAAACAGATTACATTTATCAAGAAATGATTTGTAAAGGCCTTAAATATACATACATATACAAATGAAAAACAACGAATAATACATACAATGTAAGGGATCTAATACATAAAATAAATACACATAATACATGAAGAAATTCATTATTTGCCAATTTCACTCAAAAATACAATGCATTTATTTGTACACAAAACATGTTAAATCTTAAAACCAAAAATCATTTATTTTATCAGCTCAAATATTAAAGTATAATTCGTATACAATTCCAAAATCTTCATAAGATCATACATATATCTTCCATATGTGCATATAATCATTTTATATGTAACTTCCACACATATTCTATCTATCATATATGTACATAGCCCAAATTCACACTCAAAAACTTCACAGATGCAAGACACACTCAAAGATTTAACAGATAGAATACATACTAAACCATTTAAGATTATAACAATTGACTTCAAAATGATAACAACTTCCTCATCATTCTTCATCTCATTTCATCTTCTTCCTTTTGATTTCACTAAACAACAGCCTCCTAGTTCTTGTTCATTCCTTGTTAAACGACCCAACCCAAACAACCATCGATTTTCTATCAAAACAATCAAA
Source organism: Lactuca serriola (assembly GCF_051521515.1). Lineage (NCBI taxonomy): Eukaryota > Viridiplantae > Streptophyta > Magnoliopsida > Asterales > Asteraceae > Lactuca > Lactuca serriola. The sequence continues at coordinate 42,650,816 of NC_136410.1, forward strand.
ACCAAACATCCCAGTTCATCCATCGGTACCAGCCTTGTAACATCCGTAAAATTCATGAAAGGTTTAAACTTTTTAAATATCAAAAAAACCATTCATTGTTTACAAATTGTTTTCAAAATAGCATAACATCATAGAATCCCAGAAATCATGACATAAAATGTGAGGAGGTGTTCGATCAAGCCTTTGCCTTCCCATGATCATTTGAATTACCTGAAACAAAATCTACAACTGTAAGCCCAAAGCTTAGTGAGTTTCCTCAAAATACTGATACATAACAAATAGTACAAATAATACCAACATGTAATAGGTCCACAACTATACAGACTGGATTACCCCTGAGCCCACAACATGAGTCTGGCTTTCCTATCGGGCCTACATCTCATGTTTGGATTGCTCCCGAGCCCACAACATAAGTCTAGCTTACCCCTTGGGCCTACAATTTATGTTTGGCTTGCTCCCTCAGTCCTTGGATTGGAATACAAAAGATTAGCTCACAGTATGAGTCTGGCATGCTCTGCCCAGCCCTCAACTCATATTTGGAATCCTCATCAGTCCTTAGCATGAGTCTGGCATGCCCACCCTGGCCCTTAGCTCATAACTAGCATACTCCAGGGTTTGTTGGCTACCGCACGAAGCAGTACAACCTCAACTCAACCCACACAAAATGTTGACATGTAACAAATAAATACACATATAGATAATCAAACAGTATCACAGGTAGTCCTACAGATCTACTAGACTAGCATATCAAACTAGCAAGTATATCTAACTCATACTTAGCATATCGATAACTACTAGGATATTGATCCAATAGGCAGAACTTGGTGCCATCGACACCTAAGTATAGTGAGGAAAACTCACCTCACAAGTAGCACTGACAAACAAGATCCAACTCTCGAATCATAGCTCCAAACTCAACCGCCTACAACCACCATGTGACTAACTCCATCAAAATCCTGAATTCCCAAAATACCCTTAAAGTCAAACTTGGTCAACCATGGTCAAGGTTAATGTCAACCGTCAAGGTCAACAACTCATGTTGACCTAACTCGTCGAGTTCATCTACTGACTCATCAAGTTCCTTCAGAACTCAGAAAAACCACGAAAACCCGAGTCAACTCGCCAAGTCGTCAAGACAACTCGTCGAGTTCGTACGGTATCCAGAAGATCAGGGAAACCTCGGGCCAAATCACAGAGTTAACAGAGCAACTCATCGATTTTACCTTGTATTAACTCATTCAACCATCTCCCAAGCAAGTCTAATGCTCCAAACTATAGATCCGGTCCCCTAGGACTGAGATACTACGTAAAGCTGCTAACTTTACGTGCAGGCATGGCATTAAATGGGCTAAAACACTCAAAGATATCTTAATAAGGGGTTTAGGGCATGGAGGAGGGCCAAGACTTGATAAAGATGACAATTTTATGTCAAAAGGGGCCTTGAAATGTCCAGATCTGAAGTCATAGCCACATGCCATGCTCAAATCTAAGAATGACTTTAATATAAGCTAATAATAACCATAAACTCTCAAATGAAGAGATCTAGCAAATAAATAACCAAGGCAACAACTTTATACCTCAAAATGTGTGCCACAACAGTCACAACAGAGTAGACACCGGATCTACAACCTCTCCCTTCAGCCAACTTCTTCAAGCTTCTTGTTACTTCCAAAAGAGAACCAAAAACCACTCTCCAAGCACACACACACACACACAATGAGAGCAAAAGCATGAACTAGGGTTTACTCTGGACAAGGAGGCGATGAGGGAGGTCAAACAATGACAGTTAAGGCTTTTAAATAGGATACAAACCCAAAAAATTAGGGTTTTCATATTCAACCTTCAACTCGTCGAGTCAGGGCCTTCCAACTCGTCAAGTAGACATCTAAAGATGCGCGGGTACTAGATACCCTACACGACGAGTTGGATCCTTCCAACTCGTCGAGTTGTCCTGTAAATATAATATATAAAGCTTTAATTCATAGCTGAAGATTGGGATGTTACAATTCTCCCCCACTTGAACTAGGCTTCGTCCTCGAAGCCTGGTGCGGCGAATAATTCCGGATAATGCTCCCGCATCTCTGTCTGTGGCTCCCAAGTCCACTTGGATCCCCTCCGATGCAGCCACTGTACCTTTACCAAAGGTATCTCCTTGTTACGCATGACCTTTATCTTCATTTCTATGAAAGCCACCAGCTTCTCAACATAATTCAGGATTTCGTCGACCTGAATGTCATCCAATGACACCACCGCATGCTCGTCTAATATGCACTTCCACAATTGCGAGACGTGGAAAGTGCTATGAATCTGACGGAGCTCCTTCGGCGGATCCAGTCTATACACCACCTTGCTAACTGTGGCAATAATCCGAAATGGTCCAATATATCGGGGAACCAACTTTCCCCTCTTCCTGAAGCGGATCACAACCTTCCCGGGAGAGACCTTCAGCAACACCATATCGCCGACCTGGAACTCCAACTCGGATCGATGCCGGTCGGGATAACTTTCTTGCCAACTCCGTGTAGTCTGCAATCACTGCCTGATTTGTTGAATTGTCTTGGTAGTCTGCAGAATCACCTCGGTCCGACCCAACATACTGGGGTGCGACATTTCCACCCATACAACAGCTTAAAAGGTGGAGCACCAATGCTAGAATGAAATTTGGTGTTGTAGGAGAACTCTTCAAGGGGTAGGTAGGAGTCCTAGCTCCCACCAAAATCAATGACTTAGGCCCTCAACATATCCTCGAGGGTCTGAATGGTCCACTCGCTCTGGCCTTCTGATAGCTCCAGCATCTCAGGCGGTGCCAATCAGTACGGCGCCTTGGCAATAGGGTATGCACTTGGCACAAGGTCGATCCTGAACTCGACCTGCCTCTAAGGAGGCACTCTGGGTAACTCCTTTGGAAATACATCGACGAACTCTCTGACGAATGGAACATCAAAAACCGAGACCTGATCCTTAACCTGCGTATCCACCACATACGCCAGATAACCCACACATCTGTGTTGAATATACTGTTGAGCCCTGGCTTCCGTGCAAAACCCTGAACCCCTCCTAGTGCCCTCTCCATATATAACCTATTCTCCCCCACTTGGGGCTCAAACTACCACACGCTGACCATCGCAGTCGGTCATGGAACCGAAACAACTAAGCCAGTCCATATCACACAAACATCTCCCATGCGAATCGAAATCAAGTCAATCGGAAAAGACACCCCGAATATCTCTAGAACACAACCACGGTAAACTAATGAAGCATAAACCCCATGTTCATTGGCGATGGAAACTCGCAACGGACACTCTAGCTCTCCTAAAGGCAAAACAAACTCCCTACTAAAAGATCGAGAGACAAAATACCGACTCGCTCTCGAGTCAAACAGTACCAGAGCAGGAAAAGAGTTTACTAAGAAGGTACTTACCATAGGTACAAAGACATGAGCATTCAATGAACATAATCAATGAGACGAGGGATAGAAATAAACCAGTCACTACATCTGGTGCTGTCCTGGCCTCCCTGACAGTGAGCTAGAAAGCGCTTCCCCGAGCACCCGGGGGCTCTGTCCTACCCTGACTCCTGTCAGTGATCCTCAAAGTAGTCGGTGCTGGAGGGATGATTTTTCACATGTTGTTTACAAATTTAAACTTTTTAAATATCACAAAAATCATTCATTGTTTACAAATTGTTTTCAAAATAGATGACCTCTTCGATCAGTTACAGGGAGCATCTTGGTTTTCTAAGAAAGATCTAAGGTCCGTGTACCATCAGGTCAGAGTGAGGGAGGAGGACATGGATAAGACCGCGTTCCAGACTCACTATGGACATAACGAGTTCGTGGAGATGCCGTTTAGGCTCACTAACACGATGGTGGTATTCATTGATCTGATGAATCGGGTATGTAGGCCGATGCTTCATCGCTCAGTTATTGTGTTCATTGATGATATATTGGTGTATTCCAAGACCATAGAGCAACATGAGGAATATCTCCGTGAGCTTTTGGGAGTTTTGAGGCGAGAACAGCTTTACGTTAAGTTCTCGAACTATGAGTTTTGGTTGCGAGAGGTTCAGTTCCTTGGACATCTTGTTAACCAGGAGGGGATTTTGGTCGACCCAGCCAAAACCAAGGCGGTGATGCGGTGAGAGGTCCAAAAATCTCCCTCGGATATCAGGAGTTTTTTGGGTTTGGCAGGGTACTACTGGAGATTTATTCAAGATTTCTCCAAAATTACAGTACCCATCACTCGTCTGAAGAGGAAGGGGGTAGATTTCTGATGGGGCCCTGAGTATCAGACAACGTTTGAGACCCTTTGGCAGCGACTGTGCGAGGCTCCAGTCTTGACCCTCCCGGGGGGAGTGGAGGATTTTGTAGTTTTTTGTGATGCATCCATCACCAGATTGGGAGTGGTCCTCATGCAGAGAAGACGAGTGATATCCAATGCGTCGTGATAGTTGAAGCCGAATGAGATGAAATATCCCACACATGATCTTGAGTTGGGAACGGTGGTGTTCGCTCTCAAGATCTGGAGGCATTACTTCTATGGGGTCCGTTGTACCATCTACACGGACCAAAAGATCTTGAGACACATTACGGATCATTCGAACCTGAACATGAGGCAGCGCAGGTGGCTGGACGTGGTCAAGGATTATGACTGTGAGATCCTTTACCATACGAGTAAAGCGAACGTAGTGACAGACGCCCTGAGCCGTAAGTTGGCTGAACCTTCTGTTCTGACTTCATGTATGAGGATTTCTGTGGACTCTCCACTAGAGGGATTGATTAGAGAGGCTCAAGCCAAGGGAGTGTAAGAGGAAAATTGGAAGATTGAGAGGATCAGGGGCGACATCACCCGAATTGCTCAGGACAGTCGTGGGTTGTTGACTCGCTACGGTCGGGTGTGGGTTCCAATGTCTAGCGGGGTTAGACATATCATTTTGGAGGAGGCTCATAAGTCTTGTTTCTCTATTCACCCAAGGGCCACTAATATGTACCGAGATCTGAGTTTGAGTTACTGGTGGTTGTGCATGAAGAGAGAGATCACTTGGTACGTTGAGAGGTGCTTGACCTGCAGAATGGTCAAGGCCGAGCATAAGAGGCCGCAAGGCAAGTTGCAGCCTCTGGAGGTTCCCATGTGGAACTAGGAGTAGATCACGATGGACTTTATCACCAAGTTGTCGAGGATGGCGAAGGGATATGACGCTATATGGGGCATCGTGGATTGATTGACAAAGAGTGCCCATTTTCTAACAATTCAGGAGAGTTCGTCGATTGAAAAGTTGGCTGATGTGTATATCCGTGAGATCGTTGCTCACCATGAAGTGCCGTTCTCTATTGTTTTAGACCGTGATGTTCGGTTCACCTCCCGATTCTGGCAGAAGTTCCATGAGGAACTAGACAAGAGATTGCATTTCAGTACCGCTTAACATCCGCAAATAGATGGCTAGAGCGAGCGGACCATTCAGACCCTCAAGGACATGTTGAGGACCTACGTTATTGATTTTGGTGGGAGTTGGGATACCTACCTACCCCTTGCAGAGTTCTCCTACAATAACAACTTTCATTCCAACATTGGTGCTCCGCCTATTGAGCTGATGTATGGGCGGAAATGCCGTACCCAGTCTGTTCGGGCGAGGTTGGCCACAGGGTCATGGGTCAGACCGAGGTGGTTTCACAGACTATCGAGAAGATTCAGCAGATCAGGTAGCGATTGCAAATTGTGCAGAGTCGGCAAAAAAGTCATGCCGACCGGCGCCGATCCGAGTTATTGGATCATTTCAGATTATTTCTAGAGTTGGCAAGGTGGCATATAGACTGGATCTGCTGGAGGAGCTCCATCATATTCATATCACTGTCCACGTCTAGTAATTGCGGAAGTACATATTAAACGAGTATGCGGTGGTGTCATTGGATGACATTCAGGTTGACGAACGTCTGAATTATGTTGAGAAGTCGGTGGCTGTGCAAGAAAGGAAGATAAAGGTCCTGCGTAAAAAGGAGATACCTTTGGTAAAGGTACAGTGGCAGCATCGAAGGGGATCCGAGTGGACTTGGGAGCCGGAGGCCGAGATGCGGGAGCATTATCCGGAATTATTTTTTGCAGCAGGCTTTGAGGACGAAGCCTAGTTCAAGTGGGGGAGAATTGTAACGTCCTAATCTTCATGTATGAATTTAAAGCTTTATATATTATATTTGAAGGACCATTCGACGAGTTGGAAGGCTCCAACTCGTCGTGTAGGGTATTTAATACCCGCGTATCTTTCGATGTTTACTCGACGAGTTGGAAGGCTCCAACTCGATGAGTTGAAGTCTGAATATGAAAGCCCTAATGTTTAGGGTTTGCACCTTATTTAAAGGCCTTAACTCTCATTGTTGGCCTCTCTCATCGCCTCCTTATCCAGAGAAAACCCTATTTCTTGATTTTGCTCTTATTGTGTGTGTATGTGAGGGAGTGAGCTTGGAGAGTATTTTTGGTGCTCTTTAGGAAAGAACAAGAAGCTTGAAGAAGTTGGCTGAAGGGAGAGGTTGCAGATCTGGTGTCTACTCTGTTGTGGCAAGCATTTTGAGGTATAAAGTTGTTAACTTGGTTATTTATTTGCTAGATCTCTTCATTTGAGAGTTTATGGCTATTATTATCTTATACTTGAGTCATTCTTGGGTTTGAGCATGTCATGTGGCTATGACTTCAGATATGGACATTTCATTGCCCCTTTTGACATAAAGTTGCCATCTTTATCAAGTCTTGGCCCTCCTCCGTGTCCTAAAGCTCTTATTAAGCTATGTTTGAGTGTTTTAGCCCATTTGATGCCATGCATGCACGTAAAGTTAACAACTTTATGTGGTATCTCAGTCCTAGGGGACCATATCTATAGTTTGGAGCATTAGACTTGCTTGGGACATGGTTGAACGAGTTAAGATAAGGAAAACGCGATCAGTTGCTCTGCCCAATCGGCGAATTGGCCCGGGATTTCCCCAATCTTCTGGACATTGTACGAACTCGACGAGCTGTCTTGACGACTCGGCGAGTTGACTCGGATTTTTGTGGTTTTTTTGAGTTCTAAAGGAATTTGACGAGTCAGTAGATGCACTCGACAAGTTGGGTCAACATGGACTGTTGACCTTGATTGTTGACTTTGACCTTGACCATGGTTGACCAAGTTTGACTTTAAGGGTATTTTGGAAATTAGGGATTTTCATGGCATTAGTCACATGGTGGTTGTAGGTGGTTGAGTTCGGAGCTGTGATTCGAGCAATGGATCTTGTCTGTCAGTGCTACTTGTGAGGTGAGTTTTCCTCACTATATTTAGGGGTCGAAGGCACCAAGGCCGACCCATTAGATCGATATCCTAGTAGTTATCGATATGCTGAGTATGAGTTAGATATACATGCAAGTTTGATATGCTAGTTTGGTAGATCTGTAGGACTACCAGTGATACTGTCTGATTATCTATATGTGTATTTATCTGTTACATGTCGACATGTTGTGTGGGTTGGGTTGAGGATGTACTGTCTCGTGTCATCGCCAACAAACCCTGAAGTATGCCATACACGAGCTGAGGTCCAGGGAGGGCATGCCAGACTCATATTAAGGACTCATGAGCATTCCAGATATGAGCTGAGGGCAGGGCAGAGCATGCCAGATTCGTACTGTGAGCTAATCTTTTGTATTCCAGTCCAAGGACCGAGGGAGCAAGCCAGACATAAGCTGTGGGCCCAAGGGAGAAAGCCAGACATAAGTTGTGGACCCATTACATTCTATTACTATGTGTACTATTTGTTATGTATCGGTATTTTGGGGGAACTCACTAAGTTTCGAGATTACAGTTGTGGATTTTGTTCCAGGTACTTCGGATGACCGCGAGAAGGCGTAAGCTTGATCGTGCGCCTCCTCACATTTTATGTCATGATTTCTGGGATTCTCTGGTATTATGCTATTTTGAAAACAATCTGTAAACAATGAATGGTTTTTCTGATATTTAAAAATTTTAAATTTTTCATGAATTTTACAGATGTTACAAGTTGATATCAGAGCCTTGGTTTGAGTGAATTGGAGGAACACTCGTGCAAATCCAATCTCAAACTAAGGAAAAGATTTTCAAAATGATTTTCAAATGGTATCAATGCTAGGGAACGGGTCGATGTGTTAGACGGGGATGTCGAACCCTATAATGGGGTTGAAGGTGGGTTGCACATGATCCCATATCGGCTTGGAAAGAGAAAGAAACATTTCCTTATAATAGGTGTGGATACCTTCCTTGTCACAATGTGATTTAAATCCGCGAGGGTAGCAGATCCCATAAGAACTCTACAGTTAAGTGTGCTCGGGCGGGAGTAGTACCAAGATGGGTGACCCCCTGGGAAGTCCTCGTGCCGAGTGGCCCAAAGCGGACAATATTGTGTGCGTGCCGGAGGGGGGGTGTTTCAAATGGTAAGTTTAAATTTTATTTTCACCTGATCCTACATTGGTTTGGAAGGAGAATGAAACATTTCTTATAAGGGGTGTGGATACCTTCCTTGTCATAACGCGTTTGAAAGCTGTGAGGGCAGCAGATCCCATAAGAAATCTGCAGTTAAGCGTGCTTGGGTGGGAGTAGTACTAAGATGGGTAACCGCCTGGGAAGTCCTCTTGCCGAGTGGCCCAAAGCGGAAAATATTGTGATACGTGCCATAGGGGGATGTTACAAATGGTATTAGAGCTTGGGCACAGGTTGATGTATTCAACAGGGATGTCGAACCATATAATGCGGGTGAAGGTGGATTGCATCTGATCCTACATCAACTTGGAAGGAGAACGAAACATTTCCTTATAAGGGGTGTGGATACCTTCCTTGACAACAACGTGTTTTAAATCCGTGTGGGCAACAGATGTCATAAGAACTCTGCAGTTAAGCGTGCCCGGGCAAGAGCAATCCAGGGATGGGTCCCCTGGGAAGTTTTCGCGTCGGGTGCCCAAAGCAGACAATATTGTGATACATGCCAGAGGGGGATGTTACACCTTCTCATAAAACTATCATGAAATAATCCTCAAGCCGATCATCACAATTATTTCTTTCTTGAGTCTCGCGACTCAAATGCACAACCTCGAGTAAGGCCTTCGAGACCCTAAAAACCAACAAACTCACCTAAGTCTGCACCATTCAAACCCAAAATGACATCGCCACTGAGGCCCAAAACAATTATAAGACCCATCCTCATGCCTGAACAACCATAACCAAAAGATCGACAGATATGGAACCACTGCCATGAATCCTGGTAGCAAACCATGCTATCTTCCCCGACTGGCCCTTAAAATCTACGTCGAACCCTATAATGTGGGGGGGGGGGGGGTGAAGGTGGGTTGAATCTTATCCTACATCGACTTGGAAGGAGAATGAAACATTTCCTTAAATGGGTGTGGATACCTTCCTTGACAACAACATGTTTTAAAGCTGTGAGGGCAGTAGATCCCATAAGAACTCTGCAGTTAAGCGTACCCGGGTGAGAGCAATCCAGGGATGGGAATTTTTCTTGTCGGGAGCCCAAAGTGGACAATATTGTGATATGTGCCAGAGGGGGATGTGACACCTTCTCAGAAAATTGTCATGAAATAATCGTTTCCATAGATAGAGCAAGATTCCAATCCATTTTTCAACCACTTAGCTTCCAGTTGTAATCCTCAAGCCGATCATAGAAATTATTTCCTTCTTGAGTCTCGCAACTTAAATGCACAGCCTCGAGCAAGGCCTCCGATACCCCAAAAACCAACAAACTCACCTAAGTCTGCACCATTCAAACCCAAACTTACATCGCCACCGAGGCTCAAAACAATTACCAAACCCATCCAGGGATAGGTAACCCCCTGGGAAGTTTTCGTTTCAGGAGCCCAATGCGGACAATATTGTGATACGTGCCAGACGGGGATGTTACACCTTCTTAGAAAACTGTCATGAAATAATCGTCTCCATAGATAGAGCAAGATTCCAATCCACTTGTCAACCACTCGGCTTCCAGTTGTAATCCTCAAGCCGATCATAGCAATTATTTCCTTCTTGAGTCTCGCGACTCAAATGCACAGCCTCGAGCAAGGCCTTCGAGATACCAAAAACCAACAAACTCACCTAAGTCTGCACCATTCAAACCCAAACTGATATCTCCACTGAGGCCAAAAACAATTACCAGACCCGTCCTCATGCCTGAACAACCATAACCAAAAGATCGACAAATATGGAACCACTGCCATGAATCATGGTACCAAACCATGCTACTTCCCCGACCGTCCCTTAGAATCCCTGAAATTTTCCTCGATTCGAGTATGGATCCTATGCTTCCAATAGTACGGATGCAATACTACCTTCCACACCTATCCGTACTTTCCTCAAGGATCATCCCAGGTCCTCTAAGTCACCTACTCAATATAATATTCCTAATACATGCTCGACAGTGTAGCAACCACACTAAAATACTTCCTATGCTCTCCTAGGATTACCCACCTCTCGTGCCATCAACTGCCGAAGAAACCCTATTAATGTCAGTTAATCACTTCATGAATACAGTTACATGCAAGAAATCTTTAATAATCTTTCGACTAAAGGACTCAACCCTACAACAATTAGACTTAGACAAGAGCTACGCAGTAGGGCCAAATCCTCTACTCTAAGATTATTTAATCTTTGTAGCATGTAATTTAATGTATTCATTTGATAGTTAACCCACATCAATATGAGTAATAAAAGCGCAAAGCAAGCAACATTCGAGCAGTGGAGTCGACTGGCACTAAGACACAATAAAAATAAGGCAAATCTTCATATGAAATTCCTGACCTCAAGGCCCATGCATCTAGCATACACCCTCATCCTGTCCTCACTCTATCAAGAGTGGCTAATCATTCCTCACGCTGACCTGCTATGAACTGCACCCACTCATGAAACTTCCCCAACCGTGCAACCACCTGTGCATGTTATTTATACATAACGTTGGATCCCATAGGTAGCCGAATACTTGACTCTACCCTAAGCCCTTAATCAAACAAGAACAGGAAATAAAGTTAAATCAAACACTCTCGGGCTAAAGAATCTTTGTTATGTACAACTATGATGCACACACTAAGAGACCATAGTAATGATGTCAATTTCATCTAGCATATAAGAAGTCCTCCTAGGATATTAAGCATCATACATCAGACAATTCTATCATATAATTCCTAAAGATATTAGCCTATCACTAGCATGCAGTTCTATCATATCATTACAAATAACAATGGGGTAACTGTTGGATAAGGTGTCTAAGTCCATAACTTATTTGGTATATACTTGACCCGACCGGCATGGTCCATTTGGGTTGCATCTCATCCAAACTATTATGGATAATTTTATGAGAGTTATACACATATGTTTATTAATATATTATGAGTTATAATATATTAATATGAAGTTACGTTATTTAATTAGTTTTAGTCTTAAATTAATTATGGATTAATTTAGAGATTAAAAGGAATACTAATTAAATTATGGGCTATTTGTTTTATATAGTGTGGGCTAATACTCATTTGTTAATGGGCTAGGCTTATGTGGAAGTCCATGGATGATCCATGGAGCTTTTAACCCATGGATCCTTGGTATAGGAAAAGACATGGGTTATTAGGGTTTCACCCTAACCATGCATACTATATAAGCATGCTTATGGAGCATGAAAAAGAGCCTAAGATAGCCTAAGAGAAAGCTAGTGTTCTAGTGTGTGTGTGCATGTGTGTGGCCGAAAATACAAGAGTGTGTATACTCTCTCAAAGTTTTCCAAGAGTTTGTGGTGTTTGTGATTCCATTTGAGGCATTCACACTATTGGTGCTTGGCCCTCAAACTCCTAAGAACCCAACACAACAAAGGTATGTAATCTCTTCTAACTCTTTTATGTTGAAATGTTCCCCATGCCATGTTAGATAGGTTATAAACCTTGGAAAATTATTATTTTGCATGTATTTAGACAAACATAGATCCAAGGTTTATTAGGGTTGCATGCACACTTAGGAAGTGTTAGAATTGCTCAAAACCCAACAGTGGTATCAGAGCCTAGGCTTGCTTGTTTGATACTTGATGCAAAATAGTGAAAAAAGTCGAAATCGTTGCTGTCTGCATGCTAGACTCGCCGAGTCCATTGGGGGGACTCGCCGAGTCCAAGGCAAACTTCAACCTACTCGACGAGTCCGTTCATGTACTCGGCGAGTAGGATCGAAAGAATGCAGAATCTCGACTTTTGCTGCTGGAAATGGACTGGAAACATTACCCTAAATTGTTTTGGTGTTGTAAAACTTATTTTAGTTGGTGTAATGGTTGTTCTAATCCATTTACAATAGCATATATCAAAAATCCATGATTTTATGTGTTCATATAATTCTTGAATTTTTGATGATCATGTTCATGTTCTTATGAATTTAGAAAATGATAGGAATTATTTGCTGAATTGTTTAGAATTAATTCTTAATCATTTATGTGTTTTAATGGAGTCCATAATTTGTCCTCAAGTTATGGATTACCAAAGGTCACTTTCTTTTAACACACACTTAAAACACATAAGTTACATGAAAATGAAGAGTCTTCATTTTTATGAACCTTTAATTCATAAGTTATGAAATGAAGAGTTTTGCAAAGTTACAAAACTTGTCCTCAAGTTTTGGAATTTGTAAAGTTTCACACACTTTAATAAACTTTAATTCCAAACCTTAGAGTTTTAATAGTTAAAATTCAACCCTTATACTATTTATAACATTAATGGTTAATTATTATATATATGTATAAGAATAAGTCGTTTTACCGTTAGTAGGCCTCATTCACGAAGCCGGTCTATAAGGTGGGTATAAGGTTGTTGCCTATAAAATGGCGACTTAATGGGTGTATACTCTCACCCACCGCTTGCTTGATCGGTGGAGGGTCGTTAGCCGAACGGGTAGAACAACGACTTTAAATCCTCATTAAAAGTATAATGAATATTATAAAATAACTAAACTCTTTTAATTCCCAATCTTAGTTATTTTAGGAAAATGTGAACATGGTGCTAATCCATGGAATTCACACTTTGTACCTTACCAAGTCGTTAGTGGAGCGTGTGTGGTTAACCGGCACACTAATTAGACTAGTAAGGATCACGAAGGGTAACTTAATGTTGTCATAGATCAATGGAGCGTGTGTGGTTAACCGGCACATTGATTAGGTGATAATATTAGGGGTACCAAGTGAGTTAGCATGGTTATTCACACCTTGTTTTGTGATCCTCGGCATCCCAGTCACAAAACTTGAAGGGCACAATCGAGATTGAAACATGCCATTGAAAAGTTCAATGAATCTCAAAAGAATCTAGGAATTTCAAATCCAATTAAACCTAATTAATCATTTCGTTTTCATGGTGGAAATTGGTGAATCGTCATTCGCCTACCTTTCAAATATATTATTACTTAGATTACGGCATCCCTCTTCTAAGTGTAATATATTGTGATTGGATCCTAGCCTTAATATTACATTTGGGTGTCTTATTAAGGATCCTAAATATCTAATCTAAACTTACTTTCTTCTTTCAGATGTCTTCCAACACTAATGCTTCAGGCTCTAACCCAACTGGTTCTTTCTCTCTCATGAATCTTTGTGGGAGGGTCATCTTTGATGGTTCCAACTTCATGGATTGGATTAGGAACATCAGGATGGTTACTCGTTACGAGGACAAGGAATATGTCCTCGATAAGGAGTTAAAAGAACTTGATGAGTCTACTGCTACTCCTGAGGAGATCGCTGAATTCAGGACTCATGAGAGAGATGCTACTAAGGTGGCATGTATCATGATGGCCACGATGACAGCCGAGCTCCAAAAGTCATATGAAGATTTCTACCCTTTTGAGATGCACCAAGACTTGATGGAAAGGTACCATCAGAGTGCTCGTCAGGAGCGGTATGAAATAATCTCCTCCATAATAACTACCCGCATGAAGGACGGTGAATCCGTCACGGGCCACATGCAAAAGATGCAAAGGTATGTGGACCGTTTGCTGAAGCTGAATGTTAACATCCCCGAGGAGTTAGCAATTGACATCATTTTGCACTCCTTGCCTTCTTGTTATGATCATTTTCGAATGACATATCATATGAACAAGGAGGAAGTTACCCTCAGCAAACTTCAAGGACTCTTGAAGACCGCTGAAACCGGTCTTAAGGGTAAAGCGGTTGTTACCTCTACTACTCCTACTCCAACTTCTACCCCTGTTTTAGCTATTGGGCAAGGCAAAGGGAAAAAGAGGAAGCACCCTTCGAAGGGTACCAAGGGAAAGTCTCTTGAAGGCTCCTCATCCAAGACTAAGAATGGTTCTGTCACTCCTTCTGCCATTCCAAAGGATGCTGAATGCTTTTATTGCCATGAAAAGGCACACTGGAAGCGAAACTGCCCTAAGTACTTGCAGGATCTAAAGGATGGGAAAGTGAAACCCACCTATGCAGGTATTTACACTATATTGTCTAATTACTCAACATATTCTAACTCTTGGGTGCTTGATACAGGATGTGGTATTCACATATGTTTAGATTTGCAGGGCCTAAGAAGAAGTGAGGATGTGGAGCACGGGAAGATAAACTTAATCATGGGGAATAGGAAGGCTTCACCTGTTTCCAAGATTGGAGTTTATACTTTGTTGCTTAATAATGGGTTAAAATTAGATTTGAATAAATGTGTATACTCGTCAGAAATGGCGAGGAATATTATTTCTTTTCATGCTTTGTACAAACAAGGTTTTACCTTTTCGTTTGATAATGAATGTGGTGGTATTAATGCTTTCTTTAATAATGTGTTTTATTTTAAAGCATTACCTTGTGATGGCGTGTATGAAACTGTGTCGATTGTAGACAACTTAGGAAATAATGTGTTGTATATTGATTCTTCTACTAGCCTAGATAAAGCATCATTGTGGCATTGTCGTCTTGGACATGTAAACAAGAAACGCATAGACCAACTCCAAAAGAGTGGAGTCTTGGAATCATTTGACCTCAAATCAGATGATAGTTGTGAATCTTGTCTACTTGGAAAAATGACAAAATCACCCTTCACTGGAACTTGTGAGAGGGGTGAAGGTTTGTTGGACCTAATACATACTGATGTATGTGGGCCATTCAAAACCGCCACAAGGGACGCTAATCGGTATTATGTGACTTTTATTGATGATTATAGTAGATATGGGTATGTCTACTTGATCAAACACAAGTCCGAAACCTTTGAAAGGTTTAAGGAATTCAAACAGGAAGTAGAAAATCAATTGGGCAGGAACATTAAGATGCTTCGATCCGATCGAGGTGGTGAGTATCTTAGTACCGAGTTCCTTGACTATCTTAAGGAGTGTGGGATTGTCTCACAATTGACTCCTCCCAGGACACCACAACTGAATGGTGTAGCTGAAAGGCGTAATCGTACCTTGTTGGACATGGTTCGCTCTATGATGAGTCGAGTTTCGTTACCAATCTCTTTTTGGGGGTATGCCTTAGAGACTGCCGCCCATATCCTTAATCTAGTCCCTACAAAGAAGGTTACCGAAACACCTCATGAGATGTGGACTGGGAAGGTTCCCAATTTGGACCACATCAAAATTTGGGGTTGCGAAGCATTCGTGAGGCGTGAAACTCATGATAAGCTTGAACCCCGAAGTGAAAGGTGTATTTTCATCGGCTACCCACAGAAATCCTTCGGTTACCTTTTCTACAGACCCAGTGAGAATGTGGTCTTTGTAGCACGAAGATGGATCTTTCGCGAGAAAGAATTTATAAGCCAAGGAGACAGTGGGAGGCAGATTGATCTTGAAGAAATTCAAGAATCAATTGGTGAAGGAACCTCAGACACTAGCAATCAACCTGAGGTAGAAACTCCTGTTGATCCAGCTGACGAGTCTGTACCTCCGAGACGTTCCACACGGGTTAGGAACACACCTTCGTTTTATTATGGTTTTCATATTACTACGGAAGGTGATACGTTTATTAGTGATAGTACACTAGTAAATTTGGATGAACCTAGCAGTGTTAAGGAAGCCATGGCAGGCCCGGAGTCTGCTAAATGGAAGGAGGCTATGGACAGCGAGATACAGTCCATGTATGACAATCAAGTTTGGAACTTGGTTGACAATGTACCAGGCCGTAAAACAGTCGGGTGCAAATGGATCTTCAAAAAGAAGACCGACATGGAAGGAAAAGTGCATACTTATAAGGCTCGACTGGTTGCGAAGGGTTTTACTCAAACTCAAGGTATTGATTATGATGAAACCTTCTCGCCGGTGGCCAAGATTAAGTCTATTAGGGTTATGTTAGCCATTGCGGCATTTCATGATTATGAAATATGGCAAATGGATGTCAAAACCGCTTTCCTTAATGGAAAGTTGGCTGAGGATGTGTACATGAATCAGCCAGAGGGTTTTGTCAATGCAGAGTACCCTAATAGAGTATGCAAGCTTAAGAAATCCATTTATGGATTAAAACAAGCATCTCGTAGCTGGAATCTTTGTTTTGATGAGAAGGTAAAAGAGTTTGGCTTCTTGAGAAGCGAAGATGAGTCTTGCGTGTATGTCAGAGCTAGTGGGAGTATAGTTAGCTTCTTGGTACTGTATGTGGATGACATACTACTCATAGGAAATGACATCCCAACCTTGCAGGAGGTTAAGTCCTGGCTTGGGAAGTGCTTTGCTATGAAGGACCTAGGGGAGGCTACCTATATCCTAGGGATAAGGATATTAAGAGAAAGGAGTAGAAGACTAATTGGACTTAGTCAGAGTATCTACTTGGATAAGGTGTTGAAAAGGTTCAACATGGAGAATTCCAAGAAAGGAGATTTACCGATCCAAAGCAATACCAAACTGAGTAAGACTCAGAGTCCGAGTACAGAGTCTGAGATAGCTGAGATGAGCCAATTACCATATGCTTCCGCAGTTGGCTCGATCATGTATGCTATGACTTGTACCCGTCCTGATGTGGCATTTGCTTTGAGCATGGTCAGCAGGTATCAGGGGAACCCTGGCAAGGCTCATTGGACCGCGGTAAAGAACATTCTCAAGTACCTGCGGAGGACTAAGGATTGGGTCCTTACCCTTGGTGGCAGTGATGACTTGAGAATATTAGGGTATAGTGATGCTGGTTTTCAGACTGATAGGGATAATTTCCGCTCTCAGTCGGGCTGGATCTTTACCTTAAATGGAGGGGCAATTTCTTGGAAGAGTTCCAAGCAGGAGACGGTGGCTGATTCGACTTGTGAATCAGAGTATATAGCAGCGAGTGAAGCAGCGAAGGAGGCGATATGGCTAAAGAACTTCATCGGAGACCTTGGAGTTGTACCAGCTATTAAGGAACCTATAGAGATTTTCTGTGACAACAATGCTGCGGTTACCTTAGCCAAGGAACCAAGAGATCATGGCAGATCCCGACACATTGACAGAAAATATCACTTCATAAGGCACAAGATTGAAGAAGGACTCCTTGTGACAAGGAGGATATCGTCAGATGAGAATCCTGCAGATCCCCTTACGAAGGGACTGACGAGGGTTAAGCATTTTCAGCATGCGAGACGCATCGGGCTGAGGGACGATATTAGTTTTATAGATTAGATAGTTTTCCTGAAACTTGTAAAATGTAATCGACGTTTGATGATGAATAAAATTTGTGATTTATTTATGAGTAAAGTGTTACTATCATTGTCAATTATTTACTATTGTTTCAGTTTTGCATGTTTTGACTTCCAGAATAATTAATTTGTTCAAACCTCCACAATCGATCATACGTCGGAAGTAGGTATGAATCAAGATTGTCATGAATTGGGTTTGTAGATGCCTTAAAGGTGTTTAGGCATGGCAATGGTTGCTGCAACATTCATGAGTACTCATAAGTTATGAGTATTGGTATAAACCCACGCTCACTTGTATCACTTCATGGAATTTATCTCGAGTGATCGTGAGACGATAACATCATATAAATCTTTAAACCTAGAGATATGAGTTGTTACCTATGAGTTGGTTGTGCATTGATTGCACGTAAACGCATCAGTAACTTGATGTTATAAAACGTGCCTTTGTGTACAATTCAATAAGTAGTAGAACAAGCATATCAGTCGAAGTTTATCTGTTCCTTCTAGAAATAGAAGCGATATCCGGGCCCCTCGATGATTTTGTGTTGACCCATATACCAGGCCTGGTCAGAACTAAACCGATGTGTTCAGTGAAGTTCTTCGTCAAACAAATCGGATAATCGAGAAACAACTGCTAGACAATAAGCAAGACATAGTTCCATGTGTTTGTCCGGCTGATATCATGAGAACAGAGGATTATGTGATCACTTATCTAAAATGGCGCTTCATAGTTCGACAGAGTCTTCATTGTTCGAGGGAGTTTTCGAGAGCTACGATTGTTGGTTGGTTCCTGAAGTTATAGGCAAATATAGTTATTAGACTTATCCAAGTGGGAGTCTGTTGGATAAGGTGTCTAAGTCCATAACTTATTTGGTATATACTTGACCCGACCGGCATGGTCCATTTGGGTTGCATCTCATCCAAACTATTATGGATAATTTTATGAGAGTTATACACATATGTTTATTAATATATTATGAGTTATAATATATTAATATGAAGTTACGTTATTTAATTAGTTTTAGTCTTAAATTAATTATGGATTAATTTAGAGATTAAAAGGAATACTAATTAAATTATGGGCTATTTGTTTTATATAGTGTGGGCTAATACTCATTTGTTAATGGGCTAGGCTTATGTGGAAGTCCATGGATGATCCATGGAGCTTTTAACCCATGGATCCTTGGTATAGGAAAAGACATGGGTTATTAGGGTTTCACCCTAACCATGCATACTATATAAGCATGCTTATGGAGCATGAAAAAGAGCCTAAGATAGCCTAAGAGAAAGCTAGTGTTCTAGTGTGTGTGTGCATGTGTGTGGCCGAAAATACAAGAGTGTGTATACTCTCTCAAAGTTTTCCAAGAGTTTGTGGTGTTTGTGATTCCATTTGAGGCATTCACACTATTGGTGCTTGGCCCTCAAACTCCTAAGAACCCAACACAACAAAGGTATGTAATCTCTTCTAACTCTTTTATGTTGAAATGTTCCCCATGCCATGTTAGATAGGTTATAAACCTTGGAAAATTATTATTTTGCATGTATTTAGACAAACATAGATCCAAGGTTTATTAGGGTTGCATGCACACTTAGGAAGTGTTAGAATTGCTCAAAACCCAACAGTGGTATCAGAGCCTAGGCTTGCTTGTTTGATACTTGATGCAAAATAGTGAAAAAAGTCGAAATCGTTGCTGTCTGCATGCTAGACTCGCCGAGTCCATTGGGGGGACTCGCCGAGTCCAAGGCAAACTTCAACCTACTCGACGAGTCCGTTCATGTACTCGGCGAGTAGGATCGAAAGAATGCAGAATCTCGACTTTTGCTGCTGGAAATGGACTGGAAACATTACCCTAAATTGTTTTGGTGTTGTAAAACTTATTTTAGTTGGTGTAATGGTTGTTCTAATCCATTTACAATAGCATATATCAAAAATCCATGATTTTATGTGTTCATATAATTCTTGAATTTTTGATGATCATGTTCATGTTCTTATGAATTTAGAAAATGATAGGAATTATTTGCTGAATTGTTTAGAATTAATTCTTAATCATTTATGTGTTTTAATGGAGTTCATAATTTGTCCTCAAGTTATGGATTACCAAAGGTCACTTTCTTTTAACACACACTTAAAACACATAAGTTACATGAAAATGAAGAGTCTTCATTTTTATGAACCTTTAATTCATAAGTTATGAAATGAAGAGTTTTGCAAAGTTACAAAACTTGTCCTCAAGTTTTGGAATTTGTAAAGTTTCACACACTTTAATAAACTTTAATTCCAAACCTTAGAGTTTTAATAGTTAAAATTCAACCCTTATACTATTTATAACATTAATGGTTAATTATTATATATATGTATAAGAATAAGTCGTTTTACCGTTAGTAGGCCTCATTCACGAAGCCGGTCTATAAGGTGGGTATAAGGTTGTTGCCTATAAAATGGCGACTTAATGGGTGTATACTCTCACCCACCGCTTGCTTGATCGGTGGAGGGTCGTTAGCCGAACGGGTAGAACAACGACTTTAAATCCTCATTAAAAGTATAATGAATATTATAAAATAACTAAACTCTTTTAATTCCCAATCTTAGTTATTTTAGGAAAATGTGAACATGGTGCTAATCCATGGAATTCACACTTTGTACCTTACCAAGTCGTTAGTGGAGCGTGTGTGGTTAACCGGCACACTAATTAGACTAGTAAGGATCACGAAGGGTAACTTAATGTTGTCATAGATCAATGGAGCGTGTGTGGTTAACCGGCACATTGATTAGGTGATAATATTAGGGGTACCAAGTGAGTTAGCATGGTTATTCACACCTTGTTTTGTGATCCTCGGCATCCCAGTCACAAAACTTGAAGGGCACAATCGAGATTGAAACATGCCATTGAAAAGTTCAATGAATCTCAAAAGAATCTAGGAATTTCAAATCCAATTAAACCTAATTAATCATTTCGTTTTCATGGTGGAAATTGGTGAATCGTCATTCGCCTATCTTTCAAATATATTATTACTTAGATTACGGCATCCCTCTTCTAAGTGTAATATATTGTGATTGGATCCTAGCCTTAATATTACATTTGGGTGTCTTATTAAGGATCCTAAATATCTAATCTAAACTTACTTTCTTCTTTCAGATGTCTTCCAACACTAATGCTTCAGGCTCTAACCCAACTGGTTCTTTCTCTCTCATGAATCTTTGTGGGAGGGTCATCTTTGATGGTTCCAACTTCATGGATTGGATTAGGAACATCAGGATGGTTACTCGTTACGAGGACAAGGAATATGTCCTCGATAAGGAGTTAAAAGAACTTGATGAGTCTACTGCTACTCCTGAGGAGATCGCTGAATTCAGGACTCATGAGAGAGATGCTACTAAGGTGGCATGTATCATGATGGCCACGATGACAGCCGAGCTCCAAAAGTCATATGAAGATTTCTACCCTTTTGAGATGCACCAAGACTTGATGGAAAGGTACCATCAGAGTGCTCGTCAGGAGCGGTATGAAATAATCTCCTCCATAATAACTACCCGCATGAAGGACGGTGAATCCGTCACGGGCCACATGCAAAAGATGCAAAGGTATGTGGACCGTTTGCTGAAGCTGAATGTTAACATCCCCGAGGAGTTAGCAATTGACATCATTTTGCACTCCTTGCCTTCTTGTTATGATCATTTTCGAATGACATATCATATGAACAAGGAGGAAGTTACCCTCAGCAAACTTCAAGGACTCTTGAAGACCGCTGAAACCGGTCTTAAGGGTAAAGCGGTTGTTACCTCTACTACTCCTACTCCAACTTCTACCCCTGTTTTAGCTATTGGGCAAGGCAAAGGGAAAAAGAGGAAGCACCCTTCGAAGGGTACCAAGGGAAAGTCTCTTGAAGGCTCCTCATCCAAGACTAAGAATGGTTCTGTCACTCCTTCTGCCATTCCAAAGGATGCTGAATGCTTTTATTGCCATGAAAAGGCACACTGGAAGCGAAACTGCCCTAAGTACTTGCAGGATCTAAAGGATGGGAAAGTGAAACCCACCTATGCAGGTATTTACACTATATTGTCTAATTACTCAACATATTCTAACTCTTGGGTGCTTGATACAGGATGTGGTATTCACATATGTTCTGATTTGCAGGGCCTAAGAAGAAGTGAGGATGTGGAGCACGGGAAGATAAACTTAATCATGGGGAATAGGAAGGCTTCACCTGTTTCCAAGATTGGAGTTTATACTTTGTTGCTTAATAATGGGTTAAAATTAGATTTGAATAAATGTGTATACTCGTCAGAAATGGCGAGGAATATTATTTCTTTTCATGCTTTGTACAAACAAGGTTTTACCTTTTCGTTTGATAATGAATGTGGTGGTATTAATGCTTTCTTTAATAATGTGTTTTATTTTAAAGCATTACCTTGTGATGGCGTGTATGAAACTGTGTCGATTGTAGACAACTTAGGAAATAATGTGTTGTATATTGATTCTTCTACTAGCCTAGATAAAGCATCATTGTGGCATTGTCGTCTTGGACATGTAAACAAGAAACGCATAGACCAACTCCAAAAGAGTGGAGTCTTGGAATCATTTGACCTCAAATCAGATGATAGTTGTGAATCTTGTCTACTTGGAAAAATGACAAAATCACCCTTCACTGGAACTTGTGAGAGGGGTGAAGGTTTGTTGGACCTAATACATACTGATGTATGTGGGCCATTCAAAACCGCCACAAGGGACGCTAATCGGTATTATGTGACTTTTATTGATGATTATAGTAGATATGGGTATGTCTACTTGATCAAACACAAGTCCGAAACCTTTGAAAGGTTTAAGGAATTCAAACAGGAAGTAGAAAATCAATTGGGCAGGAACATTAAGATGCTTCGATCCGATCGAGGTGGTGAGTATCTTAGTACCGAGTTCCTTGACTATCTTAAGGAGTGTGGGATTGTCTCACAATTGACTCCTCCCAGGACACCACAACTGAATGGTGTAGCTGAAAGGCGTAATCGTACCTTGTTGGACATGGTTCGCTCTATGATGAGTCGAGTTTCGTTACCAATCTCTTTTTGGGGGTATGCCTTAGAGACTGCCGCCCATATCCTTAATCTAGTCCCTACAAAGAAGGTTACCAAAACACCTCATGAGATGTGGACTGGGAAGGTTCCCAATTTGGACCACATCAAAATTTGGGGTTGCGAAGCATTCGTGAGGCGTGAAACTCATGATAAGCTTGAACCCCGAAGTGAAAGGTGTATTTTCATCGGCTACCCACAGAAATCCTTCGGTTACCTTTTCTACAGACCCAGTGAGAATGTGGTCTTTGTAGCATGAAGAGGGATCTTTCGCGAGAAAGAATTTATAAGCCAAGGAGACAGTGGGAGGCATATTGATCTTGAAGAAATTCAAGAATCAATTGGTGAAGGAACCTCAGACACTAGCAATCAACCTGAGGTAGAAACTCCTGTTGATCCAGCTGACGAGTCTGTACCTCCGAGACGTTCCACACGGGTTAGGAACACACCTTCGTTTTATTATGGTTTTCATATTACTACGGAAGGTGATACGTTTATTAGTGATAGTACACTAGTAAATTTGGATGAACCTAGCAGTGTTAAGGAAGCCATGGCAGGCCCGGAGTCTGCTAAATGGAAGGAGGCTATGGACAGCGAGATACAGTCCATGTATGACAATCAAGTTTGGAACTTGGTTGACAATGTACCAGGCCGTAAAACAGTCGGGTGCAAATGGATCTTCAAAAAGAAGACCGACATGGAAGGAAAAGTGCATACTTATAAGGCTCGACTGGTTGCGAAGGGTTTTACTCAAACTCAAGGTATTGATTATGATGAAACCTTCTCGCCGGTGGCCAAGATTAAGTCTATTAGGGTTATGTTAGCCATTGCGGCATTTCATGATTATGAAATATGGCAAATGGATGTCAAAACCGCTTTCCTTAATGGAAAGTTGGCTGAGGATGTGTACATGAATCAGCCAGAGGGTTTTGTCAATGCAGAGTACCCTAATAGAGTATGCAAGCTTAAGAAATCCATTTATGGATTAAAACAAGCATCTCGTAGCTGGAATCTTTGTTTTGATGAGAAGGTAAAAGAGTTTGGCTTCTTGAGAAGCGAAGATGAGTCTTGCGTGTATGTCAGAGCTAGTGGGAGTATAGTTAGCTTCTTGGTACTGTATGTGGATGACATACTACTCATAGGAAATGACATCCCAACCTTGCAGGAGGTTAAGTCCTGGCTTGGGAAGTGCTTTGCTATGAAGGACCTAGGGGAGGCTACCTATATCCTAGGGATAAGGATATTAAGAGAAAGGAGTAGAAGACTAATTGGACTTAGTCAGAGTATCTACTTGGATAAGGTGTTGAAAAGGTTCAACATGGAGAATTCCAAGAAAGGAGATTTACCGATCCAAAGCAATACCAAACTGAGTAAGACTCAGAGTCCGAGTACAGAGTCTGAGATAGCTGAGATGAGCCAATTACCATATGCTTCCGCAGTTGGCTCGATCATGTATGCTATGACTTGTACCCGTCCTGATGTGGCATTTGCTTTGAGCATGGTCAGCAGGTATCAGGGGAACCCTGGCAAGGCTCATTGGACCGCGGTAAAGAACATTCTCAAGTACCTGCGGAGGACTAAGGATTGGGTCCTTACCCTTGGTGGCAGTGATGACTTGAGAATATTAGGGTATAGTGATGCTGGTTTTCAGACTGATAGGGATAATTTCCGCTCTCAGTCGGGCTGGATCTTTACCTTAAATGGAGGGGCAATTTCTTGGAAGAGTTCCAAGCAGGAGACGGTGGCTGATTCGACTTGTGAATCAGAGTATATAGCAGCGAGTGAAGCAGCGAAGGAGGCGATATGGCTAAAGAACTTCATCGGAGACCTTGGAGTTGTACCAGCTATTAAGGAACCTATAGAGATTTTCTGTGACAACAATGCTGCGGTTACCTTAGCCAAGGAACCAAGAGATCATGGCAGATCCCGACACATTGACAGAAAATATCACTTCATAAGGCACAAGATTGAAGAAGGACTCCTTGTGACAAGGAGGATATCGTCAGATGAGAATCCTGCAGATCCCCTTACGAAGGGACTGACGAGGGTTAAGCATTTTCAGCATGCGAGACGCATCGGGCTGAGGGACGATATTAGTTTTACAGATTAGATAGTTTTCCTGAAACTTGTAAAATGTAATCGACGTTTGATGATGAATAAAATTTGTGATTTATTTATGAGTAAAGTGTTACTATCATTGTCAATTATTTACTATTGTTTCAGTTTTGCATGTTTTGACTTCCAGAATAATTAATTTGTTCAAACCTCCACAATCGATCATACGTCGGAAGTAGGTATGAATCAAGATTGTCATGAATTGGGTTTGTAGATGCCTTAAAGGTGTTTAGGCATGGCAATGGTTGCTGCAACATTCATGAGTACTCATAAGTTATGAGTATTGGTATAAACCCACGCTCACTTGTATCACTTCATGGAATTTATCTCGAGTGATCGTGAGACGATAACATCATATAAATCTTTAAACCTAGAGATATGAGTTGTTACCTATGAGTTGGTTGTGCATTGATTGCACGTAAACGCATCAGTAACTTGATGTTATAAAACGTGCCTTTGTGTACAATTCAATAAGTAGTAGAACAAGCATATCAGTCGAAGTTTATCTGTTCCTTCTAGAAATAGAAGCGATATCCGGGCCCCTCGATGATTTTGTGTTGACCCATATACCAGGCCTGGTCAGAACTAAACCGATGTGTTCAGTGAAGTTCTTCGTCAAACAAATCGGATAATCGAGAAACAACTGCTAGACAATAAGCAAGACATAGTTCCATGTGTTTGTCCGGCTGATATCATGAGAACAGAGGATTATGTGATCACTTATCTAAAATGGCGCTTCATAGTTCGACAGAGTCTTCATTGTTCGAGGGAGTTTTCGAGAGCTACGATTGTTGGTTGGTTCCTGAAGTTATAGGCAAATATAGTTATTAGACTTATCCAAGTGGGAGTCTGTTGGATAAGGTGTCTAAGTCCATAACTTATTTGGTATATACTTGACCCGACCGGCATGGTCCATTTGGGTTGCATCTCATCCAAACTATTATGGATAATTTTATGAGAGTTATACACATATGTTTATTAATATATTATGAGTTATAATATATTAATATGAAGTTACGTTATTTAATTAGTTTTAGTCTTAAATTAATTATGGATTAATTTAGAGATTAAAAGGAATACTAATTAAATTATGGGCTATTTGTTTTATATAGTGTGGGCTAATACTCATTTGTTAATGGGCTAGGCTTATGTGGAAGTCCATGGATGATCCATGGAGCTTTTAACCCATGGATCCTTGGTATAGGAAAAGACATGGGTTATTAGGGTTTCACCCTAACCATGCATACTATATAAGCATGCTTATGGAGCATGAAAAAGAGCCTAAGATAGCCTAAGAGAAAGCTAGTGTTCTAGTGTGTGTGTGCATGTGTGTGGCCGAAAATACAAGAGTGTGTATACTCTCTCAAAGTTTTCCAAGAGTTTGTGGTGTTTGTGATTCCATTTGAGGCATTCACACTATTGGTGCTTGGCCCTCAAACTCCTAAGAACCCAACACAACAAAGGTATGTAATCTCTTCTAACTCTTTTATGTTGAAATGTTCCCCATGCCATGTTAGATAGGTTATAAACCTTGGAAAATTATTATTTTGCATGTATTTAGACAAACATAGATCCAAGGTTTATTAGGGTTGCATGCACACTTAGGAAGTGTTAGAATTGCTCAAAACCCAACAGTAACTTGGGGTAACTTTCTTGCCGGTTGATCGTACACATCCCAACTTTTCTTGGTCACTTTTAAAAATAAATTGAATTTAATTTGAAAATAATTTGAAAACATTCACAGATCCTTAGTTTGAGTTTAGATTCACACGAATGTTCATCCAGTTCACTCAAACCAGGGCTCGGATACCAACTTGTAACATGTCAAAAATTACAATGAATTTAAAATTATCAAAACAACCTATTTATTAAGAAGAAGTATTTACAAAACCATTGTTTTCAACATTATTAAAAATCAGAGTCTCCCAATATCCAATGTCATAAAACATGAAGATGTGCACGATCACGCCTTCGCTTTCCCACGATCCTTTGAAGTACCTAAAACAATACACTGAAACCGTAAGCATGAATCCTAATGAGTTCCCCCAAAGTACCACCACATCAACATTACAAATAACAACATGCACTGGGTCCATAGATAAAAGACAGGATTACCCCTGAGCCCACAGTATGAGTATGGCTTGCCTATCAGGTCCACAACTCATATATGGCTTACTCCTGAGCCCACAACATAAGTCTGGCTTGCCCTTAGGGCCCACAACTTATGCCTAGCTTGCCCTCGAGGCCCACAGATTATGTCTGGCTTACCCCTGATCCAATCAGTATTTGGACTGAAATGCAAATATACAACGGGTCCAATCAGTCATCGAATTAGAATACCCTTGGGCCCTCAGTACGAGCCTAGCATGACAATCAGGCCCTCATCTTGTATTTGGAATGCTCCTTAGCCTTCAGTATGAGTCTGGAATGCCAATCGGCCCCTCATTTCATATCTAGAATGCTCTCGGGTTTGTTGGCTACAACACAAAGTAGTACAACCTCAACCCAACACAATATGTCGACATATACATAACAGTTAAACATATAATCAGTCAATAGGAAAACATGCAGATCTACAGATCACTACTACATAACAACATCTTATAAACTAGGATACTGATCTAACAGATCACTAAAACATAACAACATACACTAAACCAGGATATCAATCCAATGGGCCGGCCTTAGTGCCTTCAACCCAAAAGTACAATAAGGAAAACTCACCTCTCAGCCTGATAACAATCTGAATGAATCTTTGCTCGGACATCCGGCTCTACAGGTCACCTATTTAACAAATAGAGACCAAGGCTTAAATATAGCTCGAAATACCCAAAATACCCTTAAGTCAAACTTGGTCAACCTTGGTCAAATTCAAAGTCAACGGTCAAGGTCCTAAAAGTCAATATCCCTTCCCAGCGGAATATACCATACGTACCAAGAGAGTATGCCCAGCATACTCTGATGTTGGCCAAAAAGTGGTACGTTGACCGCATATGCACCCAAGTCCCAAAATTCCATTATGAGCATATTCCATTAAGCACTTCCGTCCAAAACTCAGATCCAATCCCCAAAATGATTTCCTAAGTCATAAAGTTTTGAACTTTATGACTTTGCATGGATATTAAATGCTTAATGTCCAAAACCCTATGTTCTTAACCCAATAAGACCATCTAACACATGAATGGGTTACATACAATACTCAAGATCATATATTTATGGTTTATAATAGCTCTATAATGGATAAAGTTTCCAACTTTATCCATTAGAATGGTCCCAATAAACAATATCTAGTCTTTAAGTCTCAAACGGACCCAAAAAGCGCATCTTTTCAACTTAATCCATTAAGTCCAAGTCTCTAACCTTCATATTTAAATCAAAATGATGTCTAGATGGATAAAGTTTCCAACTTTATCCATAACAAGGTCACAGACTTTCAAGATCTAAACTTTAAGCACTTAAAGTAACCAAAGGCTCATAACACCCAAAACTAGCTTGATCTAATAATTTCATCATCAAGATCCAAACTTTATACCATTAGAAGAAAGATCAAGGTGAACAAACTCTAGATCTACAAGCTCCATTGCAACCATAACTTCTTCAATGATTTCCTTCTTCTCCAAGGTGCACAAAGAACACTCTAAAGCACTTAAAAACACCTTCTTTTTGCTCATAAGGCTCAATCTAGGGTTAGGTTTTCGAGAGAGGGTCTTGGAGAGGTGGAGGCTGAGAATGGAAAGGGTTTGGGGGAGTTAAGGAGCTTAAATAGGGATTAAACCACGAAAATAGGGTTTGGGCATTGATCGCGTACGCCCAATGTACACAATTTACGCCCAACATAGTCATGCATACTCAGTACGCCCAGTATACTCAATTTACTCCCAGCGTATGCGGTTGACCAAAAATCGCCTTAACTTCGAACGACCATAACTTCTACGTTCCAACTTCGTTTTCGATATTCTTTATATTGACAGAAAGGTGTTGAATAAAGATACAATATTATCTAAATATCTCAGACTAAAAACTTTTCGAACAAAAATCTATATTTCACTCAAGAACCCGACCTATGACTTTACGCTTTCTACCTTTCGGCCCATAACACAATTCAAGGGTAAAATCTGTTAACTATCATTACCTCCTTCCACAAGGACTAAACTTTGCCTCCTTAAGGCCCAAAACCTCACATACTCGACCTTCGGTCCATGGCTTAGAAGGCAGGAAACAAGAGTTACATCGCAGCTGGAATATTTGCCTCCATGAGAAAGTCAAAGAGTTTGGTTTCTCTAGAAGTAAAGATGATTCATGTTTGTATGTCAAGGCTAGTGGGAGTATAGTAACATTTCTAGTATTGTATGTTGATGACATAGTCCATATAGGAAACGACATTCCAACTTTGCAAGAAGTGAAATCTTGGCTTAGAAAGTGTTTTGCTATGAAGGATCTAGGAGGCGCATCCTATATTCTTGGGATAAGAACCTTAAGGGATAGAAAGAAAAGACTAGTTGGTCTTAGTCAAAGTACATATTTGGATTAGGTAGTAAAACGTTTTAGTATGGAGAACTCCAAGAAAGTAGAGCTACCTATTCAGAGTAATGCCAAGTTGAGTAAGACTCAAAGTCGTAGTATAAATGAAGAGATAGCAAAGATGAGTCGAGTCTCATATACTTAGGTTGTAGGATCGATCATGTATAACATGACATGTACTTCTTCATGATGTGTCTTTTGCTTTAATCATGGTTAGTCGCTTTCCGGGAAATCCTGGAAAAGCTCATTGGACATCAGTAAAGAACATTCTCAAGAATCTATGAAGGACAAAGGATCTTATTCTATTCCTTTGCGGAAATGATGTGTTGAGAGTAAATGGGTATAATACTTGTGAATCAGATTACATAGTAGTGAGTGATGCATCAAAGGAAGCGGCTTGGCTGAAGAACTTCATCAACGATCTCAGAGTAGTTTCGACCAATCAGGAGCCAATGAAACTTTTCTGCAATAATGAAAGAGCAGTTGCTTTGACCAAACAACCAAGAGATCATTGTAAATCAAATCATATCGATAGAAAGTACTATTATATCGAACATAGAGTTGAAGAGTATAATCCATAGTAAAGAGAGTATCTTCAGAAGATAATCCTGCAGATCCTTTCACAACGGATCTGAGTAGGGTTAAACAAACTCAACATGATAAGAGCATTGGCTTGAGAGATGATATTAGTTTTAGTAGTTAGATGATTAGTTTAAAACTTGTAATAGAATAAATGTAATTGATTTTGGTGATTGAATAATAGAGATTATTTATGAGTTTGTTTATTGCCTTTGTCAATTATTAATTCTTGTGTTTCATTTTGCATGTTTTACTTCTTGAATAATTTGATTATTCAAAATTCCACAGTTGCTCATTCTTTAGGAAGTAAGTAGTGAATGAAGACTGTCATGAATTGGATTGTAGATTGTCTAAGGAGTTTAGACATGGAAATTGTGTTGCTACAACATTCATGTGTACTTAGAAAATGGAGATTTGAGTGTTGCATAAACCCACACTCGGAGAATTACTTCATGGATTATATCACGAGTAATTTTGAGACGATAATATATTATATTCTTAAAATGCATATATATATATATATATATATATATATATATATATATATATATATGAGTTGTAATTTACAAGTCGGTTGTACACTGGTATTGCGAAAATGCATCGGTAACTTGATGTTATAAAACACAATGTCATGTATGATTTGATGAGTAAATGATACAATCATATGAGTCAAAGTTTATTCATTCCTTTTTCCCTAACGGGAAAAACGATATATTTGGGCCCTTTGGTGATTTGGTGTTGACTTATAGTGCTAGGCCCAACCAGGACTAAATTGATGTGTTCAATTAGAAGTCTTATGCCATCATTGATGGGTTATGAGCACTACATCAATCTTATGGTGTACATGCAAACTCTAAAGCTTTGGATCTAGTTTGTCTAATGAACATGCAATAATCATCCAAAGCTCATAAACCCTAGATCTAACATATAATATTCGATATTATCATAATAAAAGGATTTAGATCTTACCTTGATTGTTATATAGCAATAACAATCTCAATTCCTCTTGATCTTGACTTTTGAAAGCTTAGTGCCTCAAATGTTGCACCTCTAATGGAGTCACAAACACGATGAGCAACAAGATGAATTAGGAGAGGGAAGAGGAGCAACAAAAACATCCAAGATCTTTTAGAGAAATCCTAGCCACATTTTTGGGATCCCTAGGGGTCTTTATATACTTGTGTGGTCGGTTAGGGTTTCAGGTGAAACCCTAATTCTCTGCTTAGGCCTTAAGCAACCCATGGAGTTCCCCTAGAAAGCCCTTGGATGAAATCCATATGGGATTCCCATAGATTTCGTCCAATCCCCTTTCCTTTAGGAATCCATAGCCCAATTGCAATATCAGTCCCCTTTATTTAACTAATCTCTTTTAGCCACAAAATTAATTCTTAATTAATTCTTAACTAATATTAATTAAACAATATGATTTCTCTTTTAATATATTATTCATATAATATATTAATAAATCATAATTAATCTTTTTTCTCCTTAGTTCATCCTATCAGTTGCTACGGTGAAGGCAACCCAAAAGGACCATGCTCATAATCGGGTCAAGTACATACCAAAATAGTTATGGGCTTAGACACCTAATCCAACAGTCTCCCACTTGGATAAGTCTAATAACTATTTTTCACATGACTTCAGAACCTAATAAGCATTTGTAGCTTTCAAAAGCCGCTGTCAACTCTGATCTTATCAGTAACGCGTCCTTTAGATAAGGGATCATATATTCCTTCATTCTAGATATCGTATGAACTGAGACATGGATTTTAATCATACTCTCTGTTCATGTGTTGTTTCGCGATTTTCGATTTATAACGACTGACAACAGACTACAATTGAACACATCAACTTAGTCCCGGCTTGGCCAAGCGCTTAGGGTGTCATCACTAAATCATCGAGGGGACCACATATATCGCTTTTATCCCACTTTGGGTAAAAGGAACAGATAAAATTCGAATCAAATGCTCGCTTGTACTTACTCATCAAATCACACAAACCAATATGTTTTATAACACTAAGTTACTGGTGCATTTGCATATTATCAATGTGTAACCGACTTGTAAATTACAACTCACACATCTTCGTTTCAATAATATAAGATATTATAGTCTCACTAATCACCCGTGATAAAATCCATGAAGTGATTCAAGTGAGCGTGGGTTTAATCCAATACTCAAATCATATTTCAAGAGCACTCATGAATAATGCAGCAGACTTTTGCTATGTCTAAAACATTTTAGACAATCTACAGTCAGATTCATAATAGTCTAGCTTCAATACCTACTTCCAAAGTATTTATCGACTTTGGATGGTTTGAATAATCTTATTATTTGGGAAGTCAAAACATGTAAAGTGAAACATAAGAATAATCGAACCCAATATGGCCCCAAATTTTTGAGTATAAATAAAACTCCTTTTATTTAGTCACCATATTGATTACACATATTCATTGTATAATGTTTCGGATAATCAACTTATTACTTGAATTATAACAACAGTTGTCCCATGCACCAAGCATGCACACTCTGTTTACCTATGGTCCATACTTTGTGAAATAGATCAATTGAAAACATTTCCAATGATGCTTATTTCACAATCCCTAATCCTTATCGTTAGTGTAAGAAGACAAAATTCTCGCCACTACTAGAATATGTTAGATTCTAACATTTTATGCAATAATCCTTTTGTAATCTTATTGCACAAAAGTCACCAAGACTTTGCCAATGAAATTACAAAGTTCTCTATTGGAGATTGTTACAAGACAATTCCATAGATGTGAAGTCTCACATTTAAAGTACATTCCTTTCAACATCCTTCTTGCATAAAAGTTTCCAATCATAGATACTCAATATCCAACTCCCAAGCGACCAATCCTTAGCGAACCTTAGATTGTCGTTGACAGTTGTTCAATTATTTCAGTCAATCCAGTTCTAGTTCCTTTTCCCTCTTAATGCCCTAGGCATTTGGAAAATCTTAAAATGGTCGAAGATAATATTCATATATGTCCTTTGACTAAATTTGATTAAAATTTCTTTATCCAAGCTTTTAGATTTCAAAACGAAGTATAATATTCTCTCCCTTAATTATAGAAAAACAATTTTTCAACCCCTGCAACTTTGCAAAGTGAAACCTTTTGTTTTTTATAATTAATATTTCTAACTTGAAACACTTAAAATAATAATCATGCTCCCACTAACATGATAATTATATCCATACTAGCATAACATTTATGCTCCCACTAGCTTTGACATGTATTCAGAAAACAGTTGGACTTCTAAAAATCAATACTTATTGACTTTCAAAGTTCTTATTTCTAATACGACATGCTTCGATAAGCCTTTATCTAAGCTTCTCAAACTCATACACCTTTCCTTAGATAGCTTATATGAATGTTTAAACTAATTTATAACTTATAACAATAAGTCTTAAATGTTCAAACTAATTGCCAAATCTCACAATTCGAACTATGAAGTGGGATGCCGTAATCATAATTGAATTTGAGAATGCAAATATCACAATTGCTATCTCCTTAGAATTTCTCTTAGTGAAAGCGTTTCCTCATAATCATTTTCATGAAACGGAGAGAAACCTTATGACACTTAGATTTTATGGTGTATGTGCTCTTATCCATGTGAATTTGTCATAACCATAATCATAAGATAATGTTCATGACAAATCTGAACTCTTATGGACATAACTTGTTCATTCTTAATTTCTTGCCATCAAGGGTCCCACCATTGCTTCCAAGTTATTTATCAGCTCACCTATACTAGTCAATGTACTTTCTTTGAACAAGGTGCTTTCCCTTATGCAGTCAATTGAGAACTTATATGCATAAGTAACTTTACTGGAATGGCATAGAAATAAAATTTTGTCAACACGATAGGTTACAAACCTCAAGTCGTGCGCTAGTGTCTAATAGGTTTACTCTTGATTAGTTCTTGAACCTTTTTCAAGATCATTTACTTTTGATTAGTTCTTGAACCTCAAGTCGTGCGCTAGTGTCTAATAGGTTTACTCTTGGATTAATTGAATTAATTAAAAGTGCAAGGATCTAAGTTGTAATTGTTCAAACAAGAGAGAGATTCTAGAATAGTCCTACGATGGCCGAAAATTAGAGGCTTTCTTAGGGTTCTAGAATATCCCTTGGAGATAATTAGGAAATCAGGTAATTACCTGATTTAAGATATTATTATTTTAATCAAGTAAGGATTATTTAGGGTTTTCTTATCAACTATAAATAGGGACCATTAGCCTTTAAATTTCGGCGGTCACTCATATAGCTAAGAGTATAGCAGAAATTTCCCATATCCTCTTCTCTCTTCAAGTTTCCTACTTGCTAGGGTTTGGGTGTGAACCATCAGCGGCATAGGATTTCTGGTGCTTGCTTCCAAGAGAAATTGAAAATGTATGTAATCCCTAACTTGTTTATGTTTTTAGAAAATAGCTATTGTTTATAGGGTTCTTGTTGTTCAATAGAATGTTACCTCAATAGTGTTATGAAATAGATCTAATAGGTTGCATGTACCCTTAAATGTATAAGGAATTATCTGTGTATAATGATTTATCTACGTTATTGTATGTAAAATCCATCAATATTAACCATCATGTACAACTTGTATGATTAAATTGACACTTCAAAACAACATATAGTGAAAGATTGAATATAATATGTTATGTATTAGTGTATTCTTTTATTTGGTAAAAGTTTAATATGTTTCTGTCTTTTAGTTTAATATTTATTTTTACATATAAAAATATATTTGGTTTAACCGGTAAACCGAACCGAATAAATCGTAACCAAATTAATCAAAACCGATTAAAACAAACCTTATTTAGTTTGCTTATAATTAGTTTTAAGATCTACAAAACCGATAAAACAAAAACCTAGAAAACAGACCGAAGAACACTTCATGTGATAAAGTAGGGGTAGACAGGGACGATTTTACTTGGTGTCCCAGTGTAGCACCGGCAACACCTAGTTTTCCCGTACGCAATGGAAAACATTTCGATTTTTTTTGGTTTTTTGCCTATTTTTCATGCAACGACAACATCTCTTTAACCGTGGCAACACCTATTGTGTATTTCTGTGTCCATCCCTGGGGTAAAGAAAAAAGTATATGACTAGAATGTGACAAATAAACTGGAAGAGAAAAAAAATATGTATTTTTCACTCATAATAAATGAAATATCATAAAAAGAGAACCAAGAAAAAATATGCAACGAGTGTAACCAAAACAAAAAATATGCCGAAATACATTGCACAAAAATAACAAAATATTTTTTCTATTAAATACCGACATAATATGGTTAGAGATGTTTTATTTGACATATTTAAGTGCAACGAAGTTTTCGTCAAGAAAAAGGCATCTATAGATTTTTTGACTGATCCGGAATAAATAAGGTCAGGTCTAACCTTAGACCGGTTGACGTTTTGGTTTTTGAATGAGTTAGATGGAAACACGTTTTTGTGAACCTTATATAGGTATCCATTTTTGTGGGTTTGAGGCTTGTGGGTTTCAATACGGGATAAACTTTTTTGCAAACTATTCCATGAAAAGTTACAAAATATTAAAAATCATGTATGGAAAATTAACACGTCTTTATACCATTCACATTTGATACATTTAGTTTCTTTGTATCAAATGCATTAAAGATTCTTAATAGAATATAATGGATCATGTGTAGCAATGTTATGTTGCTAAATTTGAGGATGTGATTTTCAAAATAATTGACTTAGGGGCCGGTTGATAAACGTCTTTTCCGACCCATAAAGATCTTTCCAGCTGAATGGGCCAGAAAGACCGTTTGATTTGGACCAAAAAATCATCTTTCTCGGTAAGATGGGTCTTTCCCACAAAGCAATAAACCCAAGTCTGGACGGTAAAGAAAAGGCGTTGGACAATTATGCCCTAGCAAAAAAAAAGAAGCGTATTCCCTTTCCCTGCGTCGCCTCCATCCGTCATCATCGTCTTCCCTTCGTTGATTTTCATCACTCGTCTTCTCCGGCCAGCCTCCCCCCACCGAGCAGCCTCCATCGCCACCGGCTCCGCCCTGCAGCTCCTCCCACAGGTAATTTTTTCCTTTTTTTTCTGTCGATTTCTTTTCGATTTCTTCTGGGGATTGAAATCAGAAATTATGATTTCTTTTGATTTTATTTCGATTGTATGTTTCATTTGTGTTATTTTTTTTTTCTTCTGATTTTTATGCTTCATCTCTTTCAGTTGTATGTTAGAAATCTGATTTTTGTTCATCTTTTTTGTATCAAAATCAGAATTTGTTTCATGTTTTTCATCTTGTTCTCTTTTCTCTTCTGATTTTCGTGCAAAGGTGAAGAAAAATACATGTTGATTCGGAAAGATGAACAAAAATGTTGAAACATGTTGTTTTTTGTTTTTTTCTGCCTATATATGATGTATTTTTTACATAGATGCTGAAAATACATGCTGATTTGTGTATATACATGCTGATTTTGTTTTTTGTTTTTTGCTTTTTGAAAATACTTGTTGATTTGTGTATATATAAGCTATTTTTTTAATATACATGTTGAATTTCATATATATGCTGAATTGTGTATATATATGCTGTTTTTTTGAATATATATACAGAATTGTTTTTTTTAATATATATGCTGAATTGTGTATATACATGCTGTTTTTTTTTTTGAATATATATGCTTTATTGTGTATATACATGCTGTTTTTTTGAATATATATGCTGGAATTTCATAGTTATTGCTGTTTTTTATTATAGACATGTCACAAAGGAAATCTAGAATCATTTGGGACCAAAGTTTAGACAAAACTTTTCTTGATGCTTGTATCCAAGAAGTAACCACATATGGTCGTGAGGGTAGTGCCCTAAAACCAAATTCATGGAAAACTGTAGCCGAAAAATTATTAAAGGAACACGGTTTAGTCATTGACCAAAAACGGATGAGAAACCACTACGACTACTACAAAGGAAAGTATCAAGCTTGGGTGAAACTTAAAAGCAAAACCGGAAATATATATGATCCTCTAACAAATAAATTTAATTTGACTGACGAACAATCGGAGACGGAGACGAAGGTAATATATATTCATCTAATTATAAAACAAAATAGTAGAAATATGATTATTTTCTTTTAATGGTTTGATAATTTCAAAATGTTAAACAGTTGAACAAGATTGTAGGAGCTTTGAAAACTGTGCCCCTCCTTTTCCCTAATCTGTGCACACAATTATTTGAAGGTTCAACCTCTACCGGCTTTGATAGTTGGGGGCCATCTTCTACACTCCCCCTTCCTACTCCTGAATACACTGAGCATGACTTTGATGAGGTTCAATGCACCCAAACGAAACTCCCGACTCAACCCAACACGTAACTGCAAGTGAAGAATTCTCTGGACATTCGAAAAATAGGAGAGTGGGTGGAAACAAAAGAGCTGGTGGAAACAAGAGAAACGCAAGGGCACTAGAAGTTGAGGAGGAAATCATCAAGTTTGCAAGGACGCTTGTGGAACAAAACCAAGGAAGTGAACAAAATCAAAGAAGTGAAATGGATAAGGACATAGATGCATGTATGGAGAAATTGGCAAAAATGGGATGGGGAGAAGAAGATGAAAGACACAAGACCGCTCTTTTGTTATTTGCTGAAAGTGCCGATATTAGGAAAGTTTGGTTACGACTTACGCCTACTACTTGTGAGTCGTGGGTGAGGAGTGCAGGAATGAAGTTTGGTTACCTTAGATGACTTTTTAGATGTTACATTTGATTACTTTTACTATTTCTTTATTGCATGACTTTTGGATGTTAGGTTTGATGACTTTTTCTATGACTTTTGTTATGTTACGTTTGTTGAATTTTATATGCGGTTTTTTTATTGGATAATTTTTGGTGCATCACTTTTGTGTTATTAGATAAATATTTTTTTGTTATTTACTTTATACTTGTCATGTTATAAATATTTTGGTTGTTTATTTTATATTTGACATGTTATATGTAATTGTATTTTACAGGTCAAGTATGATTTCTAATAGTGAAGCTTTAGCTTTTCTTTTACTTGTCTTGTATTGGTTGAGGTATGTGCGATCTTAGTTCAAACTCTAAATTGCTTTATTATTACTCTATTTCAAAAATCATTATTTGTTTTCTCATAAAAATAACTTTTTTTTTTTGGAAAGATAAACAATTTTCAAGAAATAAACAATTCATGAAAAGTCCTTAACATAGTTATTAATTACATATAAGGTTAATCAAAATTAATTACGTTTTTATTTTTGAAATATAAACTTTTTATTCAAAACTATCAAACTAAACCTTTTTAAACTCAATTTTTTTTATTTCATATAAGATAGGACAATTATAAAAGTGCTTATAGTAAAAGTAGGTGAATTTTGTTCAACCGTGATTATTAACCTTTTTAATAAGTTGAAATTAAGTGGAGAATTATTCCATTTATTGGAATGTCATGCTGACCTAATGTTCCATCCAAAAGTGTTTTTCCACAAATTCAATGATCTTATAAGTGTTTTCCAATATATATATATATATATATATATATATATATATATATATATATATATATATATATATATATATATATATATATATATATATATATATATATTCGGATCTCTTACACAATTAAACAATTAAAAATTTTGGAATTTTAAAAAATAACTAACAACTCCTTAAAAATAAGTTTGCAAACTCGCACATATGTTGTTTCTGACATAAAGGGCATTCTAATGACCTTTCGTGCCTATATTTTATGGGATAATGACTTGAAAGGGTAACGAATTTTCGATTTTTGTCACATTTAGTCACTAAACTTTTTTTCGTTATCTATTTGTCACTAAACTATTGAAACTGTTCACATTTTACCCTTATGACCGGCTGTTACCGGTCATAAGGGTAAAATGTGAACAGTTTCAATAGTTTAGTGGCAAATAGATAATGAAAAAAAGTTTAGTGACTAAATGTGAACAAAATCGAAAGTTCGTTTCCCTCTAAAAAGTTCAATGACTAAATGTGAACAAACTTCCTATTGTATTATGTTTTAGCAAAATTATTTATTTTTGTTTAATTGTAGCAACATTTGTTGATGAAGAAATCTATGAAATAAAAAAACAAAATGTAACATCCGGATTTCCAGGTATCATCATTTAAGTATTTTTCTTTTGAGTTAAGAAGAGAGACTCGACGAGTTGACGCCTCAACTCGTCGAGTAAAGTCGCGACTGATGACTCGGATTAATGAATGGACTCGACGAGTTGGTGAGGCGACTCGACGAGTCCGCGCTGTTGGCAGAAACCCTAAATCTTTGGGCCCGATCCATATTTAAAGGCACTTATGGCCTTCAATTGCGACTACCATTCCCATAAGTGAGAACCCTAGCGAGCTTGAGTGTGTAGAGTGAGAGGAAGAGCTATCTTGAGCTTTTTGGTGTGATAGATCTGGACCCTTCTAGGTTCAGAGAGCCGAGAATATGAAGCTTTAGTAGAGTAAACCTTGGGGTTCGAAGTTAGGAAGCATTTATGAGATTTTTATGGTATATATAGTTACTTTCATCTTACACATAGATATGAAGTATTATATATAAATTACGTGCTATGTGTGCATATTATTTGAATACTTGCTGTCTATGATGGATGAACGATTTTATACATGTTGTTACAATTTAACAAAAATAAATAATTTGCTAAAACATAATACAAGAGGAGGTTTGTTCACATTTAGTCATTGAACTTTTTAGAGGGAAACGAAGTTTCGATTTTGTTCATATTTAGTCACTAAACTTTTTTTCGTTATCTATTTGCCATTGAACTATTGAAACTGTTCACATTTTACCCTTATGACCGGCTGTTGCCGGTCATAAGGGTAAAATGTGAACAGTTTCAATAGTTCAATGGCAAATAGATAACGAAAAAAAGTTTAGTGACTAAATGTGACAAAAGTCAAAAGTTCGTTACCCTTTCAAGTCATTATCCCATATTTTATTTGTTGCGGGATATATTAATAAAATAGTCAAGTACCATGTTTAACAAGGGTTAATACTTGTTCCCCCGAAACTATTTTCCTCGCAAGTAATAATGGGTTGTCTATTCCCCCAACGTAAACTTAATCATACACACCGAAGTCATGATTCTACTTGTTATAGCGTCACAATGGTCTATATTTCCATCTATTTAAGGTATGGAGATCATATATT
Organism: Lactuca serriola; assembly: GCF_051521515.1. NCBI lineage: Eukaryota > Viridiplantae > Streptophyta > Magnoliopsida > Asterales > Asteraceae > Lactuca > Lactuca serriola. The sequence goes on from NC_136410.1 coordinate 42,690,893, forward strand.
TATGTTTTTATAGGTTCATGCTATGTAGTTATTTGGGGATTTTCAAATTGTAAGTCAATCATTAGTTATGATCTTTACTTGATCGTGTTTCCATATAACAACACTCGAATATGTCAACCCCCCCCCCAAAAAAAAAAAAAAAAATCAAATTCGATTGTTAGCTTTTCATCATTACTCCATGTCTTTAAGATGAATGTGATCGTAGAAGAAGGTAAATAAGTAACTTATAATAATCCATTTTAAATGATCACTTTTTTTGTCCATTATGGCTCCTTGAAACCTTCTGTTTAATTGTTAATTAAGACATTATTATACTCTTCTTTCAGTTTAATGGTTACACAGTTTAATAGGTAACCATGTGGCATTTGTAATTTTAGGTTAAAATGTTATATCAACAACCATGTGGCTTTTAAAAAAATATATATATAAATTATTATTACTCATTGCTAAAAGTGCAGTTGCAAGCAAACTTGAAAGACAATCATTGCTAGCTAGCCTCTACATGACCATTTTTCAACAAAAGACAAAACCTAAGATATCCAAAAGATGAGGAATTAAAGGGATACGTGGTTGTTAAAGGCAACATTGTTAGAACAAATGATGAGATCGACGTTAATGAGGTTAGTTGCAGATATTTTTGCAAGAAAAGCTTCTCAAGATATAAAGAATGTGAGGAAATCGGTGATCAACACGTTCTTTGAGATCTCTGATAAATTTGGGGTCTGTGATAACTAGGTTTTTCGATAAGGACGAAAGAGGAGAACTTTAAAAGAGACAAGATTTAGAGGCATGAGCTAAAAGAAGATTATATTTTTATCCGAATCACAATGACGGGAATGACTTACCTTTTGTTGTTGCAAGAATGACACTAATCGAGTAGGTGGAAGCAAATTTGATACATATGTGCCTATGTTGTTAGAAATATGGTTTAGTGGCACTTGGAAATCTGACAATCGTGATAATCACTTTCAAATCGAAGTATTTGGATGGTACTCCCAAATCCTCAATTGGATAAGACTCAAATAAAATCAAAGAGAAAAGAAAGAGAGAATGAGATGGTGTAATTTCGTGAATACCAGAAAAATGACTAAAATTGGTTATAAACCTTCCTTATCTGAAAAACTGTCAAAACTGTCATATAACAGTTTTCTCAACAGTAAAAACTGTCATAAATCCGGGTTTTGTATAAGGATTAATTCAAAGTCAAAACCGGGTCAAATATTCAAAAATTGGATTCTCTGCCCCTTGGACCCCGCTCCCAGGGGGGCTGCCCCCGGACCCCCGTTCATTCAGGGGCTTCGCCCCTAAATGACAGTATACTTTAATACTTGATCAAACTTAAACAAGTGTGTACTCCACACATTCCTTACTTGTTTAATATTTATCAAGATCATTTTTAGTCAACAAAGTAATCCCTATTACATTTAAATAATATTGATGATAACAAATCACCAACATATGTTAACCCCAACATAAAGTTTGTCTTTACCTTTTTGTCTCTGTATATAAATACAAAATGCCATTAGGGTTTTAGAAAGGGAAAACTACATAAAAGTCCGTATGTTTTGGTTTCATAATCGATTTAACCTATATATATATATATATATATATATATATATATATATATATATATATATATATATATATATATATCAAGGTTGTAAAACACGCTCGACGTTAGCTAGTCGGTGGACTGAGATCAAGGGATTAATCGGCTAGGTAGAGATTTATCGAGGGATTAATCGGGGACAATTAATTGTTAATTTGCTGAATTTTAAAAAATTAAATATGACTAATATCATATCAAAGTTCGTAAATACCACTAATATGATAACAAAATATGTTAATATGATTAATACAACATTAATCACGCCTCAAATAGTTTCTATTGAAATAAAACTTATTCAAAATGTTAAAATTTCATCGTTTTATAATGTTTCACTCATTATGTATGTAGGGATTAATCGCTAGGCACCCTCTAATCGTCGAGTAGCGCCTAAGGATTAATCGGGACCTAGTCGGGATTTTTACAACAGTGATATATATATATATATATATATATATATATATATATATATATATATATATATATATATATATATATATATATATATATATATAGGGAAGGGTTATTTCAAAAACAAAAAACCCTACAAAATCATAAAAATGCATAAAAAAATACTTAGAGATCACAAAACCTTTTTTGAATTTTTTTTATAAAAAATCGCAGCTTTCTATACAAATTAGCTGAAAAAAATTTTGAAATTTTTTTTTTATTAAAAATTAATTTTTTATTTTTTTCAATGAATTTTAAGACAAAACTGCGATTTTTTATTAAAAAAAATCAAAATAAAAGTTTTGTGATCTCTAAGTATTTTCTTTTTTTTGTGCATTTTTACGATTTTTAAGTTTTTTTGTTTTCCACTGAACCGATATATATATATATATATATATATATATATATATATATATATATATATATATATATATATATATATATATATATATATATATATATATATATATATATATATATATTCAATTAGGTCCCAAAAAAAACTATAATTGTATCCATTTTCACAATTTTACCCGGTCAAGAGGTTATCTCACTTCAAATATTATACTTTTAGCTCATATTAAATTTTAGTACAAATTTGGTCCAAAATTTACATTTTTGGCCCATGTTCTAAAATTTTGTTACGAATTCATCATAAATTTTATTTTTTTTTAAATTTTGTTTTATTTCAAAATTTTGTTTTGAAGATGTTTTTTTTTGTTGTATAAAGTCATATTTATACAAATAAAAACCTATAATTTTTTGTTAAAAAATATTTTTATATGCAAAGTATCTATATAAAATCCCTTTGTTTAAACTATTTTCATATACAAACACGTATATTATAAAAAAAAGTATACGAACACCTATTTTATTATAAATGCATTTGTATACAAACACGTTAATATATATATATATATATATATATATATATATATATATATATACACACACACACACACACACATACTAGTGAGATACCCGCGCGATGCGGCGGCGGCTATTTGTTTCATTTCATCGATTTGTTTCTAGGCAACAATTGGTTTCAGTTCGACAGACGATAAATTGTTTCCTTTCGATGTACAGTTTCCTTTAGCAGACATTATTTTGGGTTACCCACATAATGCGACGGACGATTAATACATATTCCGTTCTTTAATTTCGTCAATAAATAGAATTGCTGTAAATTTTTTTTAATTAACGTAAAATACAAGTAAACTTGATAACCATCATAAATTTTGTGTAATAGTGAATGATATTTGTTTAAATCAAATTAAAATATTAGCAAATTAATTTTTTTTAGAAAAAACATCATAAATGGTCCTTGTGGTTTCCCAAAATCTGAAGTTTAGTACCCGTGATTTAAAAACGTCATAGCTGGTCCCTGTGCTTTAAAAACTTTTGATAGTTAGTCCTTATCCCTAACTCCGTTTAGTTTTGTCCATTAACTGAAATATCATAGGGACCATTTATAATGTTTTCTCTTATTTTTAAAAAATAAAAAAATGAAATAATATTCTCTCTCCCTCTCTCTCTCAACAGCACTGCAACCGATCTACAATTTCCCTCTGTTATTGCTTATAGTGAGAAACCGACCTCCACCGTACGGTGATTATCCCTTCTCCCTCCTCTAGCTCCGACGCCTCTCACCGACCATCACGTTCATCCTTCCCCCCAACGTTAATCTCACAGTAAGAATGCACACCTCCATGGAAACGATGGAATGCCTCTGAAATACTCAACAACGCATCCTCCAGTGACTCTCAAATCAATCATCATCCCTCGCTTCTAACCCCAAAGATATCGACGGATACTAAGAAGTCAACACATCAGTAAAAAATCGTTGATTCCCGTTGCCTCGGAAGACTCATACCTAAATCACGGATTCGATGTTGGTTTGGATTGTTTCATAGTTAGGTATTGGAAGAGAAGCACCAATAGATTCCCCACTTCTTCTTTCTTTTTCTTCCCCCTCATGCTCGTTTCCTTCATCTCCATAGCCAAATTTGACCGCCTTTCATCCTACTCCGATCACTTAAACCAAAAAGTGACAAAGTGGATTCAATCGAAGCTCTTGAAGTAGAATCAAAGTGTAGATGCACTGCATATCTTGAAGAAGTATCCAAGTGTAGATTCCCTGCATCTATCGAATAGGAATGGATCGATGTTCTTCCCCAAACCAGTCATAAGTGTATGTGTGTCCATTTCTAGATCTGTAAGTTTGTATGTGTATCGATTTTAGGTGTGTAATCTGTAGATGTGTAAGTGGAGAAAGGGGATTGTCGGAGATGAAGGGGTTTTGTCGGTGATGGAGAGTGTCGAAGATTAATCGAGTCTCTGTGTGTTGTATGTATGTTGGGTAATCTTGAAGGTCTGATCTCAAATCCTTAGATCCATTGTAGTTACTCAAGTTCCTTGTACTTACACTATCTCGATTTTCAGAAACATTTAGTGGAAGGTGTTGAAGATTTAGGTTAGGTATTTCATGGCTGTTAATGTGTGTTTGTGTGTGTTGATCAGGAAGAGAGAGAGAGAGAGAGAGAGAGAGAGAGAGAGAATATTATTTCATTTTTTTAATTTTTTTAAATAAGAGAAAACATCGTAAATGGTCCCTATGGTAGTGAAATGACGAAAATGCCCTCAATTAACAGACAAAACTTAACGGAGTTAGGGATAAGAACCAGTTGTCAAAAGTTTTGAAAGCACAGGGACCAGCTATGATGTTTCTAAAGCATAGGGATTAAACTTCAGATTTTGGAAAACCACAGGGACCATTTATGATGTTTTTTCATTGGAAAATAAGAATTTGCTTTTGATTGCAACTTTTAGGGGTGCAAAAGAGGACCGATAACATTGTTTTTTGTTGCTCTTGACAGAAAAGCGCAGTTACTGTTTCAGCAATATTTTGGTACCTTAAAATAATTTAAATTAGTGTACATCAAGACCTTAGAGTAATGTTAGTATAAATGAGAGCCGCCATTCTCCTATATGCCATCGAAATGGGCAAATCCATCTACAAAAATCACTAAAACGTCATTTTAATGATTTTGAAGATGGTATACGATTTCACAATTGTCATACGATATTGATGACTAAATTCATGATTGAGTTTGATTTTTTACTATTTCTTAAAAAATGATAAATAAAATTAGATACATTTGTTTTTATCTTTTTTTTATTATTATATAAGTATCTATTTACAACTTTATATCAAGCAAACCATACATCACGAGAAATGTATGTAATATATATATATATATATATATATATATATATATATATATATATATATATATATACTACTTTATAATGCATACATCAAACATGTTTTAAGACCAAAGTCTTAAAAACAAAGAGATGTATTTTTAGCCTTTTGATTTCATTTAAATGGTTGTGATTAAAAGTTAATAAAGGTGATCCTTGTCAAATAAAATTGACCAATTAAAACCATATACTTCATACTATATATACTATAAACCTCTTTCATAAACCCTAATTATCAACTCATAAACTCTTTTTGCAGAACCTAAGTTACGCGGCCACCACCACTCTCTGCAGCTGTACTCTCTCCATGTCCTAAGAAGTTCCTTCCATTGTCGCCACCATCATCATCTGGTACTCTTCCATCAAGCCACCCCCAACACAACACCTTAGAGAAACCCCTAACGCACCGCAAGTGAGCCTCCTTCGCCGCCACACCTCTGCCAATAGGGCAGCTGCAGAACGCGACGAGCTCTCAACGATATTATTGTTTTTTTTGTTCTTTGAATAGATGTAAGATCAGATTTGAAAAGTTGACCATTTTCATTTTCTTATATGCATGTTTATATATTTTTTATTTTCCCAGAAAAACCAGTGTATAAAGATTTGTTGACTATTGTTTGATTTGATTTGTTTTTCTTTGTTTGTTTTTTGTTGCTCATATATGTTAACCTTAAGCATCTCAACAAAACAAATACCATGACCATTTTTCTTATACTTTCTATCTAAAAAGGGATTTGTTGATAAACATCGTTTGTCATAGATTTAAGAGTATTATGTATTTCAGATCTACGTTTTATTGTTATAGATCTTTAGCAAAATGTGTTGTAGCAATGTTATATTTGTATAGTTTTTGAGTAAACTATTTAAGATTTAAGAAAACAGAATAAAAGAAAGCAATGTTTTTGGCGTGATTTTCTTAAATAAGTAATATATTTTTTTATTTTTGTTTTAAAAGTATATTAAGTAAGATTATCATAAAAAGTTAAAGAAAAATTATAAATTTTTTAATTGAATCGTTAAATAAAATTCTAACTTTTATATATAAATATGTTCAGATTTTTATTTTGTTAAAATTATATTTTTTAAAATTAAAAGATTAAGGTTTTTATGTTTTTTGAAAAATGTACCTTTCTTAATTAACTATAATAGCATTTATTATTTGCATTGGAAAGTTGGAAAACATCACTCGGATTTTGAAAATTATAAATGATGTATAATTTAATGTTTATGTTTGTCAGACATATATAGCCGGCTCTACCTTAGTGATAATTAAGCCCTAGATTAGGGCCCCCACTTCCACAGGGCCCCACTTGACCCAAGATATTTCAACAAAATAGAAATCTGGATTCCTTATATTTTCTCCTTAGTGATAATTAAACCCTAGATTAGGGCCTCCACTTCCACAGGGCCCCACTTGACCCAAGCTATTTCAACAAAATAGAAATCTGGATTCCTTATATTTTCTAGGTTAACCTACGTATACCACAAAAATCAACAGCCAAATTAATTAATTGAAAGCAACTATTTTTCTTCCTTCTCTTCTCATTCTCGATTCTTGAAACCAAGTCTAAAAAAATACCTTCTATTCTTCAATCGTCACTTCTATTTCTTCTTCTCTTACTTCAATGTTCTTTGATTGATTGTCCATTCTTTAAATAATAAATACATTCGGCTTCTCTGTGTATTTCTTTATATATCATCCGATTCTCCATTGTTGATCGCACTTGATTGTTCAAAAGACTCAAAACTTCAAGGTTGCTATAGTGTCATTCAAAAAGACAATGATAATATCTATAGAACAAAATAACTAAAACGGTAACTCCAGTCTAGTGTCTCTATTTTTCAGTTTTCAGTAATTCAGTTTTCCATTTATTAACCCTAAATCGACTGTTAACCATTGTTCATTGATTATAGAAGGGTTTGAACGAGTCCAAATTCTGGAAAAACGAATTTGTGTTTTGCATTATCTTTTATTTAAGTATTTTCATGGTTGTCCTTTGCTAACTTGGAACGAAGGTAAAACAGGGACTTTATGTTTATTTTTTGTTTATTTGTATTTATCTACTTGTTTGGGTGATTGAGAAATTAATCAAATATTCAATAATCATGTGTAAATGAAAATACGAATCAATGGCTTCAACTAAGCTATTTATAAACTTTTTAATTTATTATTGTCATTCGAAACCCGGATAAATGCCAAAGGGCCTCAAAGTTTTGGTTAGCTTAGAGCCCCCAAACTGGTTGAGCCGCCCCTGTAACCCTATATAATCGATTATGTTTATTATGTTTGTAGGCATATGTTTTCAATGCACATCTCAAATCCTTGCAAATGACCGTTTGGTTTTTACCTATCATATTAATTATTTATGTATGTTATAATAGATATATATTATATAAAAAAGTATAATATATGTAAATTTTTATTGCTTATTTAACTAACTCTTATATTATAAAACAAAATAAATATTTATTAATGGTTTCGATTTTTTTTGAATATTTGTTATTTGATTGATGTTTCTCAAATTAAATTTTTTGTAATTAAATAATCTTGCAGGCAAACCATTAAAACCCCCTTATAAATAAGAGTTTACTCACACATTGAAATCGGCATAATACTTGAAAATCACAAAAACTAGATCGTTATAAGAATATGTTTAAATGTTTTAAATACTGTGAAATAATGTTGTGTGAAAGTAATTAGTAACTATTTATGTGGCGTTTTTATATTGGGTTAATCATAATGACAAATATATTGATATTAATATGTATACAGTTTTTTTATATATATAGTTTTATTCGTAAATGGTAAATTGGATATATTTATATTTTTAATGCATAATGATGTTAGTAGATTTTGGAAAAGATATTGTGTATAACTGTATATTTCTGAAATGGCACATATTTTCAAAGTCTTTTGCAGTAACTTTGTGGGATTTTGTGTAAATTAAAATTTATTAGACCGGGGCTGCTAATAAGACATCTTTTGGACATGCTTTTTTAGACTTACCCCGCTCAATGAAAATTTATTTAGGCAAGATTCCACGTCCAAGAGTCTGATTCTGATTCTGCTTGATTCAAAAGTCAAACTTTGAGATTTATGTATTTTATACTTTTTATAGGTTTTAACTTTTTGATAACTTAAACTGTAATCAATTTTTAACGACATTAAAAGTATTTACATTGAAACTAGATACAACCACTAACTAAAATGGATTAATGACTTCTATTCTTTTATATATAATCTTAATTCAGATTAATACTAATCAAACCAACTTTCACGTAAAATCTCTAATCTAAGTTTTACATCACCATTTTGCAGATTAATACCATATCGATTTTTTGAAATAACCTCAAAAAAGCCATTGTCCATTGTTAAAATGTTGTACCACCGAGGTCGAATACCAGATTCTTCTTTTCTCCTCCTTTCTTGTCAAGACCGTATGTGGGTTCGTTGATGATTGTAGCAATGTTCAAACCTGCAATCACACTCGCGTCATTTTGTCCAGTCTTTGGGCATCGTTGAAGTATGTTGTGTGAAGAAAGAATTGGAGGAGTAAAGAAACCATTAAAGAACATCGTTCATCAAGGCTACAATCACCGAGGGAGAGAGACGGCGGCTGTGATCGACGGGATCATAGATGCGACAAGCAGCAGTGAGCCAGAGGTTGAATTCGAGAGAGTGGCAACGATGAGAGTGAAGGAGTTGAGATTTCCAGCAATGAGAGTGATAGTTGCGAGAAAAAAAAAACGATTGATTTTTGGAGGCGATGGCAGAATCTATTTGATAATGAAAGAACGGGAAACAAAAAGACGATTAGGGTTTTTTCAATTATATAGGAAGATTGGTTTGGGTTTTAAAATTGGGCTAACATGGGCTAACATATATTTTTGTTTTAAACGAAATGGGTTAGAGTATACAACAACTTTGTAGAAAATATATTTTTTTAAAAATTAGGCGATGGCAGAATCTATACTACAACTTTATAGAAAATTTATTTTTTAAAATTATTTTTTATACATAGTTTTAGTTTTTATAATCTTTTTTTTGTAGTGTTTAATAAATAATGTCGAACCCCAACGGAAATAATTTAAATGAAGGCATGAACACTACGTCGACATCGCCGTTTTCTACCAATAGGGTATAATATTTATCATATTAACTTTTTTTTTTTATCATTGCGTTACAATTTGTTAACATTTTTTTTAATAGGTGTTTACATCTCGTGATGAGTTGATGGAATGGGTGCAAAACATTGCATTCTCTCTTGGTTATGTCATCGTGATGAGAAGATCAAAGGCAAAAAATGGTGTGGTGTCTTATATAACCCTTATTTGTGACCGTGGCCGGGAATACGAAAGCAAAGCAACAATTAAAAATTTTGGAACCAAAAAAATCAACTATAACTTTCAATTGGTAGGTTTGTATATCAAACAATATGGCGGTTGGACCCTCACGGTGATATGTGATCAACATAACCATTCACCTGCACAATATATGAATGGACATGTTTTTACTAGGCGGTTAAAAGAACACGAGAAACAATTGGTAGCTGACTTGACAAATCTGAATGTTACACCACATGACATACTCTCGATAATAAAGAAGCGCGACGAGAATAATGTTTCTACACTAAAAACCATATACAATGAGCGTCTCAAGCTTCGCTCGTCCCGGAATTACGGAAAAACTCCAATGCAGGTTAGTATATCCAACAAGTAGTATTTTAAATTTAATTTATATATTAAATTTTTTATTAATTAACAGCATATAAATGTAGGTTCTAATGGAAATTTTGAACGAGAAACATTTTGTTACGGATTTCTCGGTAAACAGTATATCAAATGAATTGGAGAATCTTTTCTTCATTCATCCACGGTCGTTGAATATATAGAAAGCATTTCCACATGTTTTGATTATAGATGCAACATACAAGACCAACAAATATGGTATGCCTTTTGTTCAAATTGTTGGCACAACTTCAATGGAATGCCTTTTGACCAGAATTTGATGAAGCAATTCCAGACATGAATGAAGCAATTCCAGACTTGAATGAAGCAATTCCAGACTTAAATGAATTTATGGATTTGAACCAAGAGCCTGAGTCATGCTACATTCATCCATTAATGGATGACATTCCACCCGTGTTTCATCCATACGTCTCACATATACAAAATGTTGAGGGTGATGGACATTGTGGATTTCGAGCAATATCTGTTTGTCTCGGGTATGGCGAAGATCAATGGCTCTACGTTCGAAAACAACTAGTACACGAGTTAGAGAGTGCATTCGATGTATATGCTACGGTTTTCACAGATGGAATCCATGAATTGTGGAATTCATTGTATTTCTTCGGACCGAGTGCACCAACGGAACATTGGATGCTTATGCCTGAAACAGGTATCCTGATTGCTAACAGGTTTGGTGTGATCCTTACTTTCTTAACCAATCGTGGTTCCTTAACTTTCTTTCCTCTTTGGAAAGGTCCGGAAGAATTTTTGGACCATCGGATTATTACAATTTCACTTATACGTGGTCCTCATTATGTTATGGTACAATTAAAAAAAGATTGTCCGATGCCTACCATTTCGGCTTTATGGATCCGTCACAGAGCCCCGTGTGCAGCTGGATGAGAAAATATGTTTATGTCACGTCTGCAAATTTATAGACAACTGAAACCTTGTAATCGTGATTTTATAACTATAGAGGATTGTTAAAGAATATTATTTATGTCTTGTATTTGAAGAATTTTTAAATTAGCTAATTATTGAATGATTAAAGTTTGTCTCATAGTGTTTATTATTGTTTTAGTATAAAAAAAAAAGTAAAGCATACGTACATAAGTTAAAAAAATATGTTCGTTAATATTTTGTTATAAAATATTATTTAAAATAAAAGTTAATAAAAATAATTATTAGTGTTTATTATTGTTTTAGTATAAAAAAAATAAAAATAAAACATACGATACATAAGTTAAAAAAAATATGTTAGTTAATATTTTGTTATAAAATATTATTTAAATAAAGTTAATAAAAATAATTATTTAGAAATAACAAATAATAATCATTGTTAAAAAGTCAAAAGTAGATAATCATTATATAATTATTATAGGTTGTCTATTTAGCCATATGAGGTGTCTATTTAGCCAACCCGTTTATTATTATCATATTTTATATATTTTATTATTATCTTACTTTAATTTACATGGACTATTTTGCAAATTAAATGGAAAAATCTGTTTATATTAATAAGAAAAAAATTGGCACATATAATGAAAGTCGGATTATCATAATGTGTAATTAAATAAATTGAAATGCAAGCTTTATATCACAACTCAAGCAATGAAAATACATTACGTCACATTCATTATCATTGTTTCTTTTCATAAACAAAATTATTGATCATATAGCAAATATATATATTTATAAGCGTTTATATTTTTACAATATCAAATGTCTAACTTTAGATAAAAATAATAAAATTAATAAATCATTATGTTAAATGGTTAAAATAATATATAGTATTAATTAATTTATGTAATATAAATATGATCTTTATATGACAAAAGTTGTAATGAAGTTCAATTATATTAATATTAATATTAGTATAGAAAAAACATGAGAACATAGGCATAAAGTGCAATTATGTTGGTAAAAAAAATAAGTTTATATGCAAAAATTATTTTTTGATTTTGATTTTTTTTTAACCGTCATTTTAGTATTTGTTTGAGATTGAACTCAGGATACCATTGTTATAATTCTAAAGACCAACACAAAGGTTTTCTAAAAGTCATATTTTTCTAAAATTCAATGTTCGTATTATATTTTTATTTAATCAAATTGAATAATTAAGTTTTTAATACAAAAAGCAAAGTGGTAAATATAAATCTGTAACAAATTTTATATAAAACATTAGAACCAAGGGAAACTATTATAAACCGGTCAAATCAATGTTTAAATTATGAAAATTAAAATACAAGTTAAAACTTACAAGGTCGGAAATATATGAATTTGAAAAGAATGTACTTTAACTTTTGTTTATATCCTCTACGTTCCATGTCGAGCTTGAATAGCCTAAACCACACCCTTAAACATATTTTCTATTAAAATAAATAATATAAATATAGAGCTAAAGTGTTAAAAAAGGATTTCAGCTGCCAGAAAAAAGAAAACTAATTGTTGCAAATAAACTTTTTCTCGAAAAGAATTGTTTGTTGCCTGCCGAAAGTAGACTAATTGCATCAATGAAACTCTTCCCGAAACAACATGCCGAAAGAAAATTTATCGTAAAAAATTTATTATCTGCCGCTGCATCGCTCGGGTATGATATATATATATATATGGTCTTCTTTACTCCATGAATATTTTGTTAATTTGATATAGGATTTGATAATTTAAATGCCTTTTATTTTTTTTAACTTTTTCTCTTATATATGTGTTTGGGAAGGTGGCAATCCAAACCCAAACCCGTCAATCCATCCCGAACCCAACCCAATAAATAATATGTTTGGTTGATATTTTGAACCCATTTAATTAAATGGGTCAATCCGTCTAATCCGTTTAATTAAATGGGTTGGATTAAGATTGAAATTCCTAACTCGTTTACAACCCGTCAACCCGTTTAAATTTTGTAAATATTTTTTAATTTATACTATTATTTAGTTGATCATTACATTTTGTTTATTTTGGTAAAATAGTCAAGTTGTATAGAATTTAGAAATTAAACATTTATAATGTTTTATGGTTGTAAACGTTTATTTGTGTGTGTTATAGGTCTATAAAGTTATTGTTGTATAATTTTTAAACTTGAACAATTATTATAGCATTTAAATTATATATAATTTTATTTGATTTTTAAGGGATTTTTTTTATGAAAATTCAAATATGTCAATCCGGGTTTAACATCTTTAGTAAATATGTTAAGTTGGAAAAACAATAACATGTCAACCCGATTTCAACCCATTTACTAAAAATATCGGGTAGAGTTTGAAATTTTCAACCCGTTTACTTAAACATGTTGGATTAAGTAAAGATTTTCAACACATTTAATTAAACAATATAATTAAACAAGTGAACCCATTTACGACCCAACTCAACCAATTGTGACCCCTAATTTGTTTGGATTGATCATGTCCTGCGCCTTGTAAGGAGAAATAAGAACCCATACTTTAAATTACATTTGATATTTGACATTACAATTATACACGTCTTAAATATCATTATTCTGACAAGCCAATTTGACAACTCACAAAAAAATTACCTACTTATTTTGTAAAATCAATTAAGTTGGACAATCGTGAAGTTGAATATGGATTCACTAACGGTCTAACAGTCGAAAGACCCTTTCAACATATGTAACTCTATTTAGTACATTTGTTGTGTGGGTGGTCTTTAAGGTAACGAAAGAAACTCTTTCATGTCTAGACATATAAGTATTAGGTTATAAACATATAAAAGATTTTTCTTGGGGGCCGTTCTGTTCCCAAGATTCCTTGGGATTAGATTCCATCCTTCAACCGATAGATTTCAACATTCCATCATAAAACTCATCAAATTCAATTCCAAAATTTTCCTTGTTAAGACTTACTAAAAATACCCTTTTACAGTTTTACCGTATAATTTCACAAGTATACCGTCTTCCATTTCTTGCCAACCAAACACTTGACATAATTCAAATTCCAAATTCTTTACATTTTAATTCTTTTCCTTCCAAAAATCCCCTAAATGTTTTGTGACTTCAACTGGATGATAATAACAATTCATGGTTATGGTTCAGCAATGTACCATAACTATGCCAAAAACCTCAATCTTAAGGTAATAAGGTCCATAACACCATGTCAAATATTCAAAATATTAAGTCAATGATCAAGAGTTTGCAAGAATTTACTTTGACCTCAACACCTCAAAACTATGGACCACATACAAAACATGATCAAAACAACAACATAACTTGAGTTATTGACAACTCACAAGGGCTTCAAGATTTCATCCATTGGATTCCCATACTGAATACTACTGTAGGGTGCTTTAAGAAGATGAGATTCTTCAAAATGAGTGTGAGGAACAACTGACTGGTGGTCAACCTGCCACCTGTACTCCGGTGAAGAAAATGGCAAACCATGGTGAGCCACATGCACCCCGTGTTGAGCCATGGTGGGACCATTCCTATGCATGGGTTGGTTAAGGCCACCGAAATCCACCTCACATGAATCCCACGAATCGTTTGACAGAAGAGAGAGAGCACGGCGAATATCATGTCCTGCATCGGAACCTATGCATATAAACCAAGTTATTACAGATTCTCTAAACAGATTGGGCCCTGTGGGCCCAGTCATATATACCGGTCTAGAACTAGGAAAACCAACCTTGATCAAAAACGCCGGCTGAGATTCCCTTGGATGACATCATCCTATTGAAAGCAAGAGTAGGCATGCTATTGCTGACATCATTTGGAAACTGAGTACCTAAAGAATGAGTCACCCTATTATGCCCTCCATGTCTATTTTGATTATTAAACACAAAACTCAATTCTTCTCCCCCTTCTGCATATCCAAAACCATAATTAATTTTAAAAAAAAAAAAAAAAAAGTTGTGTTAAAAAGTCATTTAATAAGAAATTTGAGTACCATAAAATGATGAAGAAAGATTTCTAGATTGCTGTGGCTTACGCCTGCGTGTATTGTGATCAGAAAGTCGCCTACGACAGCTTCGTTTTTTCCCATCAAACTCTGATAAACCATGAAATCTGTAACAATTTTTTTTTTTTTTAAATATATATTATTATTATATGATCAAGAAATTATTAAAAATCTGTAAATGAAAATTCATAAAAAGCTTACCGGCTACATTGTTGGCAGAATCGGCGTTCAAGGCCACTCACAACAACTTTTAAGGATTTTGAATGATTTTCACAAACCCTGTGTTTACGATGGTATTCTTTAGCAGATGAGAGATCAAGATTGCATCCTTCGACCTGACATCGTGGAATAGGGGTATTTTGGGAAGAAAATTTAACTTTTTTCACAGGGGTATTTGAAGAAGATGATGTTTTGGTGTTGTTTCCTCCTGGAAGGTTGTTCTCAAAGTAAGTTCTTTTACCGAGTTTTAAACCAATGGATTGATCAGAAGAGCAAACTGAAGCATTTGGAAATGACAGATTTGACCCTTTTATTACTACTTCCTTCAATGAAGATTCAGATATGGAGCTTTTAGCTGATGATTTGTTCCCGATATCAGAAAGACTAAAACACCCATCAATGTCTTCTCCTTCTTTGATTCCCCAATCAGTTGATTGTAGCTTTTTAGGACTTGAAATGTCGAGGCTTTCCCAATCCCATTTTGTATTCCACTCCATATCTGGAAAATGGTTTAGCAGGAGAGGTTCTATTCAGGAAGACATAGAAAGATAATATTTTATTTTTTTTTATTTTCTTTTTGAGGTTGAAAGATTTATAAAATCTATTATCTTTTTTTGTGATGGACGGAAAGTATATAGGGCCCAATTCCCCACAATATAAAGGTGTTGAAAGTTATATATTCAATTGCATAAGTCAAGTGAAAGTGTAAAAACAGTCATGTCCACGCAACCAGATTAAAAAAATACACATGACCATACAAAAGTGTAAAGTTTTTTATTATCTTTTTGCCTCCACAAAGTTTTCTCTGAAATAGTCTTAGGGAAAAGCACACACGAATTCCAATTGGAGAGTTCATTATAATATAACAGAGAACAAAGAAGAAAGAAATGATGCCCTTAACCCTAAAGTGAATGAAGCATTATAGACTTCAAATTAAAATGGTCCCCCCACCACTTTCAGAAAGTTTTTGGAACTCAAAAAACGTGGCATCGATGGGAGTCGATGCGAAGTGTTGAATGTTGAATGTTGATTGTTCCCCTCATGATGAGAAAAGTCATTTTCCCGGTAAAGAAAAATGATTAAGACTTGAGAGAAACAATGGGGGAAATCATTTCTTTACCAAAATACAGCAAACCAGTTCCTTGAAATTCATTTCGCAGATAAATGGAATGAAGCGATTCAGTATTCATCGGAATGAACGTATTAAGGCTTCGAAAATGAAAACTTCCGAAATCGGAAACGATTTCTGTTTTCCACACATACATAAAATCAGACACCATAACTATGGTTTCTATAATCAGAAATCAAAAAATCACATCACAAGTAACACTAAAATAAACAAGCAAACAAACAAAAAAAAAACAAATCAGAACTACGAAATCAGCTTCGTATTTCACATTTCCTAACTTGTACACTTAAAGGGGAAATAATGAAAGCAAAATAGTAGATTTCTTGATTAGGAAGTTGCATAATAGGGCAATGAGAGCTTACCGATCAAAGAAGTCTGCAACATTCCGGAAAATGAAAGGAAAATCTGAAGATTTTTGCTTTACCAAATGAAGAAAGTGTGTGAGAGAGAGAGAAGATAGGTTTTTTACTAGGTGTGCATTTTGGTGTGTGAAGCAACAGGGAAGAAGCTAACGAAAACAAATAGTATTTCAAAGTTGAAATTAGCAAAAGTCGAAAGCAAATATTATTTCAAAGTTGAAATTAAAGTAAATTAAGGCATGTTTGGTCTAAAAGAATTTAGTCTTGCACCAATGATTTAATTTTAGATTTTTTTTTGATAATTTTGATCCATGAGATTGGCATTTTTTTTGTTTAGTCAAACATTCATTCAACTTGAAATATTAATAGCGCATTAACCGATTATTATTCAACTAGGTTATAACATTGGAAACCCATAGGAAACCATGGGTAGTAAGTTAAAATTTTATATAGACCAAAAAAAATAATAAATGTAAAAGAGCATTTGATTGTGGATGGTAAGTAAGTACAACTTTATTTGATTTTAAAAAAATAAACATAAAACTTCAACATAGATTTTGAAATATTTCATTGAACACAACATTGTAAGTTTTATCAAATTACAATCCTTATCTAAAATCAATAACTTCAATCTTTCTCTGCTCTTTACTCTAGATAAAGCAACGTCTGTGTAAGAAAACCGGTTCTCGCAAAAACAACTCAACCTTTTTTAACAACTGGCCCTGACTTTTATGTATGGTCATAGCAAAACAAACCGCTAGGGGAAATTGTCTCCTTTTGAACTTATATGAAAGTTTGTTGTCTGAAGGTGTTAAAGACAACCTTGAAATAAAAACTCGATGCCCAATGTTACTTCCAGTTAAGACCATTGTTTCTATGACGCGATTACCCAATGATACGACCTGAAGTCTAGTACAATTACATAACCCATTTTTCTGGTCGATATTTCTTAGTAACATAACTGGAACACCGACCTTTAAAATCAACTTATGATTTGGCAAACCGGAGATTTTAAGTCCATTTAGAACATCATGTGAATATAAACTCTCATCAAACTGATTGTGAATAAACTCTTTCTGGCAGATGCTATCTAAACTGATGTATTCTTTTTCTTCTCCAAGAAACAATGAAAGCATACGATCATTTATTTCTTAAACAACTTCATTTTTCGATGCAAGTATTGATCTGTCTTCAAAATATTTGGGATCGTTCAAGTTGTCAAGAAATGATGGATATACAAACTCAATTAATGAACCTATAGGATCAGAAGATCGAGTAATAAGAAGATCTTCAGGAATACAAATAACTGCATCACCATCATTAGAACCACTGACATTTCCCTCTCCTATATCCAAGAGCCAATTTGCAAATAACCTTGTTTGTTGTATTTCAGACGGATCTTTTCCAACAATCAACCTTATGTTCTTCGTTAATTTTAAAACTTTGCAATTTGTCTATATATATGAAGAACTTAACGACACGTTGACAATTTCTTGTCTGCTACCATCAAAAACAACTGGTAGAATCTGTCTAAAATCACCTCCAAATACGATTACTTTACCTCCAAACGGGATATGTGAGTTGCTAACATTACCAAAACTTAAAACATCCCTTAAAGTGCGATCCAATGCTTCAAATGCATGCTTATGAACCATCAACGCTTCATCCCAAATAATCAGTGATGTTTGTTTTAGTAATTTGGAGGCATCACTGTCTCGATTTATAGAACAAACAGAATTTTCAGTAAGATTTAATGGAATACCAAAGCGAGAGTGTGTTGTTCTACCTCGGTTAGTAACAAAGAAGCAATACCACTTGAAGCAACAATCAAAATAATTTGTCCTTTAGATCTGATATCTGTTGATAAAGTCTTCCAAATAAAGGTTTTGCCTATTCCTCCATAACCATAAACAAAAAACACACCTCCTTTATTATCTTCAATTGTTGCCATGACATCCTCAAAAATACCTCGTTGTTCATTTGTTAATGAAACAATCAGTGTCTGAAATTCGTTTTGAAGACTTGTGATGTCATAAGATAACTCCTCAGCAATCAAACGATTATTAGAAGAAGATACACAATCAAAATCTAGGTAAGGCATTCCTGTGAAGTTCTTGAGGGTGGAATTGTTACGAAGTAGAAATGATTCAATCTTAAACAAAGTCAAGTTCTTCAATTGATGATCAATAAGGGATAAATCTGTACAATGGTAAATATAAACTTAGAAAAAAAAATACAAATATATAGTTTATATAAAAAAGGTTAAAGTAATAAAAGCTAAGTATTATACCAGGAGACTTTAACCGACGTCGTTGATTGTAAATAATTCCATCTGAAAGGCATTCACATGTATTTTCCCAAACAAATTTTGGTCTTCCCAAACTACCGGAGATCAACATCATTGAAAATAATGACTGTAGGTAATAACTAGTAGCTGAATGGCTTGCTTCTTTAATGGCTTCAATATACTCCCTATCATCGTCTAGAAGCCCTAAAGCGTAACATGCATCTCTAAAAGTAGGACATATTTCTCGATTTACTGTTCGGATATCTTCAAAAGATGTTGGACCTCTGACCTTGTTGAAAAGAATTCTTAAGAAATATGTTTCACCAAGTTTAGGTGAAACAGCATGAATTCTCCCAATTGAAAATCCTATTTCCTTTGGTTTCCCTTTCCGTGATTTAGTCTTCCACACAAACTTTGTAGGGAATTCAACATAAGTAAGATATCGGGCTTGTTTATAGATCTTGTTACACTCAAGCCAAGATGTGAACATTGAAGATGCAACATACGGTTTGTCAAGGATATTGTCGATATCATCATCTGGATCATAAATAACTTGTTGTTGACCAGGAAGATGAAAATGAAGTCTAACCACAGCAGGATACCTATAATGAATATCATAACCAAAAATTCTCCATGATGCTTCACATGTAGATATATATATATATATATATATATATATATATATATATATATATATATATATAACCATAATACTCTTTGATTTCGTCTACTGAATTATCAGTAGCGCTTTCATTGTTCGATTGTATGACAGCAAGTGTAGCTCTGTCAGGACCTTTATTGATATATTTGAATAAATATTTTATAGAACCAACTTGATTGCACCACTCGACATTAATGTATCCTTGATATCTTTTCAAAAGGTCTTTGTTATACGAAACAACATGTCTGTTATCCAATTTGACACCAGATTTTTCAACAAAAGATCCATCATTCCGTCTCCTATATATCAGAAAACCGTCTTCATCGGCTGAAGTTTCATTGTAGAATTTTTTTCGGAGAGTTTTTTGAACACTTATTATCAACCATGCATGGTCATTTCATATTTTCAGCACCACAAGGACCATACATCATGAGCTCGCTCACAAGTGAATACAAATTAGGATCTTCATTAATGTTTGGAATCTCGGCCGAAATATACTTATCAATTTGTTCAACAGTACAGAGTTTATCATCGGAGTGCAAAAAGAGACATATATGACTTTGAGGCAGACCGTGCTTTTGAAACTCGATTGTATAAACAACTATAAGAAAATTTTAAGGAAAGTAAAATAAAAAAATATAAAATGTCAGTAATGTAAATAGATAATAAATACAAAATAATAAATGAAATGTAATAATTTTGTTAGGTATGATAGTATTTATACTATAAATATGAAGATGGTAAAATTGAAATTTTAAAATCAGACATACCTCCTTGAACTTTTTCGAATAAGTTTTTCTCTTGTAAGTCTTTAATCATTGCATCAAACTTTATTTTAAACTATGTTAAAACCCGTGGAACCCACGGATGATAAATTTAAATAGAATTAAAAAATTGATTATATAATAAAATAATATATCATAAATTTAGAAAAACTTATGAATTGTAATATTGTATTTTTTTTAATAATTTTGTAATTTGTAAGTATTTAATTATACATGCATGTTAATTCACCTATTTTATAGAAGTCACGAGTTTGTATAATGCAACATATTATTTGCGTGAAACGACTTATAATAAATTTAAACCCGTAGAAACCATGGTTGAAAAGGAAAAACAATATTCATAACTTGCGTACTATACGTTATTAGAGTAAAACAACTTTAAAACATTCATTACGTTTGACAAATGTTTTTTTTACCTTTTTGAATATTTCTCATTAATACTATGCTTTGTCCAATGCGTCAAAAGATTATAAACCTAAAAAACTTATTCTTCCTTTTTCAAATTGAAGAAGAAAAATATTTTTTAACTGAATGAAAATATTTTTAGCTTATTTTTGGTAAATGAAATTTTTAACTGATATAGCATGCAAGTATCTTCTTTCTCATTGAAATGTTTACATCAAATAAGTCAAATTATTGTCCTTTTGAGATGAATATACAAAAATGAAACATATTTCATATAACTAATTGCTTAATACAAAAAATAAATTTGGAAAACTAATTATGTTTTTGGTAATTATACAAGTAACAATAAAGTAATTACCTAATTTCTTTTTCATCTTTTTTTTCTGATTTACAAATGAATATAGAAATAATAAATATTTTTTATATAATCAATTGTTTAACAATAATTAAGTGCTAAACTTTTATATATAATATTTTAGGCAATTAGTATAAGTAACAATCAACTATTACCATAGCTAACATCCACAAAATACTTAAACAGATGTCAAAACTTAATATTAATATGTAAAAAAATCAAGTATGAATTCTAATGACAAACAAATTTAAAGAAATCCTCATCAAAATAATCAGGAAGAAAGTAACATATAAATCAAAGGAGCACATGATCTATGAGTGATTTCTAAAATTTCATAATTACATAGGGGTGTTTCAATAATTCTGTTTTTCTCATGCAAAATATAATAACACATGGGCTTTTTATAGTTTACTATTATGTAAGGAACACTTTGTTATTACGTTTCTATTCTAGCATTAGGTAGGGAGTGTCAGGTACCTAATGTAGTTATTTATAAACTATGAAAAAAAAATATAACTCACCTTAAATTTCAAGAACAATAGCCCTTGTATAAAGTATAAATCCTCTCTTTAAATAGAATAACATATAGACCTTCTCCTCAAAAACCTTCCTTTCACTCACTTGAATTGCCTATTCACACAAAATAAAATAATTGATCAATCTTTATATTTGTTTTTCTAAATGGGACCCACAAATCACTATATATAAGCTACCTGATTACTTCAAAAAAAAAAGTAGTAATAATGGCCAAAATGTGAGCTCCATCTTGCATAAACCAAAACACCATAAAGAGTATGTGTGGACTGAAAGTCAGATGTCTTCATGACTCATATGTAACCAGAAACTATGAACCTAAGATTAAAAGTCCAAAAAAAAAAAAGATTAAATACCCAAATCCAATTGTATTAGATGTGCAATCAAAATAAATATAGTGTAAATCATATTATTAGTCTTCATAATTTGTGAGTTTACAACCAAAAATGAATAAAAATAAAAATCATATCATAAAACCTGAACATGAAGATAAGTTCAACTTTTTAATTTTTTTTATAAAGATGGTATTAAAGAAGCTGAAAAATTGGGTTAAAGAAACTAATTACTTGGATTATTTAGCATCCAGCTGATTCCTATGAATAGAAAGATAAAAGTAGAAAAATATAATTAAATTTAAAGAAAATGGGGGATCTGGAAAATGTAAGGGTTTGTTCAAAAACCATGAAAAAGTTTTAGGCTTATAATTAAGGTAAACATGTCTTACAGGGTCTTACGTACAATCACCGATCTCACCAGAGATTTGACCAAAACATTTCTCACCCCAATTAATGTTCGAATATGAAACAAAAACATATTATAATAACTTTTTAACAAAATTATTGGTCATCACCTAAACAAAGCCAATCAGTTCCCAATAGCATTAATCATAAAGTAATAACTCAAAAAATGAAACAAAACTTTGTAAGTGGATAAAAACTTATGAACCGTAAACATTTAACCACGGTTGAGAAATAACAGAGAACAAAAGAGAGAAATAACTGAGATGAATAAATCATATCATTAAAATATGCACAAAACAGTTTTACCTATTTTCCAAATCAAACTTGTTAAAAGGGGTATATAACCAATAGAACAACATATTTCTTAAAATGTATTAGTCTTCATTCCATAGTCTTGTTAAAAGACTGTATTTTAGAGGGAAGAGACATACCAGGAAACCTGATGTAGTATAGAGTTTTCAATATATTCTGCACGTTTGGGATAACAGTTCCCATCATCATTCTTGGTCTCAAGCAACATTAAAAAACACAGAAGATGTAACTTATAATCAGTCTAATTTCTTATATATCTACTCAATGTTGAAAACTTAGCTAATGAAGCAACGTAGTAATCATGATTTCAAATTAAATCTTATAGGTTCTTTCAAGCATTTCATCAAGCATTTGGCGTGCATCTTCAAAGTAGCAAACTTTGAAACACAAAAAAGAATATAATAAGCGCCAAATTAGTTTTATTATCTATTCATATATTAGTTTTATTATGTTTTCATGGACCAAATTTGTTAGAAAGAAGCAAAACTGATAAATTTCTCAAATCTATTTTAGAGTTATGTGGTTGGAAATTGAGGAAATCAGAAGATTGATGAAATAAGAAAAAACGTACCAGATATCATTTGCTCTTGACTCTCGAATGGCAAAATGAGAGAAACCAGTCATGCCGAAATCAGATATTATGAGTTACGAAATCAACACACACACGTCGTTAAACACACACACTCAATACATTTAGTGTTTGGAGGAATAAAGAGAAGGTTATACCTCCAGAATTAAGAATCTTGGGATTTTAATGCGAGGAAGATACAGAACCGATCGTTGCTTTTTCGTCTTCTTGAATTTAACACATCGTCTAAGTAAACTTTCAAGTTTTCGAAATATTAAAGGGGCGGCTGATTTTACAACTGCAGGGAGTGAATTAGGGATTTTGAAATCCAAATCACAGCTAATCATGGGACCGAGATTTGAGGATGATTGAAGATTTAGAAGATAAATACTTTATTTTCGATTAAAATATGAAAATTGAAGAGTAAAGTATTTGACTGGTAAATGAACATATAAGGGTAGTGGGATGATTTCAGAATTTCACTTTGATAAAATGAGCGGGAATATAAGCTAGGAAATGGCTTGGAGAATGCCACGTGTCATCAAATGTACTGTTTTATTAGAAGAGAAGATATCCTACACAAAATATCTGGGATGTCTTCAGGTTTGAGATTTATGTCTTTAAGAAACCTTTTGATTTCAGACCATTTTGGATTGCATGTTACGGTTATAAAAAAAATATGGATATCCAAACCTTTTACAAATGGACATAACATCCAAATAGTTCTGCTGCATGTAACGTGCACCACTAGTAAAAGAAGAAGGTAAGATAACACGTTGTCCAGTGTTGGAAAAAGTTGTCTTCCCCTGATCTTGTATGTTTCGAAGATGTTCGTAGGATGCACATCTAAGATTTTTTTGTTTTTTGCATACGTAAAAAAAGTCTCTTGCTTTCTATCATTGTATAAGCATCAACCAAAAATTGTTGGAAAAGCCTTCTTGAATTAAGAATTAATGAGAAGCTATTAATCCTATGTTGAATTCTGTAAGCAAAAAATTCTCTCATTGTACAGTTAGGTTGCTTGCTGCTGCTTGAACTTGTTAGACCTCGGTGAAGGATGTCTACTCTATACCAATCATCACCATATGGAAAGAGTAGTGGATACAGAAGAGCGAGATAAGAAGGATGTAATTCGCTAATACGTTGAAGAGAGCCCGATGAATTTTGTATAATGATATCTCTATTTTGAAAAGAATCATCAATGTCTCCAACACTTAGAGCAGCAACTTCAGATGCAAACGGTAAATTATATGTCCTTCCATCTTGTATCCTTTTTACAATAAGGCATAACTTAAGGTCAATGTGAGGATTGTCGTGGAAACAATCTCTCACCATCCTATAAGACTGAACCAACACATTATCCGAATCCAACATAAGTTTCAAATTATGTATAATCTGAAGATCAACTGAATCAGGAGTTGATGTAGATGCATCTTGTTGTCAACTGTAAATAAAATGTAATTTATAAGTTAATAGTTGTAATGAAAAATAATGAAAAAACATAAAATAATATTGATATGTGTGAATATGTACCCAAAAATTATTTTCCTATTTGACTCCTCATTATCGGTGTCATATATGTATAACTGAGATAATTTTGGTTTAGATCCATTTGAGGGTAACAAACTTCCAATTCTATGATAATTTTAACCGCCAAGTCTGAATATGTATGGAGCTTTTCCACTATTAATGGATGCATCAACTTTTTCACCCATTGAGGTAAATGAGAACATTTAACTGTAACGACGAATGTTGTTAATGAAGTATTTTGATTTAGAATTTGTTGAACGCAAAAGATTTAGGTAAGTTGGTGGTGCTTCTTTAGAATCTAACAACTCAACCTTGCCATAACCACAACATAGTGAAAAACTTGTATTTTGTTTATCTTTTCCTCTAATAGACTCATCTGTCCATAACTTTGCATTACATATTTGACATACAACATTCTGGTCACCATAGGAATTGCAGATATGTTGGTAGGCTTTCTTTTTAATCTCTGGGTCCGTCTTGTTAAATTAACAGAAGAAGAAGGTTGAATTATAGTTGAGGAGTCGATGGATTGCATGCCATTGGAAAAGAAAGAGTGATGTCTGTTATTTGATATTGGTGTTTGAATGTTATTATAAGAATTATACATGCCTCTAAAAAATGATAGAAGAATTAGACAGTATAATTTTTGTTAGAATTTTTATACATTTAATGAATGACAGTAATAATAGGTGGTAGAAAATTACTCATACCATTGGAAATGTTAGATAATGGTGTTCTAACATTTAGAATTGAAGAAGGAGATTGTAAGCTTCTTTGTTGATATGAAAACGATTTATATTTACTTGTATTTTCGCTACCAACATTTTTTGAGCTGTTTGAAGGTAGCAATTGTCCAAAAGGATTGCACATTTCTGTTGTACAATATAAACATTTGTTAAAAAAATATATAATTATTTATAAGAAAGCAAGGTATGAAAAGAAAAAATATATATTTATAAGAAATGGAAAACGATTACCATCGATGTGGATGTTCAAAACATTAGAATTATATGGACTTTGAAAGATTGATGCGGTAGAGATTCCTTTGGATTTTCTATTATCCAAATATAACTTTCTAATCTTTCTTCTCTCTCTAGCATAGTTATAATACATGTCCATTCGTTCTATAAAACAAAAGTAACGAACACGATAAAAATATTACAATAAAATGTATTCAAAATATAATGAAAAATTAAAATGTTTCAAGATACTTAAAAAGATTTAAAAGTAGTTTTAAGAGATTGAAATGTAATTTTTCGTATAATAATCTCGAAAATAGTAAAAGTTGGATAATAGGTTGCAGAAAATTACTCATACCATTGGAAATGTTAGATACTGGTGTTCTAACATTTAGAATTGAAGAAGGAGATTGTAAGCTTCTTTGTTGATATGAAAACGATTTATAGTTGCTTGTATTTTCGTTACCAACATTTTTTGAGCTCTTTGAAGGTAGCAGCTCAGAAGGATTGCACATTTCTGTTATAAAATGTAAACATTTGTTTAAAAAAAATATAATTATTTATAAAAAATGAAGGTATGAAAATAATATATATATATATATATATATATATATATATATATATATATATATATATATATATATATATATATATATATATATATATATATATATATATATAAGGAATGGAAAACGATTACCATCGATGTACATGTTCAAAACATGAGAATTATATGGATTTTGAACGGTTGATGCTTTGGAGGTTCTTTTGGATTTTCTATTATCCAAATATAACTTTCTAATCTTTCTTCTCTCTCTAGCATAATTATAATACATATCCATTCATTCTATAAAACAAAAGTAAAGAAGACGATAAAAATATTACAATAAAATGTATTCAAAATATAATGAAAAATTTTAAATGTTTCAAGATAGTTAAAAGGATTTATAAATCGTTTTAAGAGATTAATATGTAATTCGTTCGTATAATAATCTCGAAAATAGTAAAAGTTTGATAAAAAAAAAACAAAATTGATACTATCACCATTCTCTTTCATGTTTAAAACATGTACGGTTGATGAAACCTGAGGTACTAACGTAGAAAAATAAATTTTGGATTTTTTATCCAAATATAATTTTTTAAGTTTTCTCTTTTCTTTAGCATGACTATAGTCTATATTGTTTGTTGAATCTATAGAAAAAATAGTATTTAAATGTTAAAAGATGATATATATTTATAAAGATGTTATAAGAACATATGGAGAGTTAAATAATCACAATCAAATAAAAATTACATTGGATTATACATATGTAAATTGTTATTATTATTATTTTTGCATATAATATCATATTTGTTAATTAATAAAATTTCAAACCATATTGTTTAAGTGATATGTAATGTAAATAGGTATTTCTTAAAAATCCTATCTTATATATTATATATGAATTTTAAAGCCTAATGAGATCTTATGTAAAATACTCATTGTTAATGAAATAATAAAAACAATTTTTAGGCCCAATGTCATGGAAAACCTAAATAAAACAATGGTCTTACACTCAAATAGGCCCAATGCCATGGACAAGCTAATGAGTAAGCACATCACAATTTTTGATGAGCACAACACTTGAAATAAGCTGTTATATCGTCTAAGTTGAAAACGATAGAATAAATGAGCCTAGTAATAACACTTAGGGTCCCTAACACTTATGAAGTTGAGATATTTGATTGTATTAATTTAATATTTAATATATTTATAAAGAAATAACAAAAAACATAAATATCAAATTATATATATATATATATATATATATATATATATATATATATATATATATATATATATATATATATATATATATATATATATATATATTTTGCAACTTATGTATTTTACCCTAAACTACTCTAACCTAAAAGGCTGGCGTTTTTTTTTTTTTTTTTATCAAAATAAAGGATTAATATTTCTACGATAGTACATACTCAAAGAATGGGTTTGGTTTACAAAATACAAAGGGCACAATTCCAAATATACGATTCAAATATATGTTACGAAGGTTTTTACTTCAAATTTCATCTGCGTGTTACATAAATTGTTTCTGACAGGTTGCGATTTCATAATTTTTTATTCACAATTTCGGATTTATGGTGAAAACAATACGATTTCGCACATGGTTTTCAACTTGAGTGCCGAATTTGTTTTTTGAATATGGAATGAGTAGAGAAGAAAGACACCTAGATGGAAGTCAAAATGAGGATAAAAGCTTTTGAAGAAATAATGGTTGCCTTGTCATCCGATTCTGAAAGACGTCTGAAGAAGATGAATAAAAGATGAATTTATACTTTTCGATTTTTTGTAGTAGATGCAAAGATGATTGGTTTTTCGTAATCTAGATTAACTATCTATTAAGTTGTTTATATGCTTGTAGTTGAAAATCGAAATTTGAATTTTTTGTGTTTATGTGCGTAAAATTGAAATCACAGAATCTGAAATTTTCTTTGTATTTCCCGCTTGGTGTTTTATCATATTTTTTGAAATCGTTGATTGATATTTTGAGATGAGATTTTTAGTCTTTGGAGAAGCATAGTAACTGAATCATAACTATTAACATAAAAAAAATAAACAAATAAAATCAGCTCTGTAATAGATAACAACAAAATTAAACTTTATAAAAAGGTCATAAACTTTATGATATGAATGTAAACATCTATTTTCTATGTTCTGAATTTTGGTTTATGTTAAGCTCTTATGGAAAACTTCCGTATTTGATTTCATGCCATTGAGTTATAAGTAATGTCTGGCCTTGCAATTGTATATATTTTTAGGCTAAGGGTTGCTTAGCTGGAACCCATTTTTGCTTCGCTTTTATCATCAATAACATAAGTTTGTAGCTTTGCCTTTTGATATGGAAAGCCTAACAAAGCATATGTTGGTTTACTATAAATAAGAAGTATCCTTAATCCTTTTTAGAAACCATAACAGAACTTGGATATTATAAATTGAGTTAATGACTAATAAGTCATAAGGGTAATGAACAATTATAGAAACAAAAGAAACACTATATTGATAATAAAAAATGAAATGACAATTTATAAAAAACAGTTATAGAATAAATTTTAGTATATCCAAGGCTAAAATGAGATTTTGAAAAAAAAAAAACAAAACAACAACCTGGAACATTTTTACACCTTACAACTTAAAACAAATAGCCACAAATTAACATATATACAATTTAGTAGAGGATATGGTGAGAAGCAAAGGTAAGTAGGATGCTACATTGTTGTAGTACTCTTTCAAAGTTTGATTATTTTGTTCAAAATGACAATTTTGCCCTTTTTGTCCAATTGGGTCAATTTGTTGCCGTATTTTTTCTTTTTCTTTTTTTTTTTGAAATATGTACCACTTAAAAAATGATCATTTTTTTCATCATTTTTGTCAAATTCATCATTTTTAGTATTTTAATTTTACCATTTGCTGTCATTTTTCTCAATTTGACCTCTCATTGTTTTTTTTGATAAATTTAAAAAATATACACTTTAGTTTAGGATATCGTGAGAAATAAAGGTAAATAGGATGCTACATTGTTTGATTTTTTTTTATCAAAAAAGACGATTGTACCTTTTTTGTTCAATTTGGTCATTTTATTGGTGGTGTTATTATTTTATTTCAAATTTGTACCACTAAAAAAATGACCATCGTTGACCATTTTTGAGCATTTTTGAGCATTTTTGTGATATCCATTGGTTTTACTATTTTAGTTTGGCCATATTGTTGTCATTTTTTCACAATTTGACCTCTCGTTGTTTTTGTTTTTTTTCCTATAGTTTACATGATTTCATAACATAAATATGATAACAACTTTATTTTTGTATTCGTAGTCATACCAATAAATAGCAACGAACTTTCATTATTTTTTTCTCCAATCATACAACAAACAACATTATACTTCGCAACATACTTTGTATTTGATTATGAACATATTTGGTTAATATCAATGTAATTTGAAATGCCACTTTTAATGAAATACAATGACATACTTGATACTTTTAAAAAATGCATAAAATACTTAACATTTAGGCACAACTATAAATTCATATGAAAATGAAGTTAAAAAAAATAAATAACAATATTTAATAAAGGTAAAAACCAAACCAAACATAATTGTCTTAAGATCCATCAATGCAAAATAACAGTGAATTGTACTTTTCAAAGTACAATGTTATACTAACTTATTACTTTTCAAAGTACAATGTTATACTAACTTATTCACCAAGTGGCAAGAATTATTAAAAATTTCATGGGTACTTATAAGTTATAAATAAACCTAAAGCAAAAACTCTTAATATAAATGTTTGTCTTCTTATTTTTCGACCTTTGATATCAAAAGTTTAATTTCCTCTCCGGTTCCTAGTGAAAGACATGGTGCTTTTGTTGATGACGAATTTGAATATTGTTCCACATCATACACTTCTTCAAACTTGCGTGTTAAATTCATCGGAGTAGTTTTGATATGATGAGAACTTGTAGGTGTCAAAATATCCCCAGTAGACGGTGTAACAGTTTCGTCGAAATGTGAAACCAAACCTTAAAACATAAAATTAAACCATGTTATGTAAAAAATGAAGAAGTAAAATACTTATATTGGCATTATATTAGTGTGTTGTTATATGATACCTTGGTAATTATTTTTCTTGGGAATTGGAGTCGGATGGGCCATCGTTCAAAAACTCTAAACTTGCAGGCTATACATTTGACAATATATGTTAATATTGTGATACATGTACCAATAAAATATTGTATTTATAAAAATTTAATAATATGGTGTTTTAAATTTGCATAATAAATTAAAATAATAGGAAATGATAACCTGAATTGAAGTAGCTTTCTCTCCAAAGTCTCAATTATTTGCTTATCGTCGGTTACCCATTAGATTGTATACACACTGTTTTGAAATCTCACATTATATTTCGTGACACTCACTTTAAAAGCTAAATGCTTGTTTTTCAAAAAATTGTGTTCAAGCGGATATATGCTCAAACTGAATCCAAGCTAAAAAAATGGTAAAAATAACTATTACATAAGGATTAAACGGTAAAAATAATTAGATTTGAATATATATATATATATATATATATATATATATATATATATATATATATATATACACACACACACACCCTAGCCGTCTACCCACGCAATGCGACGGGCGGAAATAACTTTGTTTTGGCAATTAATTTTATTTCGGTAAATAGTTTCTAAACAGAAGTTAAAAATTTCAATAAATAGATTTCTTGCGACGATTTGTTTAACTGTGGTAACATGTAAAAATCCATAAATAATACAATGAAGTGGACGATGTTTGCGCATGGTTTGGTTAAAAAGAAAAGTTTATTATTATCTTTCGTCAAAATAAATCTACATTTTTTTGTTTCAAAATAATTTGTATGTTGTTTTCGTTTAACATATAAGTTGCATTATTTTTTTGTTATTAATATAAAATTATATTATTGTTTTGGATATAAAGTATGTCGATAATTTCTTATTAAAAATCAAAATATGTCCATATTATAGAGTTTTGTAAAAAAAAGTAGAGCAAATTACACATCTATTCATTTTTATAGGATTGTTGATATTATCTATATTTTTTATTTTCTTTTTATACCTGTATACATATTAAGTTATAATATGGAACCTTTTTATTTAATAATTTATTGGTTAACCAATATATTAAAATAGTTGGTTTCCGGTCGATTTAAATTAGACATGTTTGATTTTTATTGTCAAGAATTTGTTTTTATTTAAGATTTTCTTTCTTGTTTTGTCAAACATTTTCAAATATAAAAATAATAATGAGTTTCATGTAAAATGCATAGTGTTATTTTCTTCATATTGAAATTATTTTTTATTTTTGATAATTCTTATTTTCAGATTTGATATAAATGATGTGTATATATGTATAATAATGCTTATTACCACTTTATTTAGAAATGAGTAATTTACACGAATGGTTCCTATGGTTTGGGTTAATTTACGCGTTTGATCTCTAATTTATTTTTTTAACTTGGAAGGTCTATATTATTTGTTTTTGTTACGTGTTTGGTGCCTACTTTTTGTTTTTGTTACGTGTTCTGTCTTACCTAAAAAAATTATTATTTAAACAGGGGAAAATGATGGGGTAGGTAAGGTAAGGTGAGGGGTGGGGTTGGAAGTGTGTTTATTTAAATAAATTAAAAAATCAAGGACAATATTGTATTTTTAGGTAAGACGGAGACTAAGTACGTAACAAAAACAAACAGTAGAAATCTTTCGAGTTAAAAAATAAATTAAGAACTAAATGCACAAATTACCCTAAAGCATATCGACCATTCATGTAATTTACACTTTAGAAAGTAAAAGTTTTAAACTTAAAAAAACAATGAATAACTTTGTCTTCGTTCATTTTCACTTTATATTTATAATCTATATTAATAAGTAATAATTAACTTGTATTTTGTGTATTTTGTATAATGAAGATAAAGATTATAATCAATATTTATAGACATAATTTAACTTATTATCCAAGTATTAATTAACCTCAATAATAAAAGCGTGAGTTATAACCTTCAATTTAAATTTTGAATCGTTGCATAGCATTTCCAATTTTCCACAATATATGGAACACGTTTTTTATTTGCTATTTTACATAACGATTTATTAATTTCAGTTTACGCATAATATAATTTTAAATTGAATATTTGCCTATTTTTTCCACCTAAATAGGGTTAAGTTATAAATTTATTATTATTTTATTGGTTGTTACTTGTACCATGAGCTAAATCGTTTGGACGTTTTAAAAAAAATAATATTATTATATTGAAGCTATTTTTGGAAATAGTGAGATTTTCTTTATAATGTATTATATATATATATATATATATATATATATATATATATATATATATATATATATATATATATATATATATCCTAGTATGTTTTTCTGCTAAATCTTTGGCTGAAATCTCCAAGTGCCCATATGCTTCCCGATCAAACATAGTTAAGATTGTAGAAGCAGAATCGTCTTGTACACAAACTGGAATAATGTATCTAACAAAGAAAGTTATAAAAAAAATCAAAAATGGTTAATTAAAAATAACTAATTTGTAATTTAAAAAGATTTAAAATAAAACCTTGCGACATGAACTTTAGTGGACTTGTTGCATACAACATTTGTACACTTGTAAAGTTTCACATCTTCATTGCCATCTGGAATTTCGACTGCCTTTACGTGACAGTCGGGACAACTTTGGTAACACCAAGGTTTGTCTTGGCGGATTCCTATTGTAGTACCGACAATGATGAACTCCTCAACCTGCTTGAAAGAAAGTAAGATGTTAATAAACATTACTATATAAATATTTACCTGGATTGGTTCTTTACTTTTAAGATTTGTATTAACCTCATGGTTTTTTAGGAAATCATCATTGATTCAAACATGTTTGGTCCGAATTAAGCTGATAGTACCAGATGACTGTGAAGATTCATTATCCTTAGCCAACCTGATTAATATTCAAATTTAAATATAAGTATATTTCAATGTGACTGTGAAGATTCATTATCCTTAGCAATGTATCGTCTTCTAACTGCCACTTTGGGCAACATACTTTCAATAAACCTTCTTAATAGTTATAAAAAAAATATGTATCAGAATAATTTTTCACATTCACAAAAATATATACTCCAACCTTTAACATTGTAATTTGATAAATGATAAAATTGGTCCCTGTTTTTTTAAATCTTCCTAAACTGCCCCTATTTCAAAGAGCATTGCAATAAAAATTTAACATGGACCATTACTTGTATTTTTTTATTTTAATAATATATAACAACTTTATATGAAAAGGCCAATCTAATTTATTATTATTAGTTTATAAACAACTCATATTTACAGTTATCATTTCATAAAACAATGAGATTGGACACTAAAAAAACATATCAGACTTGATACATACGTTTTCCATGAATGCACTTAATTTTAAACCAAACTCTTAGTGGTTAAATCGGAAGAAATGAGTCACTTTTTTGATAAATGGCGAAATTGGTACCTGTTTTTAAAAATCTACCAAAATTGCCCCTATTTGAAAAAAAACATTGCTATAATATTTAACATGGACCAATAGTTGTATTTTTTTTATTTTAATAATATATATCAACTTTGTATGAAAATGCCAATTTGATTTATTAAGATTATACATATCAACTAATATTTATAGTTAACATTTCATAAAAAATACAATGTATTGATTCGGTAAGTAAACTGAAAGAAAAAAAATACAATGCATCTGAACAAAGAACAAAAAAATATAGTGCATCGCCTCCCAAAGCAAACTCCACCTCCTACCACAAATCTCAGGCTCTATTTTTCAGAAGAAAAGAAACAATTTACCATTCAACCCAACGGGGTAGAAGCTCGACAGGAAAGCGTTCACCATGCCCGCTAACCACCTCCTACTAGCAATGGGGTCCTTTTCCCCAAAGAACTCGGGAGCTCCACACGCACGAAACTTGCAGAAGGAAAGAGTGTGAGCCCACACAATAGCCCAAATCTCCGTGCGTAACGTGCCCATGCGCTCATCCAAAATCTCTATAATCCTTTCCTTGACCAAACCAAAGATCACAGGATTCTGCTCCAAAATGTTGCGAGTGATCTCCGACGAGATAAAGTCTTGCGTCTGCTCATCCATCGGTTCAATTCCAGCACCTGAGCCTGAACCAGAGCCTAAACCTCCTCCACGAGTGCACATCACCATACTGAAAAGCAACCATACAATGATCGGAACATACTCAAAGTATCCTCTCCCCACAGGATTCCTAGATTCTCCGTGATTCCCCTCGATTCGAGTATGGATCTTGTGCTTTCAGTAGTACTGGTCCGATACTACCTTCCACACCCACCCATACTTTCCTCAAGAGTTATCCCGAATCCTCCAAGTCATATTCTCAAATCGGTACTCCAAGTGCCTGCTAAACAGCGCAACCCAACCCACTAAAGCACTTCCTAGGCCCTCCTAGGTTCCCAACCTCACCCTACCATCAGCTGCTAAAAAACTCCCAATAATGTCAGCTAACCACTTGATGAATACAATCACATGAAACAAAGCTTAGATAATCCTTCAAGTAAAATACTCAACCCTATAACAGTTGGTCTCAGACAAGAGCTGCGCAATAGAGTCAAATCCATCACTCTGAGATTATTTAACATTTGCAACATGTGGCTTAACATATTAACTTAATAGTTAACTCACATTACTAAGAGATCCACAAAGCACAAAGCAAGCAACATTCGTGCAGCAACACTCCAATCCATAAAACAAACAATGGGCATCCCACACTCACTTGCTACTACCATGCTAGGAACTTCTACTCTCACTTCCGGTTGCCTTATGCATGCAAATTATATACAATCCATGATCAAATAGACTATCGAATAAAAGATTCTACACTAGGACCACAACCAGACAAGGAACAAGAAATAAGGCCAAATCAGTCATTCTAGGGCTATAAGATCCTCACC
Organism: Lactuca serriola; assembly: GCF_051521515.1. NCBI lineage: Eukaryota > Viridiplantae > Streptophyta > Magnoliopsida > Asterales > Asteraceae > Lactuca > Lactuca serriola. The sequence goes on from NC_136410.1 coordinate 42,726,242, forward strand.
GCATACAATTTTTAAAGCATACACTTAGCAATTACTATTACCAATATGTATTCACAATCATAGCATCCGCAGCTTCCTAGGCTACAAGGCATCACATATTAGGCTGATCTATCATGCAATTCCTGAAAGTATCCCTAGCCTTATCCTAGCATGTGAACATTCATATCATATATCATATCAGCATGTATGGGTATTCTAGGAATCACTTACTTGAGCTCGGCTAATTGCACGCATCACACCCCCTTTTTCTTTATAAAAATCTTTTCAGAAACGTATCTTATTTATAAAAATCTTTTTAGAAATTTATTTTCTTTTAAAAGATTACCAATTCCTCGGTTTGAGTTCAGACATACCCAAGAGCGTGCCTGAATCCCTCAAACCAAGGCTCTGATACCAACTTGTAACGTCCCTAAAATCAAAGGTAATTTTTTTTTTCATTTTTAAAACAATAAATCATACAAACGAGTTGTTCCAAAACCGATAAAAATGAATATATCATTTAAACATCAGAGTAATATCATTAATCGTCAATGCAAAAAACTCTAGGGGGGATGTTGTGCAGCACGTAGGGCCCTTCCTTTCGAACTGAAAGTACCTGAAACCATAAATATGAAACCGTAAGCACAAAGCTTAGTGAGTTCCCCAAAATACCACATACCGAACAAAAATTTGCCATGGGCTACCCCCATGGTCTTTTCCCTGAAATGTTATGGGCTACCCTTATGGTCTGACATCCAAGTGTCATGGGCTACCCCCATGGGTTTTCCTTGAAATGTCATGGGCTGCCCCCATGGTTTGGCATCCAAGTGTCATGGGCTACCCCTAGGATCTTTCATACAAATTTCACAGGCTACCCCTGGGGTCTTCCAGGAAAGTATCACAAAGACAACTAGCATTCCACATAACAAGTAATGGGTTGGAAATGGTGCCTTCGACCCATGGACATAGTGAGAAAACTCACCTCACAGTCTGAAAGAATAGATGCACCGATCACTACTCTAAAAGCTATCTCTACCGGTCACCTATATAATTAACAGGAACCCAAATCTCAAACTATAAATCAAATTACCCAAAATGCGCTTAGGTCAACCCTGGTCAAAGTCAAAGTCAACAATCAAGGTCCAAAAGTCAATATTCCTTCCCAGCGGGGTACGCCATGCGTACCAACAGAGTACGCACAACGTACTCTGATGTTGACCAAAAGCGGAGCGCTGACCACATATGCACAACATAGCACCACGTACGCCCAGCATACGCAACCCAGTCCCAAAACTCCATTAAGATCTTATTCCATTATTCCCTTATGTCTAAAACTCATATCCAAGCCCAAAATGATATCCTAGGTCAAAGTTTCCAACTTTATGACTTTGCGTGTCTATACCCAATAAGACATCACAACTCTTGCAAGGAAGGGATAGAAGGGCCAATATCACATTTTTATAGTTCATAATAGCTTTATAATGGATAAAGTTTCCAACTTTATCCATTAGAATGTAACTTCCCAAATTTCCAGTCCAAAAATTTCTTTTAAAAACATTACTAATTCATAGCGTTAAGTCATTCAAACATACAAAAAGGGTTTATATAAAAAATCATAGTTTCATTTCAAAAACACTTGCTTAATTATCAGAGTAAACATCCTAGGCTAACTTGACATGGTGTGTGCACTGCAACCCTCTCGAGCTCCTCTTCTGAAAACTGAATACCTGAAACCAAAACTGAAAACCGTAAGCACGAAGCTTAGTGAGTTTCCCAACCTACCGCATAACATACATATCTACTGATCCTTACATGCCACACATAACACTGAGCACATAACCACATACTGGGCTCCCACCCGCTACATTGGGCCTCGCCCGCTATCAAACCCCATCCGTCACTAGGCCCCGCCTGGATTCGAGCCCCGCTCGACGTACATATATGTTTTCCTTAGGCCCCGCCTATGTCCGGGCCCCGCCCGCTAACATATACTAGCATACAATCATATCACAACACATAACTAACATACTTTACTGGATTACTATACTAAGGCCTCACCTATCTTGGGCCTCGCCCCTGTCCTACTACTAATGAATCATGGAACCCCGTCCATGCTCCTACTGACAGTGAGATACGAGCCCAGCCCACACCCACTCTTTTCCTTACTTGGGCCTCGCCCCGGCTCTACTGCTAATGAGGTATGTAACACTGTTAACACTCTGCTATTGGTGAGATACGGGACCTCTCCCACACTCACATCCCTACCACGCACATACAAGTATTACACAGACAACAAGTATACCTATCATACAAACCATTCCTTAGGCACCCGCCTGCTAACATTGGACCTTAGTCTCGAATGTCATATTAGCATAATGTGCCTAGGGCTAACCCCCGGGTCTTCCTACTCATAACTACATGGGCTGGCATTGTGGCTGTAGACCCATTCACACAAAGAGAAAATCACATGCATTGCTGAACTTTGCTGATAACCCTCTGGCTGCTGACCGACAACTCTCCGAACCGCTGCTCCACTAGCTCCCCGGGCTACTAATATCAATATAACACTTGGTTCCAAACCAAACTCTAGAAGTCAAACTAAGTAAAATTTGGTCAAAGTCAAAGTCCTGGTCAAAGTCAACCTTCCAATTGACTCGAATCGCTGAGTTTTTAAACTCAGAAACTCTCAAAATACGACTCAACTCACCGAGTCACCCCAAGACTCGTCGAGTTCAACGATCTCTGAGTCCCATCCTGTCCAACTCGCTGAGTCACCACTCAACTCACTGATCTGCGTCTTAACCAAAAAAGGTTGAGGTTCTGCGACCAGACTCGCCGAGTCCAAGACAATTTTCAACAAACTCGCCGAGTTGTTCTTCCAACTCGCCGAGTCCATGCTCATGTTCATAAAACTCGCCGAGTACACCCATGTGACTCACCGAGTCTCTTCAGATCTCAATCCATACAATGGCTTTTCAAGCCATACAGGGGCTCCAATCCATAGATCCACTCTTCTACAGTCTATCCCCCACGTAAAGTTGCAAACTTTACGTAAAACCAAGGAGCTAAAGGCCCAAAACACTCTAGGGCTAGGGTTTAAGACAAAGGGGCTTCACCAATAACTCATTGACTACCTCTTTAAGACATTCTGGACCATCAACCCTAGATTTGAAGTAGCAACCTCAGATCTAAGTCCCAAACCCGAAATATATCTCAATCTTACCAAAATAGCCCCAAAAATCGCATTCAAGAATAGATCTAATTGCAAATAAGCCAAAGCAACAACTTATTACCTCAAGGATGACCTCCTACTGAAGAATAATCCAACTCTCTACAAAGACCCTTGCTCCAAGCTTCTTGATCTTCAATATCTCTTCACAAAACTCCCTTATCTAAGCTCCAAATTGCTTCCAAGGACTCTCACTCACGATTTAGGGTTTCTGGATCTCAAAAAGGGAGTGAAGAGGCTGGGGAAAGGGTGTAATGTTCTTTAAATAGGGCACAACCCCCAGGATTAGGGTTCTTCTCGTCCAGACCAGACTCATCGAGTCCACTAGCCGACTCGCCAAGTCGGTCACTTACTCTATGCCCCGGATGCCGCTCCGACTCGTCGAGTTCCTCCCTAGACTCGACGAGTTGACTCATGGATTAGAGATTTTCCTTTCTTTTCTTGGTCTTTCTGATTCTGGGTGTTACAACTCTCCCCCCACTTAAACTAGACTTCGTCCTCGAAGTCTGCTATGGCCAACTGTTCTGCAATCCGCTCACATCACCCCTGCCTGATGACTATAACTACTGTCGACCACTTCCATGGACCTTCCGCCCGGTTACCCAGAATAAAACTAGTGCTTGAAGTCATCAATCCTCAATTACACTCTAATCCTACCAATCCTGAGCACACAACTCACTCAACTGACAATTCTTCTAGTACATCCCGAGTACTTATGCTGAAATCCTAGGGTTCACCCCCCCTTGTCCTTGCGCGTTTTCTGGCCTTCCCAAGGCAACGTTCCACCACGAACCACCTCCTCTACTACTGTGAAAGACATATCCTTCATGGTAACCATTACTCCAGCCACTCCCAGTGCTGGTCACTACTTCCGATATCTACCGAACACTTCATGCTACTATAACTTAGCGTTGAGCACCCAGCCCAACGTATGGATCAGATAATCCTTCGAGTAAAAGATTCGTCCCTGTAACAATTAGACTCCAACGAGAGTTGCGCAACAGGGTCAAACCCTTCCCTCTGAGATTATCCAACCCTACTGCGAGAGGCGTAGCACTTCTCGGTCAACTAGCTGTCCCGCACCATACTTCTCTATCGTCACTTCCCTTTCTTTAATTCTTGCCGTTTCTCATTCTCCTTCCGAATGGACCGAGACCAACCTGGTCCCTCTACAGATTCTTCCGATAACTGGGTTACCGGATACTCACCGGTCACTACAACTAGCACAATCTCTTAGTCACTCCAAGCGACTTTCGAAACTTCGGCTATCTAAAATGCTCTATCTATCCTGCCACTCTGGTGCTACAAGTCTTGGGATCCTCAATCCCTTATCTTGACCCTAAGGTCCCTACCAGGTCCCACCTGTGCTGTTACAATCTCACAGGCCTCGCCCACGGGTCTCACCCGACTATATTCTAGAGCGGTCCTCCCCTCTAGTCTCACCTGCCTAGCTACTATTGGACGGGCCTCACCCATGGGTCTCACCTAACCCATACTACTGAGCAATCCTGCTCCCAGGTCTCACCTATACTGTTGCTAACATACGAGCCTCGCCCACGGGTCTCACCCAACTGCATACCAGAGTGGCCTCACCTAACAAGGGCTATGTAGGCCAACTCCATACTAAACCTCAACGACTTAGCCTTTCCTGATCCCCATCGCTGACTAGGAGATACGGGCCTCCGCCCACACTCCGCGAACTAAACTGCTAATGAACGCTACAACTTATCTGTAGTCTTACAACACTTTCCTCACGACTTGCTGCTGGGGAATGCCGCGGCTACCCCCCAGTCTTATATCCCGCATAAACTCGCACCTGGTGAAGGCTCTGCGACCTTGTCTTCCCGAACCAGTCACCCGCTAGACATGAATACACAAACTCAGGGTTGGAAAGTTTCTCCAACTCCCAACTAACCTGATTCTCCATCCAAACAGCCACTTTAGCTGCCTCCTTCCTTACCAAGACTGTGAAACCACCCTGGTCTTGTACTTACTTCTATCCTTGGCCACACGGATGGCTCTCCCCCACTTCGACTTGACTTGCTCCTCACGGCTCACAGCTTAGAAGAATTTACAATTCTTCCTACCATCCACTGGCCACTTCGCTGAAAACCCGACTCACCACAGCTAGGGATCTAACCGATCCATTTCCAATCGACACCTTCCTGAACTAGAGAGGCACTACCAAGCCCCTCATAGACATGCTACAGATAATGCATCCCAAGTAACCCACTCTAAAGGAGACGACCTCCAACTATCATTCTAACATCAAAGGTATGCAGATGGCATATAAATCAATCACCAGCAGGCCGCAAAATTTCGAAGGATCATTATCAATACCGATGCAGAACCATAACAATAAGACCATATTATAAGCTGATAGAGAAATGAAAGTAGATATGTACCTTCCACATCGGGCTGCTCACACCTCATCTGAAACCAACTGATATGCCCTGCTCCTCGCTTCAGGCGTCTCCGCCCGACCCTGACGGCCATCGGTGATCCTCATGGTTGCAGGGGCAGGTGCTATCACCTGTCCTGCTGAATGCAAACTCGGACATTGGGCCTTCTTGTGGCCCCTATGACTGCAATGGAAACATAACAGGTCTGATCCCTGGGTGGTGGTAGCAGTACAATCTCTGCTGAAATGACCAATCCGGCTGCACTTGAAGCAACCAGAATCACCACCATTGCCACTCCTACACGCACCCTCGTGCGTCCTGCCGCACTTGCCACATCGGCCTTGGTCCGGAGGACCTCTCGATCTAGAGTCTAATGTCTTGGGCCTCTAGCCCGATCCCGTAGATACCTGAACCCCCTCCGGCTTCCTCTTCCCGAGGTGTTCCAGATCGATCTCCCTTTCCCTGGCCCGAGCAATCATATCCTCCAGCGTCTTGCTGCTGGGCGAAATCACAAACTCTCTGATGTTGTCTCTCAACATATCGTGATATCGAGCCTTCTTCATCTCCTCATCCGCGAAATACTGCGGAACAAGAAGAGCCCTCTCCCTGAACTTGGCGGTGATCTCCGCCACCGTCTCGATCGTCTGCTGTAGATCCTGGAACTCCCAGGCTAACTGTTGCACCTCAATAATCGTTGCAAACTCGGCCTTGTGTCACACCCCCAAAACCGATGAACGGCGTAAACGTTCTGGGGTGGAAGACGTATATAACTTGACAGAACACACTTGTATGTGTTCCTATCCATGTGAATTTGTCAAAACCAAAGTTTACGACAAATTCAAACTCTTATGGATCGAACTTTCTTGATCTTGATTTCTTGCCTTTATGGTAGCACAGCTGCCCACCATGTCTTCCAAGTAGTTAAGCAGCTCGCCCTTTCCTATCAATGTACCTTTCATTGATTAAGGTGCTTTGCCTTTTATGCGTTCAAAATGAGAACTCATAGAACTCACATGCATAATTAACTCGATTGGATTGACACAGAATCAAAATAATGTCAACACGATAGGTTGTAAACCTCAACTCGTGTGCTAGTGATGATCGATAAGGTTTATTTGATTTGTTCTTGAAACCTTTCAAGACCATTAAGACTCCCACTGACTCCTTGACATATAAGATTCTCTTGTCAATAAACATTTCTTGACAAACAAATATTCAAGAGTTAGTGTAGTTTTTTATCAGAACACTTCATAAATTGGTCCTAGTTGGTCTTTGTCTTATCCAAGACATCACAACTTTCCACATTTAATGAAAGTTACAAACCTTCTTAATACTTTTCACTCAATGTCACAATCTTAACTTTAAGATTTGTTCACTACTAGAAAAAAGGCCTTTTACGACGCTCATTGCGCGTCGTAAAAGGCTCAGACGACGCGCAAATGCGTGTCAAGGAAGGCCCTGTCATAAAGAGAGACGAAGCGCTTTTGCGCGTCGTCTATAGACGACGCGCATTTACGACGCTCATTTACGATGCGCAATTACGACGCGCGTTTACGACACGCAATGCGCATCAAGGAAGGCCCTGTCATAAAGGAAGATGACACGCATTCGCGTGTCGTAACCTTACGACGCGCGTGTTAATGACACGCAATGCGTATCAAGAAAGCCCCTGTCAAGAAAGGCCATGTCATAAATGAAGATGACACACATTTTTGCGTATCGTAAATTTAAATGTTTAAAAAAAATAAATTTATATATTTATTAATTTTTAAATTAAATTTGCATTTAATTTCTCATAATAGAAATAAAATACCATATACAAAAAATACAATCCATTGCATAATATAAAATAAAATTTCATACTCAAAAAATAAAATAAATTACACAAATTGTAATGTCATACAAAGAATCATTCAAATTTTAAACAAAAATAATACATTGCTAACATGGGTTATACATTCCTATAAAACTAACAAATAATCATACAACTCTGTTTAATTCATTCAGACCAAAAAAGAAAGACTTTCTGTATACAACACATACTACAGACATACATCATTTACCCATTTAGAACTTACCCTAGACAGATCAAATAAACAATCACTTGTTATTCTACCTTGTTTCTAAACAAAAGGGTACAATGGTCATTTACTCACAAGTCATTTGGACCATAAAAGAAAGACTTTATGTATAGACAGACATCATTTACCCATTCAGAACTTACTCAAGAGTCGAGGCAGATCAAACAAATAGTCAATTGTACACCAAGTCAAACCTACTCACTTGTTTTCTTGGATGTTGAATCTGAAACCCAATTACCAAATCTTAAAAATATTAAATTAAAAATAGATTTTCATAAAAAAGTTTATTTGACTGATTAATGTGAGGAGAAAGGATTCGAGTTGACTCACCTGAACAGCAAATACATTTTCAGATGCTAATCTTTTTACATAGCTAGCAATTGATATAGTATCTCTACCACATGCAACCATCAATAAAGGCCCATCCCTAACAAAAAAAATGATTAATGATAAAAGAAATGCAAATTTTAGTTAGAAGTAAGCTGCTATTCTTAAAAATTAATGGTAAAAATCTATAAGAAAGGCTTACTTGTAAGTAGTTCCTCTTGCCATTGTTACTACTGACTTAACATCAACTTCAATTATAGATGATAAGCCAACACTTCCACCATTTTCTGTGGTCAAAGCATTTGACTTCACTCTATTTAGTTGTAAATAGATTAAACACTTCATACGTAGCCCATCAGTTTAGGGTTCCACTGATCTCAATAACTGGGCTCACTCACCATGGACAACCAGTTATATTCGGTTTTGGATTGCTTTGAATCCGATTGTTCTTACATTTCGCTACTCCAAAATTGGCTCCATGCAATGTCAGAAAACCAACCTGTCTCCATCACAACCGAACCTAATCATCACATTCAAATGGCTGTTTCACAGGGTTTTCCCCAAACCCATCATTGATTCTGTAAATGGAGAAGGAGAAAGAGAACATAATTAGTTTAGCTATGACATCAACAAAATCTAAACCTTTCATCAAAAAACTCATAAAACTTACTCAATAAAATAGATTTTCCATTGAACTTAGCTACTATACGATGTCTAAAATAACAACAAATTTCACTTGGGACTTTCAACAAACACCTGGATGGCATCCACATTGGGACATCTTCCTTCTATTTATATGTACTCAGACAGGGTAACTTACAACCGATTCAAAAAAGAAACACAATAAAAATAGATGATCAATACTAACAAATAGAAAAAACAAAGATACCTTGATATAAGGACCAATTTTGAAAAAGCGTTGGATTTACGACTAAAAATGTAAAAATCAGAAAGAACTGGAACCATTTTAGTAATTTAGTGTTATATATTATCTTATGGATTAAACATTTTTTAGTTTTGGTATTTAAGGTTCTAGGGACTAAAACTGATATGAAACCTTGAAATAAGGACTAATTTTGAAAAAGTGTTGGATTTTGGACTAAAAATGTAAAACGTCAGAAAGAACTGGAACCATTTTAGTACCTGAGATGGAGTCCATACTACTTGACTAATGGCATCCATAGCAGCCTCTCTGAATCCTTCAACAGATGCAAACCATTGTGCAGTTGCCCTAAAAATCGTAGGCTTTTTTGTCCTCCAATCATAAGGATACTTATGCTCTAATATCAAGAAAACAAGGGCATTTAAGTAAATTTTATATTAAACCATTTCAATGGTGTCTTTATAACTAACTTACTGTAAGGTTCCACCATGATAATTGATGAAAGTTGATCCAAGTGATCAATTACAGCAGCATTCCCATCTCCTAACACATCAAGCCCTTTCAAAACACTACCAATTCTCTTCTTTCCATCTTCAGAAGATGAAGTAACATCAGGTGAAGGTGATTGCACTTCAACAATGGCATACTGGAGCTTGGAATTCACTGCAACAGCTAAAAAAAGAAAGAAGAAAAATTACACTATTACAGATAAACAACTGATTACATAAAAGTTGTTTAAGGAAAGAAAGAAAAAGAAAAAGAAAAACTCACATGATACATGATATATGAATTTTGAAGGTGGACACATACCAGCATTTGCAGGAATAGTCCAAGGAGTTGTGGTCCAAATTGCAAGGGACAATTTGGGAAATTCATCAAGTAATCCATCTTTAGTTGGAGTAGTTAGTAATTTGAAAATTGCATACATGCTCTTTGAAACATGGACTTCAGGATACTGCAAGAAACTTCCAAGGAAAATAAGACACTCTATATATGTATCCTATTTTTAGTAAATATTTCATGATATGAATTAAATTATAATTTTGTTTTCTTGAAATTAACTAAAAACTTATTTATTTATTTATTTTTAATTATAATCTTATCTGTTTACCTCTAATTCAGCCTCTGCAAGAGCAGTGCGTGATGAAGGACTCCAGTGCACTGGCTTTCTCCGTCTGTATATGTACCTTTTGAAAACCATTTGCCCAAACACTTCAATCTAGAAAAAACAAAACAATTAAATAATAAAAATAATAATAATAATAATAATAATAATAATAATAATAATAATAATAATAATAATAATAATAATAATAATAATAATTTGGCATCAGTACCTGAGCAGCTTCATATTCTGGATCAAGGGTGAGATAAGGATGATCCCAATCTGCCCATACTCCAAATCTATGTAGACATATATTATATATTATATATGTTTAATGTTATCTTTTTTTCTTAATAATACTAATAAAGAATTATAATAAATTGACCTTGAATGATGCCATTTGTGCCTTGACTGTTGCTTTAGCAAATTTAGCTGATTTTGCTCTTAATTTTATTGGTGTCAATCCGTTTCTGGCATCTTGATCCAATGACTGCAATACTAAGATAGTTCAACACAAAATTACTCTTAAGTCTTAATTAATATAAGCTTTAAAAGATTATTCACTTTTATTATTGAATTGCATTAATCTGATGGAATTGGAATTCGAGATTCCATTCCAGGGTTGCCAAATGGATGGAATTCCATTACCATTACGTTGGAATCCTTCAGATTCCATGGTTAATGGATTTAACTATTCATCCTTGTTTTTCCCCAAAAGCAAAGATTTTGTTCAAAGTTCAAAACTCAGTATTCAAATGGTGCGTGAACAGCAGATCTCATAAAAAAACTACCTGATAGCACTTGTGTGTACAATACTATAAGTTTCCCCTCTGTCTTTGTTCTTGCTGTACAATTCGGTATTCAATCCTTGCTCCTTGAATTCTGTAATTATCTGAAGTCACAAAGCACAAATCATGAGAAAGCCAGCAAGAAAAGAAAACAGATGTCTGGTGTTGGCATCGATTATGTGAATTGCAGCACCCTGTTGGCCCTGATGTCACAACATGTCAACTTTTCCATCTTTACCCATCTTATTACCTCCATCTTTACATAGCCAAAAGATGAAAGAAATTATTGTCTACACTCACTTGAGCATTTCATCAAACACCTCACGTGCACTTCATCATTTCACCTTAAAATAAAATTAAAACTGATAGAAATCCCACCAACAAGTAGATAACACAATCAGGTTAGTAAAGAGATGAATTTAGAAAAAATCATTCTTGGGAATGATGAAGTCGAATGCGATGATGAGAATTCGTGGAAAGTAAATGAATAGATGTTGATATTGGAGTTTAAAAGAGAGTTGTACCTTGGAATGTTGAGCATAGACAAAAACAGATTGATATAGGAAGACGATAACATTTATTTGAAGGAGTCGATAATTCTTCCTGCCTTGATCACATGTCAATCGGAGTTGAGGGCTTTAAGAACTGGAATCAGACCATATTTCGTCTGACATTTGTGTGCATAATACTCGAAATTCAAAAACCATAGATGTATAAACCACGATTCGTCAACCCCATAGAATCGAACCTATCAGTGTTAGAATCGAACCTATCAGTTGTTGTGGAGGAAAGGGGGGGGGGGAACGAACTAGGGTAGAATCAAACCTATCAATTGTTGGTACCGATTTTAGGGCTTCACATAGAACAAGAAAGAGGTGGTGATGGAGAAGATCGTAGGGCGGCGATGGATGGTAGGAATGGTGGTGATGGTCGATTGTGTTGAGGTTGCAGGTGGTGAGATGTAGCTGCGACAATCATGGTGGTAGTATGGAGGGGAGCTGTAGAGAGAGAGAGAGAGAGAGAGAGAGAGAGAGAGAGAGAGAGAGAAAGAGAGAGAGAGAGAGGGAGAGATGGTGGTGAGTCTGATGAGGTGAGCATTCCCATGGAAGGAGGAGACGCAAGCGGGCTTTTTAATTTTTTGGATTTCATTCCCCCCCAAAAAATGAAAACACGTGCTAATAGACTAAAATTATAAAGCGACAAGGTAACACGACGCGCTTTTTAGGATAGGTGCCCTCCGTGTTTTTACTTTTTTTTTGTTGGACACTAATTTTAGGGCGCTCAAAAATGCGTGCCCTCTATCCTTCAAATTTTCCAGAGCTGACGTTATTTTTTAGGGCACGCACAAATGCGCGTCCTTTATTAGCGCGCGTCATTGTTTGCGCGTCATTAAAGGGCAGTTTTCTAGTAGTGGTTATTGGAACGAAGTATGATTGACTTATTGATTCAACCATTTCTTCAATTCTTCATTCCTCTTCTTAGACATACAATTGTACTAAGACTCACTTAGAGGATCAATTGAGATATGGTTCTTAATCATTAAGACCTATCATAAAGCATAAAAGGTACTCTCCCTTCATCTTAGAATGGAGTAACTTTTATCTTTCTGCCTACTTGATTCTTCTTATTCGTTCTGCTATTGATTTAAACCCTTTAATCAATTCAGAATTACACCTAATCATGTAAGTATAATCATATTTACTAAACCTTTAGTAATTCATGACGAATATCTTGTTACTCTTATGGTGGACTTTGATCAACACGCAACTTTGTGTATTCGATCTCCTAGTCCTTCACTTGACACCTTGTCAACGAATTAGTCTAATTTCCATATATGAAATTTCTCATTCATCGTGCAACCAAGTTGCATGATTCCAAATTTCTGTCCAATTGAAACTTGGGCGATGAGAAAACTCTCCCTATTTGGTAAATTCTCGACTTTTCCATAAACACCATAAATAAGAATCATATCCATTTGTTGTAGAAATATGCAAACACCAATTTTCATAACGATTTCATTGCAAGGAAATAAACAAATAAATAAATAAGTCAAACGAAAATTTATTTATAAAAGCAGCGGAAAACATATGTCCTTACAATGCAAAATCCATTGAAAACTATGTATTTCAAAAGAAAATTTTCTAACAACTCTATCATAACTATCTAAGATCAAAATCTAATCTTCAAGTCCATGCGATTAAGATCCATTCCTTGTGATTAGGTTCATCCTGCTCTTTCACCAAGCTTCCTTTCTTTTCACCGATCCTGTAAAACATTCAAATGCAATCTTATTACATTATGTATTAAGAATTAATGAATAGGAACTTAATGGAGTTAGATAGTGGATTTTACCTGAAGCGCAGCCATACTCTTTGACTCTCCCATCTTCTAGACTCTTTAGGCTCTTTGGGCAGACTTGTATCCAACGCCCTTTCTTTTGGCAGCAAACGCAGGTCGGTTCTCCTAGAACGTCCTCGAAAGTATGGTCGGTTGACTCTCCCAACAAATACGCTCCATTGCTTCGCCAAATCATTTCTGATTCAGCAGCAATGAGCATGTAAGTTAGGTCAATGAGGTTGTCGTCATGATCCATCATATAATACTTTCTTTTGAACTCATTATATGATTCTGGAAGTGACTGCAAAACCCAATTCACAGCCAACTCATTCGGGAATGACACACCCAACATTATCAACCTATCAATGTGTGATTTCATTCCTAGAACGTGGGCACACACGGGTTTACCATCTTCATGTTTCATTTCCAATAGGGCTTTAGTGATATTGAACCTTTCAATTCTTCGATCCTGTGGGTTGGGGAGAACAATAGGAGGAGGAGGAGGAAGTGAAGCATGATTTCTCGTTCCTCGATTGAATCGTGGAATACCATCTTCATGTGGAATGCTTGTTCCACGGGATTTGGGAAGACCATAGTTGTCGAACTTTGACATCTACAAAACGGGAGAAAAAACAAATTCAAGTTAGTTGATTGATTTGAGTCCTTAGTAAATCACCCAAGTGAAATACTAAGTCTAGGACCCAACACAATATTCTACAACTCGGGAGAGGGATGCCGTAACCCAAATTGCAGAACATTTGAAGGTAAGTGAATGACGATTCACTAATTTCCACCACGAAAAACGAAAAAGAAATTTAAGTTTTAAATCTATGAAAACTCTTAGATCCTTTGAGATTCATTGAACTTTCAATGGCATGTTTAAATCTCGATATGCCCCTCTTGTTTGTGACTGGGATGCCGAGGATCACAAAGCGGGTGTGAATAACCATGCAAACTTACATGGTGCCCTCACATGTTACAGTCACCTATTCGATGTGCCGGTAAACCACACACGCTCCACCGAACTATGACAAACATTGAGTCACCCTTTGCTACCTTTGCTTAGACCCATTTAGTGTGCCGGTTAACCACACACGCTCCACTAACGTCTTTGCAAGGGCACAAAGTGTAATTTCATGGAATTGCATCAATTCACTTTTGCCTAAGTAACTAAGATTGGGAATTTTATGAAATATTTAGATACTTTAATAATTCATTATACTTATAATGGAAGGTTTCGTCCTATCCTACCCGTTCGGCTAACGACCCTCCACTAGTCAAGAGTGCGGTGGGTAAGAGTGGATACCCATTCAATCGCCATTTTATAGGCAATTTCCTTAAACACCCCTTATAGACCAGCTTCGAGAATAAGGCCTACTAACGGTAAGACTGACTTTTACTCATACATATATATAATGTTAGACTTTTAATGTTATATATAGTATAAGATGTATTTTATACTTTCAAAATACTAGGTGGTCTAATTTAACAATTATACTTTTAATTCAATTAAATTGTAAACCTAAACTTTTATGGATTTACTAAACCTCTTTTAATTATACACCTTAATTAAAAAAAAACATAAGGGTGTGGTGTGAACTTTTTCAAAACAATACTAGAGTTTTAGAATTTAACATTCCTAATTAAACTTTTTAATCAACTTTTAAATTCCAAAACTTGAGGGCAAGTTTTGAAACATTTCAACACATTAGGGTTTAGAATTTAAATATGCATCAAAATTAAACTATTTAATCAAAATTTAAATTCCAAAACTTGAGGGCAAGTTTTGAAACCTTTTTTCAAAACATTAGGGTTTCAACTATTTAAATTTCAAAACAACAAAACTTTTGGGGTTCAAATTTAAACTATAAAACCTAAAGGGCCAAATATGAAACTTTTCACAACAACAAGGATCAAATAACAAATAATTCAAATTAACATTTAATCACATAATTATTCATATTTGATGATTTCTTGCAAAACAATTTATCAATTTACTTAAAATAATTAATCAATTATCTTATAAGGAAACAATTATCTTATTAATTGATAAATATCTTCAATTAGATCAAAATTATAGTCAAATATATCATATAATTGGATTAATAATGATCTAACATGATAAGGTAACTATCCATAAGCAAAAACAACAAGAAATCCAGAGATAAGCACTGTCTGACGCACCGACTCGCCGAGTCACCCTCTGGAACTCGCCGAGTCCAAGAGTGACTCACCGAGTCAGGTCGAACAGTGAGGCCAAAACACGATTTTCAGTTACATCAAGCATCAATACAATAGAAACCAATCATGGCTCTGATACCACTGATAGGTTTTGGGTCATAAGACATCCTATGTGCTCATACAAACCCTAAAGCTTGGATCTAGGTTTCTCTATTGTACATACTTTGAATCCAAGACTTTGAACCCTAATTCTAGCATATGGAAATCGAAATTCACATGTAATTAGGTTTAAGAACATACCTTGATTGTTATATAGCAATAACAATCCAATTCCTCCTTGAATTGACCTTGGAAAGTTGAGAGTCACAAGTGTCACTCCTCTAATGGCTTACAAACACCATAAGCAAGTGGAGAAGGTAAAAAGAGAGAGAAGAGGTGTTAGAATTCGTCCTAAGGACTTCTTGGGAAGGGTTTGCCGAATTCATAAGCCTTAGGGGGTTTATATAGGTGTAAATATTAGGGTTTTAGTCCTTATCCTTATCTAGTTGCTTGCCCACCAAGCAACCATAAGATAAGTCTTAGAAACCCTTATCCTAGTCGAATTCTAAGGGATTTACACCTCAAATTCGTTCACCATATATATAAGATAATCCTTACCTTATTTTCTAACTATCACATAATTACAATTCAGCCCCTCTAGTTTAATTAATTACACTTGATCACAAAATTAATTCTTAATTAATTATTGACCAATATTAATTAAACGAATATGATTTCTCCTTTAATATATTATTCTTATAACATATTAATAAATCATAATAACCTCTCTCTCTTTATTTATTTCTCCAATCAAGTTGCTTTGGTGAAGGCAACCCAAAAGGACCATGCACCATCGGGTCAAGTACATACCAAAATAGTTATGGACTTAGACACTAATCCAACAATAATAACTATAAGTATTCAACTTGTATCCCCCCATAAAAGCATTTAAAAACATTTAAAAGGTTAATTAATGGGTATGAACTCACATGTAGTGAGTGGTTTGGATAAACAGATTGTATAGGATGATAGGTGTCAAGTGAAGGCTTGAACACACACGCGGATCCTATTTAACATATAATGATACATATATGAATATAATTAGTGTTTAAAGCAACTAATTATTGAATTGGGACCACCTTAGGGACTAGTAAACACTTATATTGAAGTGTTACAACCATATATGATTGTATGAAGGGGGTATATGGCTTTACAAAGGAGTGTATGGTCAAAATACACACTATATGTGTGTGTGCGGCCATACTTGGCGTGTGCGGTTGGGTGTGCGGCCATACATGGTGTGTGCGGCCGTATACCTAGTGTTCTTTGTGTTCTTGGTGTTCTTGGTGTTCTGGGTGTTCTTGGTGTAAGATGTTACCTTTTATGAAGATCCTCAAGGAGATTTGGATGATACTTGAGAGGATTTTCGGGTCCTAGCTTTGTGGAAGTGTAGAAAGTGTTCCAAATGGCTAAGTGTTCTATATATAGGGCGAGTGTGCGGTTGGGATGGGTGTGTGGCCGCACACACCTTGTGTTGGTGTGATTGGCTCAAATGCAAGGCGATACACCCACAATACTTATCCCACCACTCCTACCCTACTTATACTAGGCTTTAAACACTCTATTTGACTCCAAATAGTGCTAGAAAATAGCAAAAACGAGTTTAACTTTGATAAGAAATGAAGAATGTAAGCTAGAAATTTTCGGGTTGTCACACCTTGAACCTGGCCGAGAAATCACTCCATGTCATCGCGTCCAACGTGGCATCATCCCCGATAGCATGACCAACCTCTTCCCACCAATCCCGTGCTCTGTCCTTCAGAAGACAGGAGGCAAGTCGAACCTTGTACCCCTCGGGACACCGACTAGAATGAAAAGTGTTGGCGACATCAGCCAACCATCTGCCACTAGAAATGGGGTCCCTATCCCCATGATAATCTAGAGCTCCACAAGCCCCGAACTCCCGGAAAGTCAAAGTACGCGCTCCCAACATAGCCATCAGCTCTGTGCGAAAGGCTCCAAGACTCTCATCCAAAATATCTAGGATTCCCTCCTTGACCGTGCCAAATATCACAGGAGTCTGGTCAAGAATACTGCACGTAATCTCAGCTGATACAAACCCTCTCATCCGCTCCTCGAGCTGCTCGATCCCTGAACCCGAGCCTGACCCCTCTCTGACACCTGATCCATCCACTGGTCCATCTTGCGATGTCTTCATACTGAAAGCATGCCATAACAATCATCAAAATACACATCACTACTGAGGGACCTCACACGCAATGCAAGTTCCCTGATTTTGTCTCGGCCCCTCTTGAATCGAGTACGGATCCTCTGCTTTCAGTAGTACGGGCCCATACTACCTTCCACATATATCCGTACTTTCCTCAAGAATTGCCTCAACTCCACCAAGTCCATTGTACTACTACCATCATTGCTCCCAGCACTAACCTCATCCTAGGCTTACCCTAGGGAAACCTCTAACCCAACCAATCCTCAGCTGCTGAAGGTTTCCTCGTAATGCCAATCAGCCATTACCTGAATACCACCACATGTGACGAGGCTCGGATAATCTTTTAAGAAAAGGACTCGTCCTTACAACGGTTAGAATCAAACGAGAGCTGCGCAGTAGGGTCAAATCCAGAACTCTGAGATTATTCAACCCTGATCACATGTGACTTAACGTATTCATCTAATGACTAACTCCCATCACTCAGAATCCCACAAGGCACAAAGCAAGTAGCATTCAGACAAAGGAAAATCTAACCATAACATAATCCAATCAAACTGTTCTATCCTCTACACAAGAATTTGTACTAGCATGCAATATAAGCTCACATAATCAGGCATAACCTAAACAGGCTATCCTACCAGTGTCTAACCAATGCTAGCATATAGCTCAATAAGCGCATATAATAGGCACATAACGCATCCTCCTAGATCCTTAGCCCTAATCTAGCATGTTGATCACATAATCATATCATAACATAAACTTGTATGGGTAATTTGGGAGAACTTACTTGAGCTCGGCTGATTGCATGCACCACACCCTTTTCTTTTTTCAAAGTTCTTATTTTCTTCTTCTAAAACCCTTTTCTTTCCTCAAAATCCTTTTATAAATATGGTTTTTCTTCTGAAAACTTGTATACCACCTCCTCAGTTTGAGTTCAGATACACCCAAAAGTGTGCCCGAATCCCTCAAACCAAGGCTTTGATACCAGCTTGTAACATCCCAAATTTCGAGTCCAAAAATTTCTTTTAAAAACATTACTAATTCATAGCGTTAAGTCATTCAAACATACAAAAAGGATTTATATAAAAAATCATAGTTTCATTTCCAAAACACTTGCTTAATTATCAGAGTAAACATCCTAGGCTAACTTGACATGGTGTGTGCACTGCAACCCTCTCGAGCTCCTCTTTTGAAAACTGAATACCTGAAACCAAAACTGAAAATCGTAAGCACGAAGCTTAGTGAGTTCCCCAACCTACCGCATACCATACATATCTATTGATCCTTACATGCCATACATAACACTGAGCACATAACCACATACTGGGCTCCCGCCCGCTACATTGGGCCTCGCCCGCTATCGGATCCCGTCCGTCACCAGGCCTTGCCTGGCTTTGAGCCCCACTCGGCGTACATATCTGTTTTCCTTAGGCCCCGCTCGCTAACATATACTAGCATACAATCATATCACAACACATAACTAACATACTCTACTGGATTACTATACTAAGGCCTCGCCTATCTTGGGCCTCTCCCCTGTCCTACTACTAATGAATCATGGAACCCCGTCCATGCTCCTACTGACAGTGAGATATGGGCACAACCCACACTCACTCTTTTCCTTACTTGGGCCTCGCCCCTGCTCTACTGCTAATGAGGTATGGAACACCGTCCACACTCTGCTACTGGTGAGATACGGGACCTCACCCACACTCACCACCATACTAGGCACATATATGTATCACACAGACAACAAGTATAACTATCATACAAACCATTCCTTGGGCACTCGCCCGCTAACATTAGACCTTAGTCCCGAATGTCATACTAGCATATTGTGCCTAAGGCTAACCCTCGAGTCTTCCTACTCATAACTACATGGGCTGACATTGTGGCCGTAGACCCATTCACACAAAGGGAAACTCACCTGCACTGCTGAACTTTGCTGATAACCCTCTGGCTGCTGACCGACAACTCTCCGAACCGCTGCTCTACTAGCTCCCCGAGCTACTAATATCAATATAACACTTAGTTCCAAACCGAACTCTAGAAGTCAAACTAAGTCAACTCTGGTCAAAGTCAAAGTCCTGGTCAAAGTCAACCTTCCAGTTGACTCAACTCGCCGAGTCAACTCATAGACTCACCGAGTTCTTAAACTCAGAAACTATCAAAATATGACTCAACTCGCCGAGTCACCCCAAGACTCGTCGAGTTCAACGATCTCTGAGTCCTATCCTGTCCAACTCGCTGAGTTACCACTCAACTCACTAATCTGCGTCTTAACCAGAAAAGGTTGAGGCTTTGCGACCAGACTCGCCGAGTCCAAGGCAATCTTCAACAACTCGTCGAGTTGTTCTTCCAACTCGCCGAGTCCATGCTCATGTTCATAAAACTCGCCGAGTACACCCATGTGACTCGCCGAGTCTCTTCAAATCTCAATCCATACATTGGATTTTCGAGCCATGCAGGGGCTCCAATCCATAGATCCACTCTTCTACAGTCTATCCCCCACGTAAAATTGCAAACTTTACATGAAACGAAGGAGCTAAAGGCCCAAAACACTCTAGGGCTAGGGTTTAAGACAAAGGGCTTCACCAATAACTCATTGACTGCTGCTTTAAGACATTCTGGACCATCACAACCCTAGATTTGAAGTAGCAACCTCAGATCTAAGTCCCAAACCCGAAATAGATCTCAATCTTACCAAAATAGCCCCAAAATATCATTCAAGAATAGATCTAATTGCAAATAAGCCAAAGCAACAACTTATTACCTCAAGGATGACCTCCCACTGAAGAATAATCCAACTCTCTACAAAGCCCCTTGCTCCAAGCTTCTTGATCTTTAATATCTCTTCATGAAACCCCCTTATCTAAGCTCCAAGTTGCTTCCAAGGACTCTCGCTCACGATTTAGGGTTTCTGGATCTCAAAAGGGGAGTAAAGAGGCTGGGGAAAGGGTGTAATGTTCTTTAAATAGGGCATAACCCCCGAGATTAGGGTTTTTCTCATCCAGACCAGACTCGCCGAGTCCACTAGCCGACTCGCCGAGTCGGTCATTTTCTCTATACCCCGGATCCCGCTCCGACTCGTCGAGATCCTCCCTGGACTTGACGAGTTGACTCATGACTTAGAGCTTTTCCTTTATTTTCTTGGTCTTTCTGATTCTGGGTGTTACATAGAATGGTCTCAACAATAATATCTAGTCTTTAAGTCTCAAAGGGATGCAAAAGTTCATCTTTTTCAACTTAATCCATTAAGTACAAGTCTCCAACTTTCAGATCTAAATCAAAATGATGTTTAGATGGATAAAACCTCCAACTTTATCCATAACAAGGTCACAAGCTTTCAAGATCTAAACTTTATGTAATAAAATGACCAAAAGCTCATAACATCCAAAACTAGCTAGATCTAACAAATGCATCATCAATATTCAAACTTTACACCTTTAGAAGATAGATCAAGGTGAACAAAGTCCAGATCTACAAGCTCCAAAGCAACCAAAATTTATCCAAGAAGTTCCTTCTTCTCCAAGGTGCACCATGCAAAATCCAAATCACTCAAAAACACCTTATTTTAGCACACAAGGCTCAACAAGGGTTAGGGTTTCATGGAAGGGGTGTTGGAGGGTTGGAGGCTGAGAATAGAGTGGGTTTGGGGGAGTTAAGGATCTTAAATAGAGCTCAAACCATGAAAATATAGTTTAGGCACTGATCGCGTACGCCTAGATCACTCAGAGTGCCTCAGTAAGCCCAGCATACGCCCCTCTGTACGCCCAACATACTCAGCATAACCCAAAACCAACCAAACTTCAAACGAGCATAACTTCTTTGTTCTAACTCCGATTTTGACGTTATTTATATCCACGGAAAGGTATTGAGGAGATCTACAATATTATCTAAATATCTTGGACTAAAAACTTCTTGAAAAAAATCAATATTTCATGCAAGAACTCGGCCTATGACGTTTACCGTTTTACCCTTTGACTCGAAAACACAATTCAAAGGTTTAGATATTAAACCATCATTACCTCCTTTTAAAAGTTCTAAACATCACCTCCTTAAGGCCCAAAGCCTTTACAAAATCAACTTCCGGCCCACAACCCTGAATTACAGAATGATCTAGAACAGGGTGTTACATATGATTACGTGGAACTCAAGCTGATGCGTGAGTTGGGAGACCCCTGCATGGTGATGGTGTGAGGACGCCCTTCATAATCTTTCTCTTATTCCTCCCTCTTTATCTCTCTCTTCCTATATATATATATATATATATATATATATATATAACCTCCTTAATAAATGAAAATAATTTTGTCACATATCACTCTCTCATTAACTTGGACACATTCATTTTTTGGTATTTTTGAATAAATGTTTTTTTCATATGTCATTTTCTCATTTTTTTAAAATCTTTTTCTTAATTAACACATCAATTAATAATTGTCTTAATTGAAAATAACCAAAAAAATACAATATTACAACTCATAGTATTTAATACGTTTCCTTTTAAATTCGAATTTTAAATCTAAAATTTCAAATTAAAATAATTTTTTTAAACCTTCATATTTAGTTTTTTATTTTATTTATCCCGTATAACATAAGGGTCTCACAACTAGTATATATATATATATATATATATATATATATATATATATATATATATATATATATATATATATATATATATCGGTGAGTGTATAGTGAACACAATTGCGGATCCATGCCGAAAATCAAGAAGGGTGCACCGTCGGCCGTTGACCATATAAATTAATAAAAAAAAATTAAAATAATAAGAAGTAGAATAACATTAAAACTTTTAACTAAATTTCATTTTATAATTGAAAACTAGGATGACACATAACTAAGAATCGGCTGATATTTTTTTCATTCATAACCTTGCAAAATCCTTCTCTTTCAACCATGCAAATTACACAATTATTTGAAAATTTATCCGAAATTTGATTCAGTTAAACAATAGAAAACCATTAAACAATAAAAATCATCAAACAAAACCATTATAACCATTTAACATAAATTAATCGGCTGAGAGTATTAAATCAAAGCAAAAATTAGTTTACAAAGCAAAGATCAGTTCAGAGTATCAACGCAAAAATTAGAAATAAGAAATCCCTCAAATCAGGTCACACAAAACCATCAAGCAAGATAAACCCATTTTAGTTTCGAAATGAAACACAAAATTAGATTTAAGAGTATCAAACTCATTTCTGAAAATTGAACACAAAATCAAAACAAATCAATGGAATAAACTTACAACTTTCCGAAGACGGTGGTGTGTGATGTTAAATGATGATGGGTCATGTGCATGACAGATGTTGTCGGTCAGTGAGCGACGTTAGGCGATGATGTCCCATCAGACATCGATGGTTGTGGAGTGCTAACTTCCAACAATGTTGATTTGCTTAAGCTACTGGAGCATGGTTTCTACTTCTTAGTTACTTGGTAGGCTAGGTTAAAATAACGAGAGAGAAAAATCGGTCGAGAAAAAGGGAAATGTTGGATGAGTGGGACCAATATTTTTTGAAATGGAACCATAGTAAAAAATAAAAACAAAATAAATAATTTTTTTTACATATTTCTAGTGGGACCAAATTTTAAGCGGGGGCCATGCACCCCACTTCTTGTGAATTGAATTCACCACTAAGGTCATCTCCAATGCATTGAACTCATATGAGTTTAATAGATTGACATATATACATTCCACTTACTATATAATTTTACCTATTAAACTCTACACTCCATTAAACTCATATGAGTTCAAAGGATTGACACATATATATTTCATTCATTATATGTGTGTGAGTTCGAGAGAGGAGAGAGAGTGTAAAGTTCAATCCTCATTCTATAGAGTGTCATATCATTAACCTACAATGATGATTTTGAGTTCAATGGGATTCAACTCTCCATTATACTCCTATTAGAGATGTCTTGTAACAACGTAAATTTCATGCCAAAAATTTTCATTTTCAAACACATGTCATATTTATGAAAAATCTCAAATATCAACATCAACTCATTTTTTCAAAAATTGTTTATCACAGATCCAGAATCCCCCAACAACATATCTCCAATGTGAGAGTGTGTACAATCAAGTCGGGGCCTTCCCGCGATCATCGGGAGTACCTGAAACACATAACACATAACACGGTAAGCACGAAGCTTAGTGATTTCCCCAAAATACCACATGCATCACGTTAGCCACTCGAGGCTAACTCAATACGACCCTCTGGTCAATGTGTTCTCAGTGGAGACTCTCTGGTCCCACAACTCGGGTGGACCCTCTGGTCCTAACTCAATAAGCTCATAATAATAATACTCAGCATAAATCACAAAGACATAATGCATAATATCGCAATACACAGATAAGCACATAAGACTCCTCAGTTACACAAAGATACCACTCATGGTAAGTATAGTGAGAAGACTCACCTCGTAAGCTAGCGAATAAAAGTCTCATACTCAGAAATCTCAAACTAGCCTCCGCCTAACACATCGGATAGTCATCTCTAATTAATACTCTATTCATACTCAAATATACCAAAGGTTGTTCTCTTTTTCTTGCTAACTCTTGGAATGGGTAAAATACCATTTTACCCCTCCATGGTCTCCATTACTCATGTTAACCAAACCCTAAAGTCAACAGAAGTCAAACTCGAGTCAACAGTCCAGGTTTGACCTGACTCGCCGAGTGCACTCATGTGACTCGTCGAGTCCACTCATCCCCCAGGAGTCTTTGCGAAGGTCCAGCTTGTCGAGTTAACCCCTAACTTGCCGAGCTACAGTATGGCCAGCTCATCGGGACAACCCTAACTAACTCGTCGAGTCAGCTCATCGACTTGACAAGTTCATTCAGACCCAAGTCGTAATCAGACGATTTCGAGGCAGAAAACCCTCTCACACTCTAGATCTAAGCTCTCAAGGCTCGTTTATCACGTAAAGCCACGAGCTTTACGTTCATGCATGACACTTAGGGCTAGAAATGCCAAGAACATGCTTTATTAAGGGTTTTTCACTCAAGGCTCTATTATGGCTGAAAAAAGAAGGGACCTTTGGACTCTAGGGACCTCACAAGGTCCAAATCTGAAGTCCAAATCTCTATATGTGCTTAATACACCCAAAGCCCCAATATAGACGGAAAAGAAGCCCTAAACTCTAATAATATGAGATCTACCCAAACTAATGAGAAAGGTATAAACTTTATACCTTTTACATAAGCTCTTGGATGAATAGCAACAGATCTAACAACCTACTCTTCATCCTTGCTTGAAATCCTTCTCTTCTGTTCCAAAGATGCACCAAGATACTCAATATTAGCTCAATACTCTCTCTATTAGCTCAAAGGCGATTATTGTTTCTCTCAGTGAAGGTAAGCAGCTGATGAGCTGCAAATAAGGCTATAAGTGCCCTTAAATAGGCCCCAAACATGGGGATTTAGGGTTTCTCTTCACAGTGTCTACTCGATGAGTCGACTCCCTGACTCGTCGAGTAGATCATTAATCCCACGTGGCACAACGCAACTCTACTCGACAAGTTGCAGCACCAACTCGTCAAGTTGCTTAATCTTCCTTAAAATAAAAAATAATAATAAACCACATACCTGGAAGTCCGGATGTTAAATGGCCTAAGTGAACATCATTTTCCAACCCATTGAGTATCATGTGAAAGGGTATTTGGCATGCATGGTAAGTTGGAGATGCATTCCGTTTAGCCTAACGAGACTTAACACCACATAGAGGCAGGAAGGTGTTTCCATCCCCTCGACAATGTTGAGGGTTTCCTTCGTAGAGGTCTCATTCAGCACATGCTAATAAAAATTAAAAACTAAAATTTGCATATATATATATATATATATATATATATATATATATATATATATATATATATATATATATATATATATATATATATATATATATATATTGTAAAACATATTAGTCATATCTTGATTTTTTAAGAGGTATAAGATACAAATTTTTTTGTACAAAACAATTTTGTATAACAAAATCATTAATACTTATAAAAATTTTGAAGACTTAAATTAAAAAACTTAATTAAAAATTTAATATGGAGCAAAATAACAATTTTAAAATATTAACTTCATCTATATAAATTAATTTATATTTGTTAACTAAACATCGATAATAATTAATTTATATCAAATATATAAACAGACAATGTAAATATAAGTTTAAAATTTAATATTTTAATTAAAAATAGTATTTTTTTATTACATAATAATTAAAATTAAAATCTAATAGTTATTTGCTGGAAAAAAAAGAAAAAAAAAACTATTCTTTAAAAACCTATTAATCAATTGCGGCTGCTTTGCAGGCACAATCTAGTAGGTTAAATTTCGCCTCACCCTTACCTTCTGTCCCTGCAGGGATACGTATGTATATGCCTGCGAAAGTTAAGTATATGCTATTGCTCCAGGTACTTTTGTTTTTCCATCTATAATCACTTTCGAAACACGGATATATACACAGCAATGTTGGTTGCTTACT
This sequence comes from Lactuca serriola, assembly GCF_051521515.1. Classification (NCBI taxonomy): domain Eukaryota; kingdom Viridiplantae; phylum Streptophyta; class Magnoliopsida; order Asterales; family Asteraceae; genus Lactuca; species Lactuca serriola. The sequence continues at coordinate 42,752,345 of NC_136410.1, forward strand.
TGGAACACGTGTCCTTCGAGGAGTCCTTTGAGAAGTCGTTCGAGTTGTTTTTTAAAATGCAACATGAGGATGTTGTTCAAAACGAATCTACCTTTTCTATTCTACTCACTGTCAGTGCTCAATTATCCTCTATGAGATGTGGAAAGATGTTACATGCACTTACAGAGAACTGGAGAAGACTGGATTCAATGGTCATAAGATTGTCGAGGATGCCTTGATCAACATGTACTCGAAGACTGGCGACATTAAAGCTGCTGAAAAGGTGTTTTTAGATATGAATAATGATCGTGATATTGTAACCTGGAACATGATGATATGTGGATACTGCTATCATGGCCTTGGTAACGAGTCACTGGCTTAATTTGTTTCAAGAAATGTTGGAATTAGGGGAAGATCCCAACTGTGTGACTTTCATCGGTGTTCTTAGTGCGTGTGGACATGTGGGGCTTGTGGAAGAAGGGTTCTACTATTTGTACGAGTTAATGAAACAGAAAGGTATCAAACCTGGTTTAGAGCACTATATGTGTATCATTGACATGCTAATCAAGGCTGGACAACTAAATGAAGCTTTAAGTTTCATTTTATCAACACCAAGCAAATGGGATGTCTTTGGTTGGACTACCTTGCTCAGTGCCTGTCGTGCTCATCAAAACTATTCTCTAGGCATCAGAGTTGCCGAGTTGATCCCTGATGACGTGGCAAATAAGGTGAGTAAGAGTTGTGGAGTCACAGAAGTTGGTGAATTGATGGATATAAAAGAAGAGCGTGGGGGTGGCTGGATGGAAACCGAGAATGATACTTTTTCACTTGTTTCGGTTGACAATGGAGATCCAGGATTTGTTGAGATTCATGATTTCATGAAGCATGCAGTTGTTTGCTGATATTAAAATTCCTCCTGATCAGGATGGAATGAAGGGAGATAATATAGATGGTTATCACAGCGAAGAGCTTGGATTAGCTTATGCCCTATCGACCACAGATAAAACGATACCAATCTATATCATTAAGGCCTCAGGGAAGATATCTGCTGCTTCCCATTCTCTTATCAAGTTAATCTCCAAAGTAACAGATAGATTGATAACGGTGAGAGACGCCTACCAATTCCATACCTTCCAAGATGGACGTTGCTCCTGTGCAGATTATTGGTGATATATATATATATATATATATATATATATATATATATATATATATATATATATATATATATATATATATATATATATATATATATATATATATATATATATATATATATATATATATATATATATATATATATATATATATATATATATATATATATATATATATATATATATATATATATATATATATATATATAACAACTTGCATGCACCCAATACACGCCTCCCTCTTGTAGGTATAGTATGATTACAGCTTAACTTTTCAAAAACTTAAGCTTCACTTACATCAATCAAGCATGATCCAGTCTTTTTAAATTCATCAGTAGTGGTCTGGTATGCATCAATCTGAAAAATTAATTGGTGATTGAATTATTTTGCATAGTTTATATGCATAGGCCTGCCGCCAATTGGAGACAAGAAGGATTTGATTTACCATTTTGCTTTTTTTTTTTTTTTTGATGTAGACGCGAAAAAATATAAGTAACATATCAATTGCTGATGTATGATGTATGTTCGCTGCAAGAAAATTTCGATTTAATTACGGAAAAATTCCGTAGCAAAATGATGTAATTCCGTAGCTAAACCTAAATAACTACGGAAGTTGCTACAGAATTTGCCAATGAGATTCCATAGTAAGATTTCTTGTAACAAAATGTTTAACTACAAAATTATAGTTCCGTAGCAATTTTGCTATGGCCGTTGCTATGACGTCTATCCGTAGCATTTCAACCACAACACACTTCCATCACAATTCCTTAACAATGAGTTATGTAGCAAATTCCGTATCTATTTTGTTACGTAACAAATTTCGTAGCTATTTGGTCCGTAGCAAATTCCGTAGCCATTTGGTCCGTAGCAAATTCCGTAGCCATTTGGTCCGTAGCAAATTCCGTAGCTAATTGTTCTGTAGCAAATTCCGTAGCCATTTGGTCCGTAGCAAATTCCGTAACTAACTGTTCCGTAGCAAATTTTGTAGTCATTCTTTCCGTAACAAATTCCGTAGCCATTCATTCCGTAGCAAATTCCTTAACAACTTTTTTGTAGTCAATTCCATAACAATCGTTCAATACCATTTTTTCTATAAAATTCGGTTATTTAATTTGACTTATTATATCAATTTACAAAAATACAATTAATATAAAACCAAAAATAACAAAGTATTTCTATAGAAACTAAAAGAAATATTCAATACATCAAAAGATACATATTTCAAAATTAAAAGTCACTACAAACTTAACGTAAAACATTATTCGATACATAATATTCTATCATTGTTTAATAAAAGTTTTGACTTGTTCACTAAATGTGTTAATGACATTCATTGCTTGTGCAAGTTGTTGTTCAAACTTTGCTTGAACATCCACATTTTTCTGCTGAAACTCCACATTCTTTTTCTAAGCATCCTCATATTTTTGTTGAACATCCTCATATTTTTGTTGAATATCTTCATATTGTTCGCGTTGTGTCTCAACTAACTTCTTCAAATTCTCAATCTCGACTTTTGTCTCGGCATTATTATCCTCGTATTGTTCGCGATGCATTTCAGAAGATCCTTTACTAAAAATATCAATCAAATGAATATCTAAAAATTTTAAAGCACACAACAAAGAAAATGAATATTATTTTTTAACTTTTAATGCTTTTGTTATTCGATCAATCTTGTAAATTTGCATACCTTTGCAAGATTCCCTAAAGATGCTAGTGGGAGGAAATATGCAGGATAGAGAGGTGTAGTGAGATCAAAGATGCTTCATATCACATTAAAACACAGGGGAAAAATTAATTTAATTTTTTTTAAAAAAAACTTGGTATTAAGTGGATAACAGAAAATTAGTCACCTTCCAGCACTTCCAATGAAGTCTGCATACATGCGCCATTGTTTTGGATCATCATCAAAAAGATTTCCAAATCTTCCACCTGTGAAAGGCAAATCCATCATGGTTAATGCATAAATTTGGTGTTTTTGTATCCATTTATGAGATTTTGAAGAAAACCTACCAATGAAAAAATGTCCAATGGCACCAATTCCATCTTTTGACACCCATCTACATGTTTTTGGTAAATATGTTAAAGTTATATAACCATATCTTCAACCCTAAAAAGAAATTCTTGCAATTATACTATCATAGTAGTATCAAGTTATATAGAAAATCACCCAATGGCAGAAGCAGAAGCTGCAGTTGTGGTTCCAGAAGAATTGTCTAAACCAACTGCCTGTATTATATAAATTCACATAATTTTATAAAAAAAAAAACGATAATCAAAGAACATTATAATCTATAATTCTATATTCTATCCTTTACAAAATCTATGATTCAGCCTTAAGTACTAGACAATGACATAAAACAAAAAGATCATGATAGTTACAAAAGAATAAAAAGAGATGAGTGAAATGAAAAACAAAGGGAATAAGAAGTAGAGGAAATTAGATTAGGGAATCAAAATGTTTGTTTGCTAATAAAAAGAAAGAAAGAAAGAAGAATTAGAAAAAAGGTAGCAAGTTAGATTGATACCCAATTAGAAGTATTGGCTTGAGTTAGATTGACATGCCTTTAGAAGACTTGAAGTGACCAATGTGTGACAAATCCATCCAGTGACATTGGTTGGAAACTGTAACAACATGTATTCCAAGTAATCATTTGAAACAGATCCTGATTTTGAAAAAAAAAAAAACAATTAGAGAAGAAAAATATTAGAGATACCATATGAGGTGAAAATGAAAAAGGAACAAACCAGGGAAGCCAGTAGGAAGAACAAAATCTTTAACTATATCAGGAAGCCATGGCAATTCTTTTGAACAATATCCATTAGATTTGGTGTCATCTTCAAGAAATGTTGTTAGGTGAAACTTGTTATCCAGTATATACCTGACAAAAGGAATTTGAACAGCATATTAGGTTGGAATCTACAATGTAGAGTGATTGTTTTACCCTTTTCTCAGCGTTAAGCGAGGACAATGATGAATTAGGGTCTCAAAAGCTCACAAGAGCTCAGAGGAAGAGACTTCAAAGAAAGAAACTCAAAGAAGTTGCTTCCCACCGCAGGCAGATTATCAGACCGGAATTGTTGGGTCAAAAATATGGTTTATACTTTGCTTTTCTAGGAAATTGTATTTTTCTGTAATGTTTATGAGTTTACGGTCAGGTTTACGGCCTAATGGGTGTTTACGGCCGTAAAACCATTTACGGCCCATGTCCACCAAGCCTATGTTCCCCTTGTATAAATATAGGTGTTAGGGTGTGAGGAACAGATTGATGAACAGAAGAGAGTTTACGGCTAGAGAGCATTTTGTGTGTGTGAATCTATTGTATCTGGAACTTTAATTCTAATCAATACATACAAGATTCATATTATTCTTTTCCTCCTTTTCTTCTATTTGATCTGACTTCATCCGTTTGATTGGGATTCCGCACCATCGAACGGATCTGATTGATACACAGGCAAATTAGGGACTTACAATTGGTATCAGAGCCAAGTTGTATCAGTCAATTTTGTCAGATTTGGGGCATTATTTGACCTCATTTTCGAAATATTTTTGCGTTTTTGGATAGATCTCGCAAAAATAAGGGGGGTTTGTTCTTCGTGTTTTTGATAAAAAAAAATGGTTTTTTTTTATCGATTTTTGGAGCAAAAAGGGCAAAAATCACTGTTTTTGATCGTAACCTCGAGGGGGTGGTGGCCAGCAGCTAGGGTTTCCGAGGAGTTCACGGCCCGAGGTTTGCGGCCTCGGCTCGGAGTATACGGCTCAGCAGTTTGTGGCTCGGCCTCACATGTTTCCGGCTTCTGAGTCCTTAGCCTCGCACCTCGGCCTCGTAAGAACCACCCTCGCTTCGCATTTAAAAAAAATAGGACGGGCCTTTGGAGGTGCTGGGGATCGAACCCGCGACCTCCTTCTCGCATTCCTTCAGTGCCTTACCAACTCCTCTAGGCCACAAGTTGATACACTCCTTCCCCATTTAATTCATAACCCGTCTTTTTCGCTTCAAGTTTCGCATTTTTTACACTTTCAACCCAAAATTCAATTCCTTTTAATTCTAAATTCTTTTTTCATCCAAAATAAAAAAAATAATAACAATAAATAAATAAAAAATAAATTAAATTAAAATTAATAAATAAAATTATATTTTATTTTTTTTACTTTTATTTTTTTAACTTTTGACCTTAAATTTTGACTTTGACTTCCAAGTTTGACCTTTGACTTTAAACTTTGACTTTCGCGTTTGACTTTTAAATTTTCAAATTTAGCTTTTCGGTTTGATTTTTTCAAGTTTGACTTTTGAGTTTAACTTTTTTAAATTTGACTTTTAAGGTTGACTTTTGAGGTTTATAATCAAAGGGTTTGACTTTTAAGTTTTATTTTAGCTTCTAGTTGTGCTTTTAATTGATTTTAAGGTCTACGAGGGAGTTGAAAACATGAAAGAGAGTCGTCAGGATATGTTAAGAAAAAATTTCAACATTTTCGATTATATCCCTGGAGAAACCCTCGAAACTCAGTTGCAATGATTTATTACACTTACTACTGAGATGAATATAACTGGGATCTTCTTGTCCAAATCTGAGATAAACAAAAAGCTATTAAATTCACTTCCGAAATCATGAGATATGAACGTGGCTATCATATAGAAGACAAAAGATCTCAATCATCTTAGTCTTGCTGATGTAATTCAAGAACTTGATGCTTTAAAGTGTAGAGAAACAATGAGTTCTGAAAACATTCCGGTCACTGAAGTTACATGTACTCCAGCTTGTGAAGCCACGATTAAATTTCTTTGGTAACAAATTGATTTATTTAAAAGAGAAGTTGAGGACCTGAGATATGAAGGATATAAACTCAGGAAAGGACAGAAACTCCTGAAGGCTGAATTAGAAGCAAAAACAAGGACTTTAGGAAACTTTAGGAAGAGTATAGAAACAAGTGTGAAAATTATGATTACATTAAGAGACAACTTGCTGCTGTAACTGAAGAACTTGCCGCTTTAAAAATTAAGTGTGGAAAAACAGATGTCAGTTTCAAAAATTATATTGCGTCAAGTCAGACAGTCGAGTCCTTATATGAAACCCAATTAAAATTCAAAGAAAATCAAAAAAAGGGTCTAGGGTATGATAGTGTACCTCCTCCTTATAATCATAACTACACATCCATCCCTATGACACAGGACGAAACTGACAGGGAGCCACATCTTCGATATGGCAAACGAGTTGGATTTGTGTGACATCCCCTAATTTCTCGGCCATAAAAGACCGATTTAATTTATGTTTTTTAAAATAAAATCAGAGAAATCTTTTTAAAAGATGTTGCGGAATTGGTCCCCAAACAACATATGATAAAAGTTTATCAAAATTCTTCATTAAGAAGGTATATATTTTCTATATATATCAAAACCTCAGGATGTCATGTTCCGATACAGATCAAAAGCATAAACAAGACATTATAAGCCTTTCAACAGTTATTTACAACTACTGGCCTATAATCCAAAAATCTCTCGTCGTCCTCCGACTATGCTCGGGGTCCACTACCTATAATCATAAAAACTGAGTGGGTCAGGCTTGGGAGCCTGGTGAGCATATAGGGTTTTCAACCCACAATAATATACTTATTAAGTTCACCAATCAACAATAACCCTGATTACCCATTCTCGTTGTCCTCACTTTACGTCCCTAAACACCTATCACAAGGGACCTAGCCTAAGGATTATCATCGGGATGGACACTACTGCTAAGGGGTTTCCTCAGCCAAACATGTCCTTAAGGCAACCATGAGGGGGATGGAGTACGCCAATGAACATTTAATTCATCAACACCTACAAGTTGCGAACCTGCTAGTGTTCCACTGGACTGTCTAGAAAGTCTGTGGTCATCATCTATACTTCGCTAGATGACAACAACAACAACAACAACAACATCGAGGCCTCTCACCTTTTTAACACACATCAACTATTTCATCTACCCATGTTCTACCCAACATATTTTGTAGATAAAAAGCACATACAGTTTAAAACTTGTATAAAACATTAATTCAACAGTCACCTCAATTCAACAATTAATATATTTACACATAACACGTATTTCAAGGTAAATACTTCATATCTATGTGTAAATTGAAAGTAACTACACACTCACATGATTTGATGATAATCGGGCAGCAATTCGTTTCCTAAAACGACTGTTTTTAATAAAACCGGGAGTTTTATTGAGAAACCGGGCTCTGCAAAAGTCGGGCTTCGAAACCGAAAATATAAATTTTCCGGGTTTCTCAGGCACTTTGTGGAGTATTCCGGGCTTTACAATCGATATCGGGGCTTTGCGGGATGTTAAGATGAAAGAAATATGGGTTTAGGGGTTAAATATGGCAAAATTCCAAAATTACTCGGGAGGTCTCGCACCCTTCTATTTATAGGGGCGAGGCTTCTGATCGGATGGTCAGGAAGAAGACACGCGTCGCAGATCCGAAGCTCGCAGAGGAGGTGGCTCGCACGTGGCTGCGCATGGCTCGCACATGGGTCGCACCTACGAGGGCTCGCTGGCAGCTTCTAAGTGGACCACGGCCTACTGGTGCACATGCGAGGTTCGGAGCTAGGCTATGCGAGGCTCGGAACACGCGACAGGCATTGCAAGGCTCGGAGCTAGGCTGCACACGCGTCGCTTCTCGGATGTGCCACGACTTTAGATGACTCAGCAGCTCGGTGACTCAGCAAGTTGGTGACTCAGCAGCCTGGTGACTCAGCAGGACACATGGCACTTTTTCAGCGAGGGTGACGTGGCAACTCGTGACTATGCAAATTTTCTCGATTTTCGCGCCAAAACTTCTAAAATCCATAACTTTCGCACACGAGCTCCGTTTTTGACGTTCTTTATATGCACGCGTAGCTAAAATTACGCTCTACAACTTCCATTTAGACTTCGTCGACTAATTTTGACTTTAAATTTTATATTATTATTTTTAACAGACCGGGACAGGAAATCCGTTAAAAATTCATAACTTCTTCATCCGACGTCCGTTTTTGTCAGACTTTTTACCTTTGTGCTCCTAATGACGAGACCTTCAATTCTCGTTTAGGTTGTGTCGGCTAAAAATCGCTCGATCTAAAATTCGAGTTTTTAGCTGTCTACTGCTAAGCTGAAACTTCGAAAAATCATAACTTCCTCATATGAAGTCAGATTTGGGCGTTCTTATTATCAAACTTCTCGGTTTAACGAATACTACGACTTTTGTTTAGATTACTAAGGCTAAAAAGTAGTTTATCAAAAACTCACTTTTTACGACATTCTACACCGTGCCCGTTTTGTCGTGAAACTTCGACAGGTCATAACTTCTTCGTTATAACTCGGATTTTGGTATTCTTTATATCCCCGAAATCCTTGTTTCGACCACTACAACTTTATGTTAAGATATCGGGCTTATCTCACACTTTAATTTTGACGCTTATTTTTATTCTTAATTAATTAAGCCCTAATAATTAAGCATAAAACACATAATTCACATAATATTCACATAATTCCTATTCATTTCTTCAAAATGAGTTACAAAGGTTAATCTAGACTATCAACTCAATATAAATGCCTAGGCTAGAAACACGAGTGTTACAATTCTCTCCCCCTTAGGATGATTCCGTCCCCTGAATCACATATCACCAAACAACTGTGGGTAGCGACTCATCATGTCACTCTTCGTTTCCCAAGTGAGATTTGGTCAATTCGTATGTTTCCACCGCACAAGCACTAAATCGACCATCTTGCGTCGTAACTTCATAGTCTTACGGTCAACGATTGCCTTAGGTTCTTCGATCAACCTCTTGTTTTCATCCAACCTTAACTCAGAAATCGGAATTATGTCGGGCACATCTCCCATGAAATTTCTCAAATAACACACATGAAAGGTGTTATGAATACCTTCCAGTTCTTCCGGTAACTCTAGCTTGTAAGCTTGATTCCCGATCCTCTGAAGAACTTTAAATGGTCCAATAAACCTTGGACTCAACTTCCCTCTCTTACCAAATCTTATAAGTCCCTTCCACAGTGAGACTTTAAGTAAAACCGAATCTCCAACATTGAAGGATATCGGTTGTCTTTTCTTGTCAGCATAACTCTTTTGTCGATCTTGAGAAGCTAACATCCTTTCCCTTATCACTTTCAACTTTTCAGCAGTCTGATGGACTATTTCAGGTCCCATAAACTGCTTTTCCCCAGCTTCCAGCCAACATGATGGCATTCGACACTTCTCCCCATACAAAGCGTGATAATGTGCCATCTTGATGCTCGAGTGGAAACTATTATTATAGGAGAATTCTACTAGAGGTAAGTGTTCATCCCAGTTACCTTGGAATTCTAGGGTACATGCTCTCAGCATATCCTCGAATGTTTGAATCGTTCGTTCGCTCTGACCATCGGTTTGCGGATGGTAAGCTGTACTCAAACACAACTTGGTACCCAATTCCTCTTGTAGACTCCTCCAAAATCTCGAGGTAAAACGGCTGTCACGATCGGACACAATCGTTAACGGAACACCGTGAAGCCTTACAATTTCCTTCACGTAAGAATTCGCAAGTTTATCCATAGACCATTTCTCTTTGGCTGCTATGAAATGCGCACTCTTAGTGAAGCGATCAACGACCACCCAAATCATGTCGTGATCGTTCCTTGTTCTGGGTAGTTTAGTCACAAAATCCATGGTGATGTCTTCCCATTTACCCATGGGTACGGGTAAAGGTTCTAAACTCCCATATGGTTTCTGATGTTGTGCCTTAACCTTAGCACAAGTTACACACTCGGCCACATACTTAGCAACATCGAGCTTCATCGCCGGCCACCAATAATAGGGTTTTAAATCCCTATACATTTTTGTACTGCCGGGATGAATTGAGTACATGGTCTTGTGAGCTTCTTCCATCAGAAGATCTCTTACTCCGCCCGTCTTAGGTACCCAAATCCTATCTTGGAATACCTCCAACCCTTGGTTGTTTGTACCGAACACTAACGTTTTGCCCAAACGTTCTTCCTTTCGGTCATTTTTCTCTAAAGCTTCATCTTGAGCTTTCTTTATACTTTCCACAATTGTCGAGACAACTTCAATTCTCAACGCTCTTGGCCTTTTCTTTTCAAGGTTTACCTTCCGACTGAGAGCATCAGCAACCACATTTGCTTTACCAGGGTGGTAAAGTATTTCACAGTCGTAGTCCTTGAGTAACTCTAGCCAGCGTTGTTGCCTCATGTTCAATTCCTTCTGATTAAAGAGATATTGGAGACTCTTATGACCAGTGAAAAGTTTACACTTTGTGCCATAAAGATAATGCCTCCATATCTTTAAGGCAAATACTACCGCTGCCAACTCCAGATCATGAGTGGGGTAGTTCTTTTCATGTTCCTTCAATTGCCTCAATGCATACGCGATCACTTTATCCCTTTGGGTCAGAACACAACCTAACCCAACTCCAGATGCATCGCTATAAACTGCGAAGTCATCAACTCCTTCAGGCAATGAAAGAATCGGTGCTTCACACAATCTCTTCTTCAACTTCTCAAAGGCTTCCTTATGCTTCTCATTCCAAGCATAAGTAGCTCCTTTGTGGGTCAAAGCTGTTAATGGAGTAGCAATCGAAGAAAAGCCTTGGATAAACCTTCGGTAATATCCAGCTAATCCTAAAAAGCTTCGAATCTCCGTAGGACTTTTTGGTTGTTCCCACTTCATTACAGCTTCAATCTTTGCTGGGTCGACCATTATTCCTTCTTGGTTAACCACATGACCTAAAAATTGGACTTCTTGAATCCAAAATTCACATTTTGAGAACTTTGCATATAGCTTCTCCTTTTTCAGGACTTCTAGCACTTCACGTAGATGCTTTTCATGTTCCTGCTTGCTTTTCGAATAAATCAAGATATCTTCTATGAATACTATCACGGATTTATCTAAGAATGGTTTACAAACCCTATTCATCAAATCCATGAAAGCTGCTGGGGCATTGGTTAGTCCGAACGACATAACCAAAAATTCATAGTGTCCATATCTCGTTCTAAACGCAGTCTTTTCGATATCCTGCTCTCTCACCTTTAGTTGATGGTATCCTGACCTAAGATCGATCTTAGAGAAATAACTCGAACCCTGTAACTGATCGAATAGGTCGTCGATCCTTGGCAACGGGTACTTGTTCTTTATCGTCGCTTTGTTCAGCTCTCTGTAATCGATGCACATTCTCATGCTTCCATCTTTCTTCTTTAGAAATAACACAGGAGCTCCCCAGGGTGATGAACTAGGTCGAATGAAACCTTTGTCCAATAACTCCTGAAGTTGTATCATAAGTTCTTTTATTTCGGTTGGCGCTAATCGATAAGGTGCTTTTGCTATCGGCGTCGTTCCTGGTAACAAGTCGATACGAAATTCTACTTGTCGATCAGGGGGCAATCCGGAAAGATCTTCGGGAAAGACTTCCGGATAATCACACACCACCGGAATATTCTGCACCTCCTTCTTTTCCATCTTGGCATCGATCACGAACGCTAGATATGATGTACATCCCTTGGCCAAACACTTTCTGGCTTTCATTAGGGAAATGATTCCTGAATTTACTCTGCGTTTGTCTCCATACACCATAAACGACTCTTTCCCTGGCGGGTTTACTTTTACTATCTTCTTTCTACATAGTATTTCTGCATCGTTGGCGCTAAGCCAATCCATTCCTAAAACTATGTCGAATCCATTTAACTCGATAGGCAATAATTCCTCTTGGAACTTATTCCCATCCAAGTCAATGAGGATGTTTTTCATATGATGGCTAACAGGTACAAACTTTCCACTAGCAACCTCGACTATTATAGCATTAACTAGCATATCTACATGCAAAGCTAGCTTTCTACCAAATTCATGCGATATAAAGGAGTAATTGGCTCTAGAATCAAAAAAAATTTGGGTAGGCAATTCGTTTACGAGAAAGATACCTGAAGCGACATCGGCTTCTTCTTTCGCAGCTTCGAGTGTCATCTGAATGGCTCTCGCATTTGGCTTTGGTAGTAGATTGGTAATCATAACTTTCGCATACGAGCTCCGTTTTTGACGTTCTTTATATGCACGCGTAGCTAAAATTACGCTCTACAACTTCCGTTTAGACTTCGTCGACTAATTTTGACTTTAAATTTTATATTATTATTTTTAACAGACCGGGACAGGAAATCCGTTAAAAATTCATAACTTCTTCATCCGACGTCCGTTTTGTCAGACTTTTTACCTTTGTGCTCCTAATGACGAGACCTTCAATTCTCGTTTAGGTTGTGTCGGCTAAAAATCGCTCGATCTAAAATTCGAGTTTTTAGCTGTCTACTGCTAAGCTGAAACTTCGAAAAATCATAACTTCCTCATATGAAGTCAGATTTGGGCGTTCTTTTTATCAAACTTCTCGGTTTAACGAATACTACGACTTTCGTTTAGATTACTAAGGCTAAAAAGTAGTTTATCAAAAACTCACTTTTTACGACATTCAACACCGTGCCAGTTTTGTCGCGAAACTTCGACATGTCATAACTTCTTCGTTATAACTCGGATTTTGGTATTCTTTATATCCCCGAAATCCTTGTTTCGACCACTACAACTTTATGTAAAGATATCAGGCTTATCTCACACTTTAATGTCAGGAGGAGTTATTAATGTTGTAAATCCTAATGTTTCTACTTCATGTGCAAGTAAAGTAACAGAAGATGAGAATAAGGAGAGCACTACTGAACAAACCAATGACTCCTTGAACTCTAAATCTGTTGCTTCGAACTCAACTGCTTCTGATCAACCTGCCGTTGAAAAATACAGGCTACCAATTCCAACGCAACAGAGTTTTTGTGACAAGTGTGCATGTGGGAACAACAAGAGACAAGGCAAAGATACGCCACTAGGGGCAGGAATAAATAACTTCATAGTGAAGAAAAAGACTTGTTTTCACTGTGGAACACCTGGACACATTGCCAGAAATTGTCCTAATCGTGCATACGTTCCCTACTGTGCACAAGGATGGGAGAACGTGCCAAGAGGGAGATTTTTCAAAAGAAACCCCTCAAGGTCACGTTCAGATAACGCTGACTGGAATGCCATGAAGGCTAAGAATTCAACTCCCAAAGCCAAGCATCCGAATCCCAAGGGAAAGAAGGATATGTCAGCCAACAAGCCCAATCCAAGAGATGATCCAGTAAAACAAAGACCGATTAGGTCAAAGTCATCTCAACGGCCGACATCAAGATCAAAAGCAAGGACTGAGCCACCCATCATATCGAAAAAGAAATGGGTTAAACCCAACTACAAATGGGTTCCGAAGGCTCAAACTCCCAAATCTCCTAATGCTTCTAACGTTTCTACATCTTCTGTTTGTGATAAGCAGGATATGTCATGGGAGAGAGTATCGTGCGTTGATGACAAAGGTCGACCCAGTTTCAAAATGGACTGGGTTCCAAAGACCAACTGATCCCGCTTTGTGCTGGAGCAGCTATGGAGGCATATCATCAGACTTCGGTTTGTTGGTAGTGGCTGTTCCAGGCACATGATAGGGGCATCTCTCAACTGTACAACACTTAGAACATTGTTTGAGAGTATGTGTCCTTTTTTGGGAAAGGAAGAGATCATAAATGAGGTTAGTGCTTAATGATATCAAGAATTTTCGGATCTGTTCTGAGATTATGCTTGCTGTTCTCAGACCTTCTGAATGCAGATTCAATCGGTGAATTACGGTTTGCGTTTTCTTCTCTATACTCCTAAGTTTTTCTTAAGCTGATTCTCTTTAAAGACTAGTTTTTGTTTTAGGATAGTTTAAATTTACGCATTTACTTTCGTTTCTCTCCTATGCACAAATTTAGGGGGAGAAATAAAAATAAAACAGAAATTAAAAAAAAAATAATTTTAAAAAATCCAAAAACATTAGTAAATCCGAAAATCAAAATTGCGGTGTTAATGGAATGTGCTTGCAGGAGATGTTTTGGGAAATGAAATTAGCAAGTGATAACGGGCAATCTGAATCGGCGTAACGTACCTAAGTTGAATCTTCTACGCTCTATGTTCGATGCGCTGGTAGGCACGAAAGATTTTAAATGGACTTAACTAGGGAGAGTTGAACCTAATGAATTTAAGGACTTGACAAACTTTGACCTAGTTAGATCCGTTTAACCTGATGTCACGACGCTCGGATAGGTTGAGCAGGGAGATATACATGGGAATCTACCGGTCACATTAAATAACCCGTATCTAGAACTGTGGATTCACTTTTCCACGATGTGCGAACTCTATCCTTAATTCCGGTTGGATGGGGCGACTGGAAAATTCCGATAAATTAGGTCTGTAGAATATCATTTTCTTTCTTTCCGTCTATTAGTCATATGTTGTCTCCTTTGCGTGACTTCCAATCCGACCTGGTACACAACATATGCAACTCTATTTCTCTGCATGTTATATATATATATATATATATATATATATATATATATATATATATATATATATATATATATATATGAAATTCCTCTTATCTGTTAGCCATATGCTATCTCCTTTGCGTGACTTCTAATCCGACCTGGTACACAGCATATGCAACCTTCTACTTCTCAACCCCTCTGAAACAATAAGTAATAGAATTCTGAATCTATCCTCTCTCTGAATGGTTGTCTGCTCACCCGGTGTAAGGAGTACTCTGGAAGTTCTTGATGGCTGGGGCATATCAGGAAGCAGGTAAAATGTTCTAGTACATTTAAAATTGAACACATACAAATATTTTGTAGATCTCGCTGCTCGATTTAGGTGGACAACAATATCCCTGGTTGTAGTCAGTTAAATGGTCTTAAGAAAAAATTATTTAAGAATTAGAGCCAATCATGATGATAAAATTACAATTAGATATATGCATGTATCATGTCATTGGTAAATTGCCCAAAACTGTCACAAATTTTGCGTGTTTAAGTGGACCACAATACTGACGATCGATCAGACGAAGATGTGAAGATAAGGGTACCGACAAGTGGAATAAGGCTTTCCAACAACTTTGATCCCAAATCACTCTTAAAGTTAGATATCATTTTATTTTTGTTAAGTTTGTTCATATTGTTCTTCTAATTTAAATATTAGGGGAGAATTAAAAATTTTAAAAACCAAACAAAAATCAGAAAATTAAAAATAAAAAAAAAATTATTTATTGTTCAGAAAAATAAAAAAAAATGCAAAAATATTTTTGTTTCTGTTTTAATTTGTTCTAAGTTTTCGTTTAGTTTTGTATTGTCTTGAAAAGTGATTTCAGGTGAAGATGAAATTCATGGAGTTTGTGTTGAAGATTTCTGAGCCAAAGGCTTCGTCCGTGAGCATCGAAGAATTCTCATTCGAAGGAGCAAGAAATGAAGATCATTCTTTCAACATTCAATCCTTCAACCCTAGAAGCAAGGTGATGCAGAATTGAAGATTATGTGACGGATTGCATTGAAGCCTCCTCAATCAGTCTGATGATATCGTTGTATCTGCTGAAGTGATCAAGAAGATTTGTTCTCTCTGAAGATTCTCAAGCTGAAAGCGCTATCTTTCAAGAATCCGTACGTCAAGCCTCCTCACCCAATGTGCGTTCAGAGTCAAATCTTGAAGAAAAGTTCAAGTGCTCAAGATGAAGTCATTCATTGAAGATTCATCAAGTTCATCTTGAAGTCGTGAAGTCATCGAAGATTAAAGCTGAAGCCAAAGCTTCCATTGAAGATTGACAAGAAGAGCCAGCTACTTTTTAGTGGGAGCTTGTTGGGTCATTTAAGAAAAGAAAGTTATAAACCAAGGGGAGATTGTTGGGTCAAAAATATGGTTTATACTTTGCTTTTCTAGGAAATTGTATTTTTTGTAATGTTTATGAGTTTACGGTCAGGTTTACGGCCCAATGGGTGTTTACGGCCCATGTCCACCAAGCCCATGTTCCCCTTGTATAAATATAGGTGTTAGGTTGTGAGGAACATATTGATGAATAGAAGAGAGTTTACGGCCAGAGAGCATTTTGTTTGTGTGAATCTATTGCATCTGGAACTTTAATTCTAATCAATACATACAAGATTCACATTATTCTTTTCCTCCTTTTCTTCTATTTGATCTGACTTCATCCGTTTGTTTGGGATTCCGCACCATCAAACGGATCTGATTGATACACAGGCAAATTAGGGACTTACAGGAATTGCCTCCTACAAGCGATGATCAAATTGATGATGAAGTTAATAATGTTCACGAACAGTCGGAAGGTGTTCGACGAAATGTCACAGAGGGATTGGAGAGGGGAAATAATCATAAGACCTCTGAATCCTTGTGCAGCTTCATCCAATTCTTTGTGGATTTAACGTGTTAAACAGAAAAATCGAGAAACATAAACAAATGAGGAATGAAGAGAGAAGAATGTTACCTGGTAGGGATGAAGACGATTGAGAAAAATCGACCGGTTGACGGAGCAGCGGCGAACGAACAAAGCAAATCAGACGATGATGAAGACGATCAAGATAAACTGTTTGTGGAATGAGGAATGAGATCGGCGATTGAAAATATGAGTAAATTACAGTTATGGTCCCTGTGGTTATCCAATACGAAACGAAAGGCATCGATTTCCCTCGCGCACCTTTCGAAAAATTCAATGGAGTTGACCCGGCCGATTCCGAAGGCGGGTCTATTCCGGTGCTTCTCGCCGCAATTGGAATCCAGGTGTCCGGTGCATCAAGGAATGTGCGAAGTGGAGGTGAATTTTTGTTTAGTGGAAGCGAATGCGGTGGCGCCGCTGGTGACGTTGTTAGGGGATTCCGATTCCAATGTTTGTGAAGCGTCTTTGGATGCGTTGTTGACTTTAATTGAAGCTGAAAGGTTAACGTTTGGGTGTAAAGTACTGGGCGAAGCTAATGCGATACCTCAAATTATAAAATTGCTAAATAGGAACAATTCGAATTTGCAAGAAAAGGTATTGAATGAGTTAGAGAGGGTTTTTATGTTGTGAGCAACGGCGGCAACGACAGCAAGTTGAGAGAGAGGAAGGGATGAGATCTATGTCTGACGATGGATTTGAACTCAGCAAAAATACCTCTAATTTGGAAGGAAGTAAATTGGGGTTACTGGATTTACTAATTTGCCCCTAATGAAACGTTATTGAAACAAGCTGAAACATTATTGAAACAAATTTTATGCGGCAATTCCTTTGATAATTCTTTTTTAACTAAAAAATCAAAATAAAACATTTTAATTCTTTTTTTTTATAATGTAGAAATTATGTTATAACTAAATTTTCAAAACAATTAAAAATAATATTTTATTTTTGTTGTTGAGTTTTCAAAGATAATTGTGTATTTTTAATATATATTTTTAAATAATTTTCTATATTTTGCTACGGAAACATATTTCATAACTACTTAACTACGGAATTTTCCGTAGCCAAATACCTATGGATTTTGATTTCGTAGCTATTTTGCAAATTCATCTTTTTGTAACAAATTCCATAATAGATTAGCTACAAAATTTTATTTTGTAGCAAATTTTCCTAGCAAAATAGCTACGGATCCTAATTCCATTGCTAACTAGCTACGGATTTTTATTTTGTAGCCAATTATGTAGTCAACTAGCTACATACATGGATTTTGTAACAAGTTTCATAGAGAACTAGCTACAACCAAAAAACTTGTTGCATTATTTGTAGTAAACTAGCTACGAATTTTAACTCCGTAGCAACTATTCAAGATTTAGCTACAAAATGCAATTCCGTAGCCATTTTCGTAGCAAATTAGTTACAACAAACCATTTTGTAACATATTCTATAGTAAAATAACTGTGAATTTAGATTTCGTAACAACTTTACGTAGCAATTCCGTAACCATTTATGTAGCAAAATAGCTACGACAAGTCGTTCCGTAGCATATTTCGTAGTAAAATAGCAACGGATTTTGATTGCATAGTAACTTTCCGTAGCTATTTAGGATTTTTCTTGTAGTGGTTATTCAATTGTTTAACACTTGAACTTGGCTCTATGTAAAAAATCGTACAACAACTTTAAGCTTACTACCATTATCAGTACCATTACCTTACAGCAACTCGTTCTTCCTTGTAGAGCTTGTTTCTTTTCTGCTCTTTGTGGATGCAGATCTTAGTTAAGGAAATCCCTGATACTCATGCAAAATTTGAATTGTTGTGATGAATTTTCTTTCTAAATAGTTTTTAGGGTTCATTTGCTTTTGCTTATTATTCTAACTATACTCATTACATCATGCATTTTCTTCTTTACAAACTACAGGTCCAAGTACCTTATATCAAGTTTGACTTTTGAGTCAAACAAACATTCAGTTGAGAAATAACATTCTTTCGTTTGTGTGTATAAGGAATGAAGTAGGAGAGATTATTGCATTGCATTTGCTTAGATGTGGCGTCCCACATTGTGCAAAAATTGTTAGATCCATTTCAATGAATTAAATGTTTATTGATTGGTTTTATTAGACACTTAATTGAATTTTAATAGAGGCAAATGAAAACACTTTTATATGGGAACTGATTTTTACACAACAAATTTTTTCTATATATAACAATTTGTGCTTTAAAATGTTGTGTTGTACAACTATATTAAAAATAAATGTTGTGTACGAATAAAGATTGTTGTGTACGAATTGAAAGTCACAATTTGATGCATAAATCGAAGCAGCCCTCAATCTCATATTTTGAAATTTTAGTATGAGAAGCAATATATTGAATGTTCTTTTTTATGTACGTCGTTAGAGACTATCATATATAAATATGAAATTGTCTATGCATGTCTCTTTATGTTGCCTTACATGCATCATTAACATATCATGATCATGTTATAATCATTGATCATAACATGATAATGATCAATGATTAGTTATTTTGAAAAACACTTATATAATCGTCAAATATCTTTTTTCGTCAACCTAATTTATGGAAATGGAATAGCATTTACTTTTGGTGCTAGGAATCGGGTGCTAGTGTCATGATTTTCTGATAAAAAGAAAAAAAAAATTGGGTTAATGACTTAGGAGGGTAATAAGGTTTTAACTTTGTTCAATTAGGTCCTTAAGGTTTTTTTTGTACATATTACACCAACATGGTTGTTATAATCGTTTAAAAAAGGTAACAAGTTTTTAATTTTGTCCACAATAGGTCTCTAACGTCTTTTTTTGTACATATTACAC
Source organism: Lactuca serriola (assembly GCF_051521515.1). NCBI lineage: Eukaryota > Viridiplantae > Streptophyta > Magnoliopsida > Asterales > Asteraceae > Lactuca > Lactuca serriola. The sequence goes on from NC_136410.1 coordinate 42,771,640, forward strand.
CAACATGATTGTTATAATCGTTTAAAGAAGGGTAATAAGGTTTAACTGTGTCCACATTAGGTCCCTATTTTTAATATGTTTATCATTTCATCTAACTCTTTTACAATTTATATTAGTATCTAGTTAGATGGCTTCATCATTTCATCTTCTCATTTTAGTCGCTCATTCATCACAACCACGGTTTCAATCAAAAGGTTACGTAAGCCAGTGGCGGAGCCAGGTCAAAGTAAAAGAGTATCCCCAAAAAGTAATGGGATATCCCCGATAAGTAATGGCTCTGCCAATTGGCTATCCCCGATAGGTAACTACTTGTCGGTGATACTCTTTTACTTTGACTCTAGCGCTGCCACTGACTTATAAGCTATCCAAAATTTATATAATGACATAAAATCGCATTAAAAAATATGTTTTCTTAATTAATTAAGAGGTATATTTGGAAATTAAAAAAAAAAACTTTTAAAAAACTAGTCTAAGTAGCTTTTTAAAATGCTAGTTTATAAGCTACTTTTTGGCTTGCCAAACATGACAACTTAAAAAATATCTAAAAATAAACTAGTTAATCAGATAGTTGTGGCGCCCAAACATAGTCTTAATCATTAAGACTTTCATTATTATTAGATTTTTTTTCGTAAAAATGAAAAAAAAAAATTGTTATGTAACCTTTCGATAGAAATCATGGTTGTGGTGATCAATAGGCAACTAAAATGAAAAGATGAAATGATGAAGCCATCTAACTAGATACTAATATAAATTGTAAAAGATTTAGATGAAATGATAAAAATATTAAAAATAGGAACCTAATATGGACACAGTTAAACCTTATTATCTTTTCTTAAACGGTTATAACAACCATATTGGTGTAATATATACAAAAAAAGACTTTAGGAACCTAATATTGACAAAATTAAAACCTTATTAGCATTTTTAAACGGTTTATAACAACCATATTGATGTAATATGTACAAAAAAAACCTTAAGGGCCTTATGTGGACAAAGTTAAAACCTTATTACTCTCCTAGGTCATTAACCTAAAAAAAATTACTAAAAGATCTTTGACATAGCTGTAAGAAGTTTCTCAAGTTTACGAGTAGAATATTTTGTCGATTAAAAAGGAAAAATATAAATGTTTGTAGATGCGTGGTGGGTCACATGAAATTGTAATCCAACGGCCATGAAGGGGCAAGTGACACCCAACCCTCTCTATCAAACCAACTACTATTCTCATTTCCGACTCAACTCCTCACGACGACAGCGCACTCAAATCCCATTTCTCAATTAAAAGGGTGTTTGGGATTGTTTTTTTAAAATTTAAAAGGACTTTTGACAAAAGAACTTATTGTATTATAAAAAAATAAATTTAAAAAAGAAAATGTTTGGATTAAATAAACCTTCACTCGTGAATATCTTCCATTGTCCACAACGCTAGGATCGCTTTCGTGCTTGTGCCATGCGAAACCTTCCTCCTCCCGTTGTCGCCGCCCTAACCCTACGCCTTATAATCGCATAAATTCTTGATTCACTCAACTTTAAGTCCGTCTCCTTTTATCGTCGTGTGGTTTTCTCTCATAATTGCACAAATCACTTTCTCCTTCAGTTTGTCTCTGTTCATGAACTTCAATTCGATTCCTATCGGCCTGCTTTCCTATTTCATATCCGCCCTGGCTAATTTTCTAATTGGCATTTGGGAGTCCTTTCAGTAATCGGCCTCCTGACTATCTTCCTCGCTCTCTAACTCCTTATCTTTGCTTGCATCCCTTTCATAGCTTCGGTTCTTTTCAGTTGGGCAACTGTCTCTGATGTTGGTATGGTCAACGCTTACTACTATCACATGACATTTAACTGTATTTCTACTAGCTGAACTCTAATCCTCGCGTTTTATCCTTCAAATTGAAGCAAGAAGTGGATTGAAAAGCATTCAAGTATCATTGTCATTTGCTTGAAGGTCATGATTACTTTCCATTCTTTTGCTCGTTATATTCAAGTTCCTTGGCCATTGAATTATCTTATGTTCACCGCAACCATGCTTTGAGGGTTTGGCCATCTTTGTGAGCACTGTCGGAGCAATCGTTGTGGGATTTCATGTGTTGGTATGTCATTCTCAGTCAACTGCTATTTTTCTTTTTTCTTCTTCATATCAAGGTTATGTTTTATTTATGTCATGCCTTTCTCCTTCAACTTCCCCTTCATGATTTTAAAGTTATGCTTTACCTTGTAAGTTTTGTTTAGTTATTAAAAGTAATTCGGGTGTCTTTTCTCTTCACCCAGTAATGGGCATTGCTTTGTATAAGAATCTGAGCTGCCAACCCCTTCAATTTTCTTCCAAGTGGCTAGTTAATAAGTGTCCAACCATATTAAGGCCCCGTTTGATAATTGTTGACTTAGAAAGTGCTGACTGGGAAAGGTCTGTCTGGGTAAGAAATCCTGACTGAGTAAGAAATCATGTTGTTTGATTGTACATCTGACTGAATGTGCTAAGTGATGAAAAATGACCATTTTACCCTTCTGTTATATATAGTGATTGATTAAGTTGCTGAATAATTATAAAAACATACATATTGTCATACAAAATGTAAATTACACACAAACAAAAAATGTCATTCAAAATGTAAATTAAACATAAATAATTTAATATCCAAATAAAAACATAATGAAATTCAAAACAATATAAGAATTTAACGTAAAGTAGGTGAAAGTAGTTGATTTGCAATCTAATCACGCAAAACATGCATATATTCAACGGCTTTTGGACCCCATTCTATGCCTTGTATGTTTTCTCTATCAATTCCCCCACCTTGGACGTCAGGAGTAACCATAGTGTCCTCCTCAAAATTTCTAAACAAGTCATCTTCTATATTGTATTTCGTTATAAAATTATGGACCACGACACATGCAATTACTATGTCTCTTTGCACTGTAAAAGGGTAAGGAGCCATTTGTTTTAAGTTTGGGAATCTTGCCTTCAAAACACCATATGCACGCTCAATAACATATCTAAGTTGTGCATGAGCATAATTGAACCTTTCTTCTCTAGTTAAAGGTCTGCCTCTTCGAAAATCGGCTAACCAATACCTAGTATTGTGGTATGGAGCCATAAACCCACGAGTGTTTGTATATGCGGCATCACAAAGGTAATATTTATTTGCAAATGAATGTGACACATATTATATAATGACACATATTATATAAAGAAGATAAATAATAAAAATTATATAAAGATTACAAACCTGGTGGAGGAAATGGAAATACAGAAGTAGAATTGAATGCAACTTCTTTCAAAACTCTTGAATCATGTGCTATACCCTCCCATCCAGCCTAAACAAAGGTGAATATCATATCAAAATCACAAATTCGTATTACATTTTGAAAACATTCTCCTTTTCCTCTTCCTCTATAACGAGTTTGTTGATCAACGGGTACAACCGCATGTACAAGAGTTCCATCTAATGCACCTATTGCTCTGGAAAAATATTTTTTAACCGTCTATGTTGTTCAGAGTTATGTCTTGTTGGATTAGGAGTTGTTGGTACTATAATTTCTTTTGCAAAACACATCATTGCTGTTAGGACCTCATGAAAACATTGATGAATCGTTTGTGTGGAGTGATGAAATCTTCCCTTAACGGCGCGAAAACGTTCATTATGTCCTATAACATGTAAGAATATAGCCATCTTCTCTTCGATGCTTATTTTCCTACTAGCTTGCAACCGATTTTTTTGGGTAAAGTGGTTGCATAATAAAGCAAATGCCTCTTGTGTAAGACGCATCATATCGAAACATTATGTAGGGTCTCCATACATCAAATCTTGTGTATACGCATACCCGCTTGAATTGTTATCTCTAATTCTATGAATTCTGATTAGCCTGCGCCGGTTTGACCTCAACCAATAAAACACAAGTAAAAGAAAAGCTACAACTTCACCATCAGAAACCATACTTGACCTGTTACAAACAATTAGGTAACATGTTAAAGTAACAAAAGTCATATAACAAAAAACTAGTAAGTAACAAAAGTCATATTCAATATCCAAATATCATCCAAAGTAACAAAAGTCACATAACAAAAAAAAAACTATTACACATCATCCAAAGTAACATCCAAAAAAGTCATCAAACATAGGATCCAAAAGTCATGCAACAAAAACATAGTAAACATCATCAAAGGTAACCATACTTCCTACCCGCACCCATCACCGACGACTCACAACTAGTATGTGAAAGTCGTAACCAAACTTGCAAAAGAGCGGGTTTGTGTCTTTCATCTTCTTCTCCCCATTCCATTTTGTTTAATTTCTCCATACACGCATCAACATCCTTATCCATTTCACTTTTTTCAATTCTTTCATTTTTTCCACTAACGACCTTGCAAGCTTGACAATCTCCTCTTCAACTTCTAATGCCCTTGCATCTATTTTTTTTCCACCAACTTTTTTGTTTCCACCAACTTCCGTATTTTTTGAACACCCCGAAGATTCTTCACTTGCACCTACGTGTTGTGTTGAGGTTTCCATTGGAACATCATCATCAAAATCATGGGCACTAAACTCCTCTATAGGACGAGGGAGTGTAGAAGATGACCCCCAACTTTGAAAGTTAGTTGAGGTCGACCCTTCAAATAGTTGGGTGCAAAGATCAGGAAACAGCAGGGGCTTAGTTTTCAATGACAACACGAACTTGTTCAACTGTTTACAATTTTTCAAAATATTAGTATTTTTTATAAAAATAATTATAATAGTATTTGTTATAAAAATATTACCTTCCTCTCTTCCTTCCATTGTTCACCAGTGAGGTTAAATTTATTTTTTATAGGGTCATATATATTGTCGGTTTTGTTTTTCAGTATCACCCAAGCAACATACTTTGATTTGTAGTAGTCAAAGTGGTTTCTCATTTTCTTTTGATCAACCTCTTTACCGTGTTCATTCATCAATTTTTTGCGTACTATCTTCCATGAACTAGCCTTAAGCCCAGAACCCTCACGACCATTAGTGGTTAATTCATGGATACATGCATCAAGAAAAGTTTTGTCCTCACTTTCGTTCCAAACCAACATCCTAAAACATAAATAACAAGCTAACATAAATATCTAAACATAAAACAATTTCTACCAATGAGATCAACATAATCCTAAATAGTAATAGCTAAATCAAAGTTAACGATTTTCTACCAATTACATAGCTTATACATGGAAAAAATTCTGATTTCATAGCTTATACATATACAATTTGAGATTTCATAACATTAGAACATAACATCATACAAAAAAAATCTGATTTCATAACTTATAAAAGCAAAAAAATCAGATTTAATAGCTTATACAAAGAAAAAAAATTGATTTCATAATCTATTACATACGTTACACACAATTTCAGATTTCAGAGATTATTCATACACAATTTCAGTTTTCTTAACACAACAAAAAGGATTCGGATTATGTATGGGAAAAGGGGAAAGATTCCTAATGAAAGTTTGTCATATTACATAACATACCAAGTACAGTGGTTTTTTTATTTGAATATTTGAAGCACATATACACATATAGGGACGATTCATGATAAGGGGCTGTAACCTAACATTAATTCAATTAAAGCATTATCATTCAAGTATTTAGAGGGGACCGACCCATTAATTCAATTAGCAACAGTAAGGGGCTCAATCATCGGCCAAGAAGATGGAGTTTTGACTAAAAAAAGTCAAAATCGAATTCGATTTGAACAGATGAGGGCAAGAACGAACCTGTGCGGACGGACGTAAGGGGAAGAATAGATCGGTGATTGGGATGGCGATCTTGCAAGCTGCCGACGTAAACCTGGAAGATGTCGCTGCTATTTTTCTTTTAGGTCACGAAGGGGAAGAATAGATTGGGGGTAGTGAGGTCTTTTTTGCCATTCAGATGGGTTTTGGAAGCTGAACAACTCAGACAATTGAGCCAGACATGCTGAACGAATTAGCCCACATCAAACATATTCATGTATGACCGAGTCAGCTGAAATCGCTGACTCAGACCGGTCAGACGGTTTAAAACAGCCCCTACGTAACGATGAAGCGTGTTTAAGGTTTAAACAAAAGTAAGCCAAAATTAATCACGTGGACCAAACATCTTAAAGCATCTACTTTAATTAACATACATAAAAACTTTTTCTTACCCTGTATAGGTTTTGATCTTGTATCATGTCCGATCCAAACCAACAAGAACCCAACCAATTTCCTTAGATTATTTCAAATTCATCAACATCTTAACTTTGAAATGTTTCTTTTTAGTAGGTATTTTGTACATGTAAATTTGATCGGTTGTCAAGTGCTATTAATTTTTCATTATTATGTTGTAGTTCCTTTCCACACCCTGCAGTAGCTGGATTCTATCTAGCCCAATTCTTCACAAAAAAGAGTCTCTCATCTTATCTTATTTCCCCTTTGTCATACTCAGGAGCTTAATTGTGACATGGTTTGTCCTACATAATTTTTGGAACCTAAATATGGCTCGCAGTCATGTCATTAAAACCTTCTGTAAGCATATAGTTGTTGATGTCATTTTAGCAATGGTTGTTTTTGTTCCCGGTTTAGCCCTTCTTCCAAAAAAGCTTCATTACTTAACAGACGTTGGTTTAATCGGTCATTTGTTACTCTTATGCTACGTTGAGAGCCATTTTTACACATACTATCGAATATATTACTAAAGTTTTGATGATGAAATGATGTACCCAAGTTACATGGTGGTATTAACTTTTCTCGGATTGGACCTCGTGTAAAGACTCTCTGTGGTACCACACTAGATCAAAAGTCATTTAGGTGTTGACTTGTTTATATTCATCATAAATCATCCATGTTTGAATGCTGCTCCATGGGCGTTCACCAGTGTGGAAAGCATTCAGGAAAATGTGGCGTGGAAGTGACATGTTTCAAGTGTGGAAAGCATGGGCATTACGCCGATGAATGTATTTTCAACAAAAAGGTGTATTACGAATGTAACGAAGAGGGGCACTTCAAGCAAGATTGCCCAAGGAAAAATCAAGCAGCAAGGCTAGAGGCGCCGCCAAAGCTAAAGGCAAGAGCATTACAAATGATCCTTGATGAAGCAGATGGCAATGCAAGGAATCAGGAATAAGGATCTTATATCTAAAGATCAAATTATAAAGTAGTGATATGAAAAGTAACATGTGGTGTAGCCTATTAGAGGCATAGTATAGGGTGAACTTGAACTTTTGTGCAATCGTTTCAAGGAATTAATATAAACCCTATTTTTGCTAACTGATGTGTTGAATGATTGTCTGATTTTCTTGTATGGTGACTTGGTCGACTGCGGGACAATACTTGGGACGAGTACGAGTAGGTGTGAAAGGTAGTAGATGCATATGCTACCGGAAGCACAGGACTCGCACTTGGATCAGGGAAAGTCACAAGGTTACCAAGAAGCTAGTGATCGATTCCATTTTATTCTGGTATGTCATTACCATTGTTTCGGTAATGACTAGTAAGATGGTTCTTGTTCCGACCCTAGTGGTCATGTTTAAATTGAGTCCGACTACGAGGAGTTTGTTACGTGGTTCATGGAACCAAGTTTGATGTAACATCTGACTTAAGTCAGAGGGTTGAAGTTAATGCGATTGATAGTGTCGCGCTCGTTGTTAAAAGGAGTTTGTAGGTAGAAATGCTACATGCTGACATGTGATTAAATCACATTAGAATATGAAGGAAGGTATATTCCATTCTGGAATTTAACTTTATTAAAGACCGAGTCTAAGCGTCGCATCGTGCGATGAGAGCTCAATAGAGCACGACCCATCGGTTTGTTACAATAGATAAAGGAAAGTATTTATCCTGAGAAGAAGAAGGAGTCCACAATGAGGACTTATTTGGTAACTTGAAGGTTACGATTGAAAGTACAACATAGTACGATAAGCAGATGCAAGATTGGGCATCGTCTGCGGTCAAGAAAGCCATAGAGTTAAATACTCTTTCAAGGAAACATAGAATTTACGGTTATTACGTAGGATGAAGAGATAACGTGTGGAATCATTTTGCAAATCCTATTTCGTTGATGATTCCGGGACGTAATCATCCTAAGGGGGAGATAATTGTAACGCCCGTAGATCAGGGACAGTCAATTTAGAGACAATAAACGTCAAAAATGACTTTTTGATGGAAGATCATCTAGAAAGATTAATCTTAATCAAGTTGTAGTATATGTCACGAGGTTTCCGTGCATATAAAGAACGCCAAAATCCGAGTTATAACGAAGAAGTTATGACCTGTCGAAGTTTCGCGACAAAACCGGCAGGACACAGCGCGACGTAAAAAGTGAATTTTCGTTGGAGCGATATTTAGCCTTAGCGATCTAAACAAGAATCGAAGATCTTGTTGTTAGTAGCAAAACGACGAAAAGTTAGGCAAGAACGGACGTCAAACGAAGAAGTTATGAATTTATAACGAAGTTTTCTGTCGCGGCCTATTAAAAATAAATAATAAAAATGAAAGTCAAAATTAGCCGACAGAGTCTAAACGAAAGTTGTAGAGCATAGTCTCACCTTCGCGTGGATATAAAGAACGTCGAAAACGGAGTTCGTATGAAGAAGATATGAATTTCCGAAGTTTATTAATCATTTTGTATTTAAATTTAAATGGAAATTCGGAAGCATTATCCGAAGCGAGTCACCGGTCTGATCCGAGGTACGCCCCGCGTACTCGAGTACGCCCCTCATACTCCAAAGGTGTCGACATCGCAGCAAGTGGCCTCGAATACGTTAGCAGTGACGTTTCTCGGACCAGTACGCCCCGCGTACTCCGAGGCTCCAGCCTCTATAAAAGGAATCCGAAGGCAGCCGATAGTTTTGCCAATTTCTTCTCTTCTTTCTCCCGTTTTGCATCGGTTTGCGTGCCAGAAATACCCCGAAGCCCCGGTATTGTTCTCGAGCCCCGAAGCAAGTCCCGAGATCCTGAAGATCCCGAGAAGTGCGGTTCCCGAGCCGAAGCTCTGTCCGCGAGAAGTTCGATTTTTGTGGAGATCTTCCAGATCTGCTGAGGATTTCTACTTCTGCAAGTCGTAGTGCTGTCCGATCATCTTCTGATCAAGTGAGTGTATACTACCTTTCACAAACACGATAATAATACAAGTATGGTTCGAGTGTATTAAGTATATTGCTGTTTATACGTGTGAGTGTGTAGTTACTTTCTTCTGACACATAAATATTAAGTATGTTCTATAAAATACGTGCTACGTGTATGAGATAAAGTTGTTTATATGTGTGGGTGTATAGTCCCTTTCATAAACACGGGTATAATACAAATATTGTTTGAATGTATCACGTATATGTTTGGGAGAAAGAGTGGTTACTTCCTTCCAACACATAAATGTGAAGTATTTGTTATAAAATACGTGCTATGTGTTTATATATTGTTGTTTATTTGAGATGAGTATGGAATGAATGTCTTATATAGTTTTTAAATGAGTTAAACTGTATATGTATTCCATATCTACAAATATGTTGGGTAGAACATGGGTAGATGAGATAGTTGGTATGTGATAAAATGATGATGTATGTAAGATGATCAAGAATGATATTGATAGATGCACCAATTAGAGAATGTCATAATACTAGCAGATGCGCTCAAGCATAGTATTGGTAGATGCACCAAAGAGAAAGTGACATAATACTAGTAAATGCACTTAAGTATAGTATTGGTAGATGCACCAAGTAGTGAATGTCATGATCTTGGCAGATGCGCCAAATAGAGATTGTCATAACAATAGCAGATGCGCTTATAAGATAATGTCGGCAGATGTGCCTAAAAGAGAATGTCATAAACCTGGCAGTCGCGCCTCATAGTGTATGACGTAATCCTGGCAGAGGCACTTAAAGGATAATGTTGGCAGATGTGCCTTATGTAGCAATGGAAGTTTGTGTAAATTCCTTAGGTCAATCCTTAGGAATTAAGGAATGACGAGTAGTTGAATTCCTAGGGTAAAATCCTAAGAAACATAACAGGGATGAGTAATTGAGTTGATTGTTTGATGGTTGAATATAATAATTGTATTATTGTGGGTTGAAAACCCTATATGCTCACCAGGCTCCCAAGCCTGACCCACTCAGTTTTCTTTGCATTACAGGTAATGGCACAAGAGTATAAGCTGGTGGACTTGACGAGAGATTTTGGATTATAGGCCAGTAGTTATGAATAACTGTTGTAAAGTCTATTTATTATTGTTTATGCTTTTGGTCTGTATCGGAACATGACATCCCGAGGTTTTATTATTTAATGAAAATACATTCTCTTTGAGAAACGTTTTGATAAATGGTTATCATATTTTATTTTGGGAACAAATTCCGCAACTGTTTTCTTTAAAATATTACTCTGATTTTAAAAACCAAGCATAAACAAATCGGTCTTTTCTGGCCGTGAAAATGGGGATGTCACAGTTGGTATCAGAGCATTAGTTTAAGCGAACTAGGAATCTGTAGGATTTCTAGACTTAAACTTAGAATGCTAAGTAATGGTTGTGAGGAGTGTGTCTAAAATATGTTAGGTAGTACACCTAAATTGACACAAGCACTAGTTTATTTTAGGAATGATGCCTAAAATGCTCTTATGTGCAAAATGTTTTGTGTGATAGCTATATTGATGCTATTATTTGTTTGGATCTATGGTCTGTTGCCGACCGGATCTAGAAACCTTATGTGTGTAGGATTCTAAGCGTACGTCTACGATATTAGAACTAGCATGTAAACGTTTCGGAGTGATAAGGAAGATTTGAATATCTATCGTGATTGAGGATCTAATTTCACCTTATTCGGTGTATAGATCAAAAATGGTGAGAACAAGAAGTGGAGTTGGAAATGCTGATGAAAACAGGAATCAACCACCAGTGATTGAACAAATACCTGTCGTAGCAGCAGCACCTGAGCCAATAACCATGGCTGGTGTGCAAATGATGATTCAAACAATGTTGGATCATCAGATGGATGAAACTAGGCGGTTGCTTCAACAGAATCGTGAAGAACTGTCAATTCGTGTGGAAGAGCCTAAATTAAATGAAGGGCACTCGGAAGGTGGAAACTTTAGTGGGTCTGTTGGTCAAGCCAACCCACCGATAGTTAGGCAAGATAACCATGATGGAAGGAATGATGGAATGGGATGCAAGTACAAGGACTTTCTAACTTGCAAACCATCGACCTTCAATGGAAAGGAGGATCCGATTGGGGTTATGGATTGGATCTCTGAAATGGAGTTAGCCTTCATGACTTGTGGCTGCAGAGGTAAGTTGCAGACTATCTATGCAGTGCGTCAGTTCCGAGGTGGAGTTGTTCGTTGGTGGAACACTTTGGGGAAGATCCTAAGTCCTAATGAGCCACTGCAACTGACCTGGGCAGAGTTCTTGGTGCAATTTAAGCGCAAGTTCTGCTCGGCTCAAAATCTATTGGAGTTGGAGAATAAGTTTCTGATATTGAAAAAATGCAGCATGTCAGTGGATGAATACACTAATGCCTTCACAGACAAGATGGAGTTTGCTTTACGCATCGTCCTAGACGAACTGACAAAAGTCGACCGGTACGCAAAGAGACTCCCTTGGGAGTATGCGGTGCCAGTGCGTCAGGCACCTACTCTAGAGGCAGCTATTTGGGCTGCCAAGTCTGTTGAGAATATGATCAAGGGGAGAACTGACAGTAAGGTTGAAGTTGGCGAGAAGAGAAAGTTAGAAGGAACTTCAGGTTCTAATGAGAAAAGAAAATCCTCGAAGTCTGGAGGAGGAGGGAGGGATGAGGCACGGTGGTGCGATAAGTGCAAGAAGAAGCACTCAGGAAAATGTGGCGTGGAAGTGACATGTTTCAAGTGTGGAAAGCATGGGCATTACGCCGATGAATGTATTTTCAACAAAAAGGTGTGTTACGAATGTAACGAAGAGAGGCACTTCAAGCAAGACTGCCCAAGGAAAAATCAAGCAGCAAGGCTAGAGGCGCCGCCAAAGCTAAAGGCAAGAGCATTACAAATGATCCTTGATGAAGCAGATGGCAATGCAAGGAATCAGGAATAAGGATCTTATATCTAAAGATCAAATTATAAAGTAGCGATATGAAAAGTAACATGTGGTGTAGCCTATTAGAGGCATAGTATAGGGTGAACTTGAACTTTTGTGTAATCGTTTCAAGGAATTAATATAAACCCTATTTTTGCTAACTAATGTGTTGAATGATTGTCTGATTTTCTTGTATGGTGACTTGGTCGACTGCGGGACAATACTTGGGACGAGTACGAGTAGGTGTGAAAGGTAGTAGATGCATATACTACCGGAAGCACAGGACTCGCACTTGGATCAGGGAAAGTCACAAGGTTACCAAGAAGCTAGTGATCGATTCCATTTTATTCTGGTATGTCATTACCATTGTTTCGGTAATGACTAGTAAGATGGTTCTTGTTCCGACCCTAGTGGTCATGTTTAAATTGAGTCCGACTACGAGGAGTTTGTTACGTGGTTCATGGAACCAAGTTTGATGTAACATCTGACTTAAGTCAGAGGGTTGAAGTTAATGCGATTGATAGTGTCGCGCTCGTTGTTAAAAGGAGTTTGTAGGTAGAAATGCTACATGCTGAAATGTGATTAAATCACATTAGAATATGAAGGAAGGTATATTCCATTCTGGAATTTAACTTTATTAAAGACCGAGTCTAAGCGTCGCATCGTGCGATGAGAGCTCAATAAAGCACGACCCATCGGTTTGTTACAATAGATAAAGGAAAGTATTTATCCTGAGAAGAAGAAGGAGTCCACAATGAGGACTTATTTGGTAACTTGAAGGTTACGATTGAAAGTACAACATAGTACGATAAGCAGATGCAAGATTGGGCATCGTCTGCGGTCAAGAAAGCCATAGAGTTAAATACTCTTTCAAGGAAACATAGAATTTACGGTTATTACCTAGGATGAAGAGATAACGTGTGGAATCATTTTGCAAATCCTATTTCGTTGATGATTCCGGGACGTAATCATCCTAAGGGGGAGATAATTGTAACGCCCGTAAATCAGGGCCAGTCAATTTAGAGACAATAAACGTCAAAAATGACTTTTTGATGGAAGATCATCTAGAAGGATTAATCTTAATCAAGTTTTAGTATATGTCACGAGGTTTCCGTGCATATAAAGAACGCCAAAATCCGAGTTATAACGAAGAAGTTATGACCTGTCGAAGTTTCGCGACAGAACCGGCACGACACAGCGCGACGTAAAAAGTGAATTTTCGTTGGAGCGATATTTAGCCTTAGCGATCTAAACGAGAATCGAAGATCTTGTTGTTAGTAGCGAAACGACGAAAAGTTAGGAAAGAACGGACGTCAAACGAAGAAGTTATGAATTTATAACGAAGTTTTCTGTCGCGGCCTATTAAAAATAAATAATAAAAATGAAAGTCAAAATTAGCCGACGGAGTCTAAACGAAAGTTGTAGAGCATAGTCTCACCTTCGCGTGGATATAAAGAACGTCGAAAACGGAGTTCGTATGAAGAAGATATGAATTTCCGAAGTTTATTAATCATTTTGTATTTAAATTTAAAAGGAAATTCGGAAGCATTATCCGAAGCGAGTCACCGGTCTGATTCGAGGTACGCCCCGCGTACTCCGAAGGTGTCGACATCGCAGCAAGTGGCCTCGGATACGTAAGCAGTGACGTTTCTCGGACCAGTACGCCCCGCGTACTCCGAGGCTCCAGCCTCTATAAAAGGAATCCGAAGGCAGCCGATAGTTTTGCCAATTTCTTCTCTTCTTTCTCCCGTTTTGCATCGGTTTGCGTGCCAGAAATACCCCGAAGCCCCGGTATTGTTCTCGAGCCCCGAAGCAAGTCCCGAGATCCCGGAGATCCCGAGAAGTGCGGTTCCCGAGCCGAAGCTCTGTCCGCGAGAAGTTCGATTTTTGTGGAGATCTTCCAGATCTGCTGAGGATTTCTACTTCTGCAAGTCGTAGTGCTGTCCGATCAACTTCTGATCAAGTGAGTGTATACTACCTTTCACAAACACGATAATAATACAAGTATGGTTCGAGTGTATTAAGTATATTGTTGTTTATACGTGTGAGTGTGTAGTTACTTTCTTCTGACACATAAATATTAAGTATGTTCTATAAAATACGTGCTACGTGTATGAATAACTGTTGTAAAGTTTATTTATTATTGTTTATGCTTTTGGTCTGTATCGGAACATGACATCCCGAGGTTTTATTATTTAATGAAAATACATTCTCTTTGAGAAACGTTTTGATAAATGGTTATCATATTTTATTTTGGGAACAAATTCCGCAACTGTTTTCTTTAAAATATTACTCTGATTTTAAAAACCAAGCATAAACAAATCGGTCTTTTCTGGCCGTGAAAATGGAGATGTCACACTACTTCTCATACCATTCAAACAGGTAATCATTATATCTTAACTCTCAATTCTGGTTTGTTTCAATCAAACATTTGGATATTGGATTCAGGAGCAACAAGACATGTTTGTAATAATTTTGAATTATTTACAAATATTAAGGACATATCCAATACTAGAATTCGATTACCAAACCAAAATCTCATACAAGTGCATCAAATGGGTGATATCAAGATAAATGAGAAATTGTTTTTAAGGGAAGTATTATTTGTTCCTGAGTTTGAGTTGAACCTAATTTTTGTCACAATGTTAATAGCACATGACAGGAATTTATTGGTTGAATTGTATTATAATCATGCTATGATTCGACAGATCAAGAACAGGAATGTGATTGGAAAGGGTAATGTTCAAGATGGATTATACATACTTCAAGAACAATCATCTACAATCCGTGTCAATGCAGCAGTTACTACTCAAAGATGGCATGAAAGATCAGGTCACCCATCTGTTAATAAAATCAAATCTCTTGATAGTATTCTAGTTTTGAATAAAGTTGACAATGCAGATACATGTTGTATATGCCCTTTAGCAAAACAAAAACGTTTACCTTTTGTCTCTATCAACAATGTATCTGATAAACCTTTTTAGTTAATCCATTGTGACATTTGGGGTCCTTATCATATCAGTTCACGTCAAGGGTATAGATTTTTCATTACTATTGTTGATGATTGCACAAGATTTACATGGATCTATCTTATCAGAAACAAATCAGAGGCACAGACTGTTATTCCTCAATTTTTTAATATGATTTTCAAACAATTTGATACTCATATTAAAACTTTCAGATCTGATAACGCCAAAGAACTTCAATTTGTTAAATATTTCAAACTACATGGAGTTTTACATCAATTTTCCTGTGTTGAGAGACCACAACAAAACTCTGTTGTTGAAAGGAAACACCAACTTTTATTAAATGTTGCAAGGGCACTCTTTTATCAATCACACATTCCTTCCGTATATTGGTCTGAATGTGTTTCCACAGCTGCTTTCTTGATTAATAGAACTCCTACAAAATCTTTGGGCAATATTTCTCCTTATTTGAAGTTATACAAAGAGCAGCCTCAGTATTCTCAACTTAGAACATTTGGATGTATGGCGTTTGCTTCCACTTTACTTTCAAAAAGACAAAAATTTCATCCTAGAGCAAGGGCATGTGTTTTTATTGGATATCCACAAGGAATGAAAGGTTATAGATTGCTTGATATAGAAACAAAACAAATTTTTGTTTCAAGAGATGCTGTTTTCCATGAAGAAATTTATCCTTTTCAACTTTCCAAACACAAATCTGATCAAAATCCTTTTATTTCACATGCCCTGCGTGAACCTATTTTTGTTGACTCACTTTCTTTTGATTCTCAAATTCCAATTACTCAAACCAATCCTCAAGATGATTTTGATCAAAATGAACCCCCAATTCAGCAAAACGAAACACAAAGACCACAAAGACAAAGATCCCGGCCCACATACCTCAGAGATTATCATTGTAATATGGTTACTTCTATCTCGGCTCAAAAATCCCCAAAATACCCTTTATCAGATGTTTTATCTTATGATCAACTGTAACCTTCTTATCAAGCTTATACTTATGCTCTATCCACTCAAAATGAGCCCACTTCATTCAAAGAATCCATAGAATGGCCTGAGTGGAAACAAGCAATGGATGAGGAACTGCAGGCTTTGGAGTTAAATAATACATGGACAGTTGTACCCCTACCATCTGATCGAAAACCCTTGGGCTGTAAATGGGTTTTTAAACTCAAAAGAAAGGCTGATGGTTCAATAGAAAGGTATAAGGCACGTTTGGTAGCAAAGGGATACAACCAACAAGAAGGTGTGGATTTTTTAGATACATACTCTCCTGTAGCTAAACTTGTTACAGTGAAGCTTTTATTAACAATTGTTGCTCAAAAATCTTGTCCATTGATACAATTAGATGTAAACAATGCCTTCCTTAATGGAGATTTGGAAGAAGAAGTTTACATGCAATTACCTCAAGGCTATACTCCATCTATTAAACAGAATTCAAAGGTAAAATTAGCATGCAAATTGGAAAAATCTTTATATGGCTTACGCTAAGCATCAAGACAATGGTATGTAAAATTCTCAAGTTTTCTTATTTCTGAAGGTTTCAAACAATCTCAAGCTGATTTCTCTTTATTTGTTAAATGAAAAGATGACAATTTTGTAGCTTTATTAGTCTATGTGGATGACATAGTGATCACTGGTTCATCTTTGATTGCCATAAATGAAATCAAACAAATTTTAAGTGCTAAGTTTCGTCTTAAAGATTTGGGGAAACTTAAACATTTTTTGGGTTAAGAAATTGCAAGATCTCCTGATGGAATTGTTATTTCTCAAAGACAATATGTCTTAGATCTTCTTCAAGATACTGGCATGTTGTCATCTAAACCTGTATTATATCCCATGGATCCCCGACACAAGACATCTAGTTTTGATGGTGATCTAGTATCTGATCCTTCTCAATATAGACGATTAGTTGGTCGTTTATTATATCTCACCATAACTAGACCTGACATAGCGTATGTTGTTCATCGTCTAAGTCAGTTTATATCTGCACCAAAAATACCTCATCAACAAGCTGCTCAACATTTATTAAGGTTTTTAAAAGGAAATCCATGTCAAGGTTTATTCATTTCCTCCAAACCTTCACTACAACTCAAAGCCTTTAGTGATTCAGATTGGGCTGGATGTATTGACACCCGAAGATCTGTCACAGGTTTTTGTGTTTTTCTTGGTGATTCTTTGATTTCGTGGAAATCCAAGAAACAAACAACTGTCTCAAGAAGCTCAACAAAAGCTGAATATAGGGCATTAGGATCTGTGACTAGTGAAGTACTTTGGTTAAGACAATTACTTCGTGATTTTGGTATTCATTCTAATCACCCAACACTAGTCTTTTGTGACAATAACTCTGCAATGCAATTAGCTGTGAATCCCATCTTCCATGAGAGGACGAAGCATATAGAAATAGACTGTCATTTCATCCAAGATAAAATTGTTGATCGCACCATCAAGCTCATGCCAATTCATACTTCCAACCAACTAGCTGACATTTTCACAAAGCCCCTACCTTATTCAAAAATGGCTCCTATTTTATCCAAGATGTCGCTTAAAAACATTTTTATGCATCCATCTTGAGGGGGGATATTGGGAGACAGTTAGATGTTTAGTTGGTTATCAGATTAGTTAGGTGCAAGTTAGTAGCAGTGGTGCATCTTAATCTTTTGTATATAATCTTTATCTGTAGCTTCGATGAAAAATAATGAGAAATTACAGATTTATTCTCCTTCATGTTATCTTGTTCTAAATGTAAAAACATAGAGATGTACAGACGTTACTTGGAGTGGCGACATGTGGGGATGGTGCAAAATGTAGCAGCGACCCGCCGCCGGCGACTTGTAAGTGGAGGATTAGAGGTGGCGGCGATTTGTGAACTGTGAAGGAACGATGATTGATGAATAAGCCAATCGTAAGGTTTTTTTTTGTGTAAATGGTAATTGGGTATTTTGGTTTCTGACTTGGGGTCTTTGGGATTGGGACGGATCGAGAATTCAAGGGACACAAAAAAAATTTACTTATTTATTATTTTTTTAGGGTTTTTATAGATTTATGGTATAAATAAATAATTATAAGAAAATGGCATATATGTAAATTACACTAAGCTCGATTAAGCTTGCGAGCTTTATGAGCATAGTATTTTAGTACTTAAGCTCGGCTCAATAAGGTACTCGTGTAGCTCGAGCTGGAGCTCGGCTCGATTAAAGTCGATTTGATTTCGAGTATTTTCGAGTCGATCTCGAGTTTTTTGCGAGTTGGCTTGTCTCACTTACATCCCTACCAAAGGCCAGAGCATACCACATGATACTTGATGAGGAAGTAAGAGGATGTAATTTCGAGTGGCTTGTTTGGAGTACTTGAGGAAAGGAAATAAATAAGTAGTATTATCCCGTCTAGCCTAATGTAATGGGCATATAGTATAAATAAATCTTTTAATCGTTTTCAAGAAATGATATAATCCTTTAATATGTTACATACCCGATGTGTTGAATTGCTATATGATTTTCTAGTGTGATGACTTGGTGAACCGCGAGACAATACTTGTGACAAGTATAGGTGTGAAAGGTATTAAATGCCTATACTACCGGAAGCCTATGACTCTCACTTGGATCAGGAAAGTCACAAGGTTACTAAGGCATTAGTAGTTGAGTTTGTTTCATTTGTTTTCGTTGTTACCATCGTTTCGATAATGGCTACGAAGATAACTGTTATTCCGACCTAATGGTCATAACAAATTGAGTCTGACTTGAGAATAAGTCTACGAGATAAGTTTATTGGTTCAGAGAACCATGTTCGATGTAGAACATGAAGAAAGGTATCATCCACGTTGGAGTCTGACTAAAAAAAGACCTAAGTCTAGCCATGGCATCATATGATGAAAGGTCATTAGATGCACGACCCATCGGTCTGTTACGGTAGGCAAAGTAAAGACCTTATCTATGGTTCAGTATGTTTAAGAAGGAGCAAGAGTCTCCAATAAGGATCAACTTTATAACTCGAAGATTACGATTGAAAGTCCAACATAGGATAAAGAACGGGGCAAGATTAAGCACCGTCAGCAGTCAAAAAGTCATAAAGTTAGATACTCGGTAGAAAAGACATAAGAGTTACGGTTATTGCCAAGGAGGGAAAGGTAACGTGTGGAGTCATTATACGAACCTTGTTTTGCTGATGATTGCGGGACATAATCATCCTAAGGGGAAGATAATTGTAGCGCTTGCAGATTCGAGCTAGTCAATTAAGATTTATTATGCGTTAAAAATGACTTTTTGATAAGAGGTTATTTAGGATAAATAATCTTAAACAATGTTATAATATATGTGACAAGGATTTCGTACATATAAAGAACGTTGAAATCCGACTTTGTGTGAAGAAGTTATGCTTCTTCGAAGTTTCGTGATTAATCTGGTACAACTTTGCATATCGTAAAAAGTGAATTTTTGATGAATTACATTTTATCCTAAGAGATCTAAACAAAAGTTGTAGTAGTCATTAAACTGAGAGTGTACATATAAATAACGTCTAAATCTAACTTCGTGAGAAGAAGTTATGATTTTTCGAAGCTTCAGCATAGCAGTATACGACTCAGAAACTTAAATTAAGATCAGCCGATTATTAAGAGAAGCAATCTAAACGAGAATCAGAGATCTCGTTAACAGGAGTCTGTCGATATAAAGACAGTCGAGAACGGACGTCGGATGAGAGAGTTATGAATTTTTAATAGACTTTAACAGTCTAAGCCTATTAAAAATATAACTTTAAAAATAAAGCCAAAATTAGTCGATGGAGACTAAATGAAAGTTGTAGACCTCGTCGATAGTTACACGTGGATATAAAACTCATCGAAAGCAGTCGAGAATGGATGTCGGATGAGAGAGTTATGAATTTTTAACGGACTTTAATAGTCTAAGCCTATTAAAAATATAACTTTAAAAAAAGTCAAAATTAGCCAACGAAGTCTAAATGAAAGTTGTAGATCTCGTCGATAGCTACACTTGGGTATAATACCCATCGAAAATGGAGCTCATATGAAGAAGATGTGAGTTTTCTAAGATTTTATAAAAATCTGCGCGCAGAGGTGCAACCAGACAAGATGCGCGACGCGTATCGACAAACCATGAGATTGTGACATGTGTCACCACTAGATGAACACCACGTCACCACCTTCGACATAATGTGTGACGCACATTGCATTTTCGGGCTATAAATACTTGCCTCCGTATATGCTTCTCATATCTCACACCTATACGCCTTCTCTCTCGATATTCCTCGACTTGAGTACCCGACCCTTGAGTACCCGACAAATATTCGCCATCGAGTAAAAACTTTGTCAGTGTAATGTCCAGACGTTTGTCTACGGAATCTCTGTAAGTTAAATTACACTATTGCTTTTTTAGTGTAATTTATATTTAAATTCATAGTTATTATGAATTTATAAATAAGATTTGTTAGTGGTTCCAACGTCATATTACTGATTGATCTACTAACGAGGATGATGTCTAGGTTGGATTTAGTGAGGTGTTCAAAGTGGGATTTACAAACAGTATACTCTGTATACCAAACGGACCCTACCTCCGATATAATCCTACATGGTTGTTTCTTATCAGCTATAGATCAGTAGACATTGGGGTTGTTGAAGTATCTAGACAATTAATTAGTCATAAGAGATAATAAACTAAGAGTTAGTGATAATTCAACCTAGTTCACATCAAAGGAAAAGTCAAGTGCTGAAGCAAAACGCTTTCCAAATTTCCAGTCATCCACTTTAACAAGTGAGTGCATTGTCCCTTTCATGAACATTATTTTAATACAAGTATTACTTAAAGTATTAAATATTTGTTAAGGAGTTTATATGTGAAATATATGCTTAATTCTTGGAATATGTGTTAATAATATATTTGTTACTATATGCTGTGAGAACCAAGTATGGTTCTATATGTGTTAAAATATATATCTATTATTTCATGATATTAATAATACAAGTATCATTAGAGAGAAGGATAAAAGTTTGTTAATACCTAAATACTAAGTATACACTGAAGTACGATAGTTTTTTCTGAACAGAGTTGATGCTAGGAGTTAAGCATTGTAGTCTTACTAAGAGATAAGATAAAGACCTACAAAAGAGGCTGAAGTCTAATTAAGTTAATATGTAGCATCTTCTTAAGAGTACATACGAGACATGGACAGAGAGTAGAATTATGACATCCCTTGTCTGAGACTATGGACTAGGCATAGTCATTCGTCCCAGGTATGAGAGTATGAATTAGACATAGTTATTCGTCACTAATCCAAGAGTATGGATTAGACTCAGTTATTCATTTCAGATTCGAGAGTATGGATTAAATATAATTATTTATTCTTGATCAAAGAGTATTGATTAGGTAATGTCATTCATTTCCAAATCCGAGAGTATGGATTATGTCGTTTAATATGATTGAAATGCGAGGATCCACGTGATGGGGTAGATTGCGTATATGCGACATATTTGATCTTGCGCGTTTTAAGAAATATATATATATATATATATATATATATATATATATATATATATATATATATATATATATATATATATATATATATATATATATATATATATATATATATATATATATATATATATATATATATATATATATATTATAACATTGTGAGATTGAAATCCCTATGTAGTCACCAGGTTTCCTAACTTGACCAACTCAGTTTCTTTGTATCACATGTATCGACACGAAGGTACTTGATGTTTAGATCTGATGAGAGATTAAAGGAAATATATGTCATTAGATATTGTAAGGCTTGTAATATTTTCGTTATACTTATGTTTCTATATTGACGATGACATCTCGAAATTATTAATGAATTGTGTAATAACATTATCATGTTATTGGGAACAAATTCTGCATTATAATTCTTTAAAAAGGATACTCTTAAATGAAATAAGCATAACTAAGTCGGTCTTTTCTGGCCATGAAAATGGGGATGTCACACACAACATGTGCTATTACCTTGAGAGTTGGAAAAAGCTATGATGGCCGAAGAATGTCAATTAAAGAGGAGGAAGAAAAGGTGTATTAGAGGACGTGTTAATGCAAGTTACAAAATAATTAGAATTAGACCTTTAACCAAAACCGTAGTCATAATACAACTTGCCGACAAGTATTTAGTACACCCAAAAGGTGTATTAGATGAAGTGTTAGTGCAAGCTAATGAACTTATATTTCATGCTGATTTCTATGTCTTGGATATGGGTAATTAAAACACCCCGCAATCTAGTTCCATACTTTTGGGAAGATCCTTCATGAGTACCGCAAATACAAATATAGATATTGTTAATGGTACTTCGTCTATGAAATTCGATGGTGAGGTGATCAACTTTAACATCTTTGAAGCTATGTGTTACCCTAGTGATATTCATTCCTTAAATATCATAAATATTATTAACCCATGTATTAATGATTTTTTTGAGTTGTCTAGCCAAGATGTGCTAACCACCATCTTGAGCAAGCACATTGATGAGACAGGGATCAAAAACTTGGATGGGAAGTATACTTTAGAGGATGAGTTGATTAATGATTAACTCCTTGGAAAATGGGCAAGCTATGAGAGTTAAACCACCCTGCTTGAAGTTCATAAATTCCTACCCAAAAGTTCTTCCTTTTGTAGTAAAACTACCGATACTTGACTTGAAGACCCTTCCCAAACACCTCAAGTATGCCTACCTTGGAAATGAAAGGACACTACTAGTGATAATCTCAACCAAGTTATCAAAAGAGGAAGAAAAAGAGTTGGTTGGCACTTTGAAAAGGTGAAAGGAATCCATCGGTTGGACCATAGCAGATATAAAGGGGTTGACTGCATCATTATGTATGCAAAAGATATTGATGGAAGAGGATTTTAAGCAAACCCGTGAAGCTCAAATGAGACTAAACCCACCCATCGTGGAGGTAGTAAAGAAGGAGATTATCAAACTCTTCAATGTAGGTGTAATTTATCCCATTTCTGATAGTAAATGGGTAATTCCCATGCTTGTTGTCCCAAAAATGGCTGGAGTTACATTTGTCAAAAACTTCGAAGGGATTTGGTACCCATCTATGTGCAAAACGAGTGGAAAGTTTGTATAGATTATAGGAAGTTGAATGCTTCCACATGTAAAGACCATTTCCCTTTGGCATTCATTGATCAAATGCTTGAAAGATTGGTTGGGAAGTCCCACTATTGCTGCCTTGATGGTTTTTATGATTTTTATCAAATTTCGTTTGCCCCAGAAGACCAAGAGAAAACCACATTTATGTGTCCCTTTGGTACTTTCACATATAGACGCATGTCCTTTGGTTTGTGTAATGTACCCATGATCTTTCAAAAATGCATGGCGAGCATTTTTTCACAATATGTTGAAAATATCATAGAGGTTTTCATGGATGACTTTATAGTATATGGAGACTCTTTTGATAAATGTTTACAAAATCTTACAAATGTGCATTCACACAAACCTAGTAGTTAATTATGAAAAAATGTCATTTTATGGTTGACAAAGGCTTGATATTTGGACATGTAGTGTCACAAAAAGGCTTAGAAGCTAACAATGCCAAAATCGATGTCATTAAGAGTTTATCATACCCAATAAATGTTCGGTAAATGCGTTCTTTTTTGGTTATGCAAGTTTTTATCGGTGTTTCATCAAAGACTTTTCCAAAATCATGGTGCCCATGTGCCAACTTCTACAAAAAGGGATCGAGTTTGATTTTAATAATGCATGTAAAAATGCATTTGATCGTTTAAAGAACTTGTTCACATCCACCCCCATCAGTCAACCACCGAATTGGGATCTCCCATTCGAAATTATGTATGATGCTGGTAATATCGTAGTTAGGGCGGTTTTGGGACAAAATATGGATCGGGATCATCACGTCATCTATTACATATCCAAGACTCTTGATAGTGCATAAAGCAACTACACCACAACTAGAAAAAGAATTGTTTGATATTGTTTTTGCACTAGAGAAGTTCCATCTGTATCTCCTAGGAACCAAATTCATCATCTACTCAAACCATGTTGCAATAAAGCGTTTGTTGATTAAGAAAGATTCAAATCTGAGATTAAGATGGTGGATATTGATATTACAAGAGTTCAACATCGAGATTAAGGGCAAAAGTGGAAAGGAGAACCAAATTTGCGAGTGCTACAATGACCCACGCATCAAATATTTCACAAACTAAGATAGGGGTAAGGGTCATTTGATTCTTAGAACCTATGGACCCATATTTTTTGAACTTATCACAATGTGCACATAACACAAAGGCATCATGAAATATGGTAGGCAAATAAAATCCGCTATCTAATACCTTTCTAGTTATCATTTGAGGTCCAAAGTAACCTCCACAAGCATAGGAATGACGAAATGATTGTACCTCATGTTGATCAACACACACTTAGATCATTTGATTCACACAATACTTCTAAAGGTATGGCTCATCATATATGTACCTCTTTGCCTCCCTGATCTTATCTTTTTGCCAACACGTAAATTCTGAGGGAAATTTGTTTGTGACCATGTAATTGGCAATATCTGCGTACTATGTTGCTTCTTTGGTAGCAAACAAATGCTCATCCAAGAATGTTTCACATATTGGTTTCGCATTTGCGGGTGATACGATGCGGATAAGGTGATCTACAACCAAGTTCTCCTTTCCACTTTTGTCCTTGATCTCGATGTCGAACTCTTGCAATAGCAACATTCACCATATTAATCGCATATTTGAATTCTTCTTAGTCAATAAATGCTTTATTGAAGTATGGTCCGAGTAGATGATGACTTTGGTTCCAAGGAGATATTAGTGGAACTTCTCTAGTGTAAAAACAATATCAAGCCATTATTTTTCTATTGTGATGTTATTATTTTGTGCACTATCAAGGGTCTTGGATGCGTAATAAATGATGTGATGAGCCTGATCAACCTTTTGTCTCAAAATTGTCCCAACTGTGGTATTACTAGCATCACACATAATTTCGAATGGGAGATCCTAATTCAATGGATGAATGATGAGGGTAGATGTGAATAAGTCCTTCAAATGGTCAAATGCATATTTACATGCATTATTAAAATCGAACTCAACCTTTTTGTAGAAATCGGCACATCGGAACCATGATTTTGGAAAAGTCTTTGATGAAACGCTTATAAAAACCTGAATGACCAAGAAAATAACGCACTTCCCGAACATTTGTCGGGTATGGTAAACTCTCAATGACATTGAAATTGGACTTGCCAACTTCTAAGCCTTTTAATGACACTACATGTCCAAGTATCAAATCCTTGTCAACCATAAAATGACATTTTTCATAATTAAGTACTAGGTTTGTGTCATTGCACATTTGTAAAATTTTTGTGAGGTTTTGTAAACATTTATCAGAAGAGTCTCCATATACTATGAAATCATCTATGAAAACCTCTTATATTTTCAACATATTCTGAAAAATATGTTTATCATGCATCTTTGAATGGTCGTGGTGCATTGCACAAACCAAAGGGCATGCGTCTATACGCGAAAGTTTCAAAGAGACATGTAAATGTGGCTTTCTCGTGGTCTTTCGAGGCAACTGGAATTTGATGAAAACTATGAAAATCATCAAGGTAGCAATAGTGGGACATCCCAACCAATATTCCAAGCATTTGATCAATGAATGGCAAAGAGAAGTGGTCTTTATTGGTGGAAGCATTCAACTTCCTATAATTGATACAAAACCTTTACTCGTTTTGCACATGGGTGGGCACCAAATCCCTTTCGGAGCTTTTGACAACTGTAACTCCAGTCTTTTTTGGGACAACTTGCACGAGACTTACCCGTTTACTATAAGAAATGGGATAGATTACACTTGCATTCAAGAGTTTCATGATCTCCTTCTATACCACCTCCATCCTGGGTGGGTTTAGTAACCTTTGAATTTCACGGCTTGGCTTCAAATCCTCTTCCATCAATATCTTGTGCATGCATAATGATTGACTCAAGCCCTTTATGTCTGCTATGGTCCAACTGATGGCTTCCTTTTACTTTTTCAAAGTGTCAACCAACTCTTTTTCTTCCTCTTTTGATAGCTTGGTTGAGATTGTCACTGGTAATGTCCCTTAATTTCCAAGGTAGGCATACTTGAGATGTTCAGGAAAGGTCTTCAAGTTAAGTATAAGTGGTTGTACTATGAAAAAAAGAAGTTTTGGGTCAGAATTTGTGAGCTTCATGGTGAGTGGTTCAACTCTCATAGTTTTCCCTTTTTCCAAAGAGTTAATCATTTAAATCAACTCATCTTCTAAAGTGTACTTCTCAGCCAAGTTTTTGATCCATGTCTCATCAATGTGCTTGCTCAAGATGGTGGTTAACACATCTTGGCTAGACAACTCAAAACAATCATTAGTACATGGGTCAACAACATCTATGACGTTTAAGAAATGAATATCACTAGGATAACACATAGCTTCAAAGATGTTAAATTTGATCACCTCACCATTGAATTCCATAGACAAAGTACCATTAGCAACATCTAGCTTTGTATTTTTGGTACTCGTGAAGGGTCTTCCCAAAAGTATGGAACATAATTATGTGGTGTTTTAATCAACCATATCCAAGACATAGAAATCAGCAGGAAATACAAGTTCATTAACTTGCACTAACACGTTCTCTAATACACATTTTGGGTGTATTCAAGATCGGTCGACAAGTTGTATTATGACTTCGGTTTTGGTTAAAGGTCAAATTCCCATTGTTTTGTAACATAAATAAGTCAACACATTAATTCATGCCCTCAAGATCTAACATAACACGTGGCACAAAAATATTACCAATTTTACAAGGAACCGTGAATACACTCGGGTCCTTGCATTTCTTGGGTAACTGTTTTTGTAACACCACTGACACATTTTTCCTTACTTTTACTGTTTGATTTCCTTTAAATTTTTTCTTAGATGTGAAAAGTTCATTAATGAACTTAGCATATCTAGGAATGTGTTTAATAGCATCTAAAAGAGGGATGTTTATTTCAAACTTCAGGAACATCACCATGATTTCATCATCTTCTCACTCTCTTTTTGAGCTTGCTAGTCTCGAGGGAAATAAGGTTGGAGTGACTTTCACCTCGGTGTCAATTTTCTTCTTTGGCTTTGAAATGTCTTTGTTTTCATCCTCCTTGACAACTTTCTCTACTTCAATCTCCTTTTCTTCCTCTTCTTCAGTTGACATTCTTGGGTAATCATAGCTTTTTCCACCTCTCAAGGTAATAGCATATGTAATGTGTTTAAGGTTCTTCTCGGTTTGAGATGGTAACTTGCATTATGATTCCATTCTATTTACGATTTGAGCTACTTGTGTCATTTATCTCTCCAAGATTTTTATGCTAGCCTTAGTTTCTTGTTTGAAGCTTTAAGTGCTAGTAGCAAGGCTTTTTACAATGTCTTCCAAGGACATATTAGATGGGCGTGCTTGTTGAGTGTAATAATTCATATCAAAATAAATATATAAAATATATAATCAGATTATATTAATATAAAATAATGATTACTTCAAAGTTAATGAGGCAATTAGAGGCAAATTATGAAGATTAATGTAAAAAATTGTCACTTTCATTGGGGCAGTCAATTCGAGAAAATGAAAGGGGTTCACTAGTTATAGACTTAGGTAGTATATATAGCTTGAGAAATTGAGTGAAAACCCCACAAGAATTTCGGAAATCGCAAAGAATCAAAGGAGAAATAGGGCTTGGAAGTTCTTGAAGAGTTTTTGGAGTTTCTCTTGAAATTAAAGTATTCTGACTCGATTTAAGCTTGATATAGTTGCTTAGATATGTATATATGTATGCTAAACGTGATTTGGTTCAACCTCTTGTCTCAATTCGGTCCAATCAGTAGCAAATTAAGTGGCATAGAGGGATGCTTGGATTAGACTATCCTAGTCTTTCAGGTTCTTATGAACCTAGTGTCTTTAACAAGTGTGAGACTGGTAGTCTCAACAATGGATGGGGGGGAATCTTTATATCCAGGTTTAGTAAGGGGTTCCGTAATCAGAAAGTTTTAGGTAAAATGCAAGTGTAGGTCCTTGGATCGCGAGATATGGATTAAGTACCGAGTTGGTTCTGGTAGGAACTCGCGTTGAGAATCACAGGTGTTTATATGTAAGGTTTTATTTCAATAAAGGTATGAATTAAGGAATATGTACGCCAAGGATATTCGTTGGAGGGTTCAGGATTAAAGGTTGGTTTCAGTTTTGATGGCAGATCAGATTGGTTGTGGTTTGGTTTGGTTCTTTTGTGTGGGTGTTAGGTAATTATGGGGTTTCAGAATCTTCAGTAGCGATATGTTGGTTCGGGAGTTTAGGGAAGCAAGGATTTGTTCGGCACTAGAAATTTCATCTCCCAATTTGTCTCCTGCTGTTCGTTATTCTTGGGAAATGGTTGTCATCAAGATGAGCTTCCCCTTGAAGGAATATTTGTCCCTTGGTCAAGTGAAAGGTTGTCGGCAGCAGAGTTTGGTCGGTGAATCGGTTTTCTAGCAGGATCTTCTGATAGTCATAAGTTAAGAAGTCAGTTTGGGGACAAGTAGAATGGAATTAGCAGTGATACAGTATAGGTGGAGATGTCGTACCCAATTTTGTTGGGGCGAGGTTGGCCACAAGATTATGGGGCGGACCGAGGTGGTTCTTTAGACTACAGAGATGATCCATCAGATCAGGCAGAGATTGCAAACTGCTCAGAGTTGATAGAAGAGCTATATCGACCGACGCCGATATGAGTTGGAGTTTCAAGTCAGCGACATGGTGTTGCTAAATATCTCACCTTGGAAAGGAGTGATTCACTTCAGGAAGAGGTGGAAGTTGGGTCCCCGATATATTGGGCCATTCCAGGTTATTGCCATGGTTGGCAATGTTGCATATAGATTGGATCTTCCGGAGGAGCTTAGTCAGATTCATAGCACTTTCCATGTTTCGCAGCTGCAGAAATGCGTATATGATGAGGATGCAGTGGCACCATTGGATGATATTCATGTTAATGAGCGCCTAAGCTATGTTGAGTGGGCGGTAGCTATTCTGTAAATGAGGGTAAAGGTTTTTCATAACAAGGAAGTACCTTTGTTAAAGGTACGACGGTAGCACCGGAAGGGTTCTGAGTGGACCTGGGAGCCGGAGGCTGAGATGCTAGAGCATTATCCAGATTAGTTCACCACAGCAGGCTTCGAGGATGAAGCCTAGTCTAAGTGGGGGAGAGTTGTAACATCTTGATTCCCAGGTATGATATTTTTTCCTTAAGCATGTTTTTCCTTTTGAACTCGTCGTGTTGGTAGCCTCAACATGGCGTGTTGAAGGACGTCTGGGCCGCGTATTTTCTTGGACCAAAACGATGAGTTGGTGAGGGGGAACTCGATGTGTTGGTGGCTGCACGAGAAACCCTAAATTATAGGGTTTTGCACCCTATATAATCCCCTTAAGTCCTTAGGGTTGGCCTTTTATCAGCCTCCAAACCCTCATATCGACCCTTGTGAACCCTAATTAGCTTTCCCTCTCATATTGTGATCTAGTATGTTGTTTTAGAGTAAAAGAAGAAGGAAGTTGGAATAAGGAAGTAAGGATCTAGCTGTAACGCCTGGTTCCTAGTATGTATTTAACTTGTAAATTATTCATTTTTATAGAGCAACTCGACGAGTTGGAGGCCCCAAACTCGTCGAGTAAAGATGTTCTGGACCGCGCGTTTTGGGTGACCAACTCGACGAGTTGGGAGGTCTCAGCTCGACGAGTTAGCTGGGTAAAATGAAACCCTAATTCCAGGGTTTTGCACCCTATTTAAACACCTTAAACCTTTCATGTTGTCCTCATTTCCCAGCCTCCATTGTCCTAACCCTAAATCTCTAAACCCGAAAGCTACTTTGAGTGATTGTGAGCCTTTTTGGGTGTTTTTGGTGTGTGTTGAAGCCATTGGAAGAAGGAAAAGCTTGAAGGTACAAAAAGGAGCTTGTAGATCCAAAATCCTTGTCTCATCCATGACATTTTTCTAGTATAAAGCTTGAACCTTTCCTTGTGGTTGAGTAGATCTCCTTTTTGGATTATTTTGCTTCGTTTTATCCAAATATCATGGTCCTTGGGAGTTAGACGTCCCAAATGGGTTAACACTTCAGATCCAGGGTCTTGATGGGTCTTCATGGCATAAAAGTGCCAACTTTATGGCCATGGGAGTCCCATGCAACCTCTAGACCATCATTTTGGCCTTTTGGAGCTTCTAATGGTCATGTATGTAGAGAAAGATGGGAATTTAAGTGATCTTTATGTCCCTAGAGTCCAGATCTATGACCTTATGGTCTATCTTGCAGTATTGGTGGTCTTTGGATGAAGACTTTGGCCTTTTGGGTTAGGGTTTGATCTTAGTCTCATTAGGAAGGGTATTAAGGGGTAAAGTTGGAAACTTTACCCTCCTAGAGGCATTTCCAGTGTAGATTTAGAGTATAGGGTGTAGATTTGAAGAATAATGGCTTAATGCATTAAGAAGGGTTAACAGGCTGAAGAATTCGATGAGTTCATAGAGGAACTCGACGAGTTGATTAGAAGTGTCCCGATTTTGTTGTAAAGGACGAACTCAGCGATTTGGAAGAAAACTCGACGATTCAACCCAAGATATCGCGATTCTGTGAGTTATGAAAACTCGCTGAGTTGGAAGATAACTCGACGAGTTGGATCGCAATATCATGATTCTGTGATTCATGAAAACTCGACGAGTTGAAGGGAAAACTCGACGAGTTAAGTCAACTCGGAGCGTTGGCTTTGACTTTAACTTTGACTTGGACCAAAAGTTGACCCTTAAGGGGATGGTGAGTATGAAAGGGTAATTAAGGAAATCTTTTATGTTCAGGGGATTGAATTGGGTTGATATTCGGAGTCGGGGACTGTTTTGCTACTTCTAGTTTTTGAGGTGAGTTACCTTCCCGGTATAAGTGGGTCGAAGGCACCAATATCGGCCCACTAATTATTGTTTACAGTAGAGATGATTGTATATGTGATAATTGTCCGGTATGCCACTATCTGTTGAGGTTTATGTTCTTGTATGCTATGTTATTACGTGGTAATGGTAGGGGTGAAATAGACCCCGTAACCAGTCGAAAGAGACCGAAGGGGTAACCAGCACCCAAATATGCTAGACAATATGTGATTTATGTGCTTATATGCTAGGATATTATGTGGTAGTGATAGGGGTGAAATAGACCCCGTAACCGGTTGAAAGAGACCAAAGGGGTAGGCCAACACCCAGATATGCTAGGCAGTTACCGGTTGAAAAAGACCGAACGGATATGCTAGCACCCTGATATGCTAGGCGGTTATTAGTTGAAAGAGACCGAAGGGTAGGCCAGCATCCTGATATGCTAGGCAATACCGATTGAAAGAGACCGAAGGGGTAGGCCAGCACGCGGATATGCCAGGTAGTATGTTTATTGTATGATATGTGGTATGATGGGGGAACTCACTAAGCTCTATGCTTACGGTTTTTAGTTTTGGTTTTAGGTACTTCTACTTAGAAAGGAAAGGAGCCGACATGATCGCAGCGCATCACACTATGATTTTCCGCACATGAGATCTTTGGGAGATTATACTCTGATATTGTTTTCTTATGACATGTTTTGATTATTGAGATATTGGTTTTGATTATGATACGAGATGACACTATTGATGTTTTCAGACTATTGGTTTTTATAATTACATAATTAAAAATGAAATTTTTGGTCATGAATTTTGGGATGTTACACTAGCAATCAAAGCTCTCATTTTCAGCTTGGCACTCTACTGGACCTTTGTAAGTATGTTAAATCTTGAGTTTTTTTTTCCCTTTTTCTCCTTATTCTTGGATGTCGAAATGGATGGATCTCATAAAGTGTGCAACTTTATGAACCTCCAGGTCAAGGTGACCTTGTAGTGGTTTCGAAAACAATTTGTAAACAATGATGGTTTTTGGGTTGATTAAAAAGTTTAAAATTTTCAAGAATTTTATGGATGTTACAGAACCGTATGTCGTCATTATTACATTATTATTGTATTTAAAACTATAAAATATTCGAATAAAATACAAAAATAAACTTTAAACCAAAAATATCAACAAACATAAGTTTTCAACGTACCAATGTTACTTTTATATAGAATTATTAATAATCCTAAACAAGTAAACATGCTAAACAATCATAAAAGAAAAGTATATATTAACACTTAGCAGAGAAACACTGAACATGCTAAACAATCCTAAACAATCATAAACAAGTAAATGTGATAAACAATCCAAATGCTTTCTGAAAATGATAGGCAATTTATAATTGTTAAATATACAACAAGTCAGGCTTGGCATGAATTGTTAGAAATAGGATATTAACAGATTGTTTGGATTCTTTGAAAGCCGTGATTCACTATCAAATTGAAGTATTTCAATGGCACATATTGAACACTCAATTGGATGAAATTCAGAGATTAGGAAATTAGAGAATATATATGTGAAATGTTCTTAAAGAAGTGTTCCAGAAAATGACCAAAAAACGGCTATATGATTCCTGTATGAAAACTGTCACAAGACAATTACAATCTATCATAAAACTGCCAAAACCTGTCATAAAAACTGATCTTAGGGAAAAGGGTCAAAATGAGTCCATTTTCTAAAAATCGACCCCAGCCAGGGGCTCTGCCCCTCGGACCCCCGTTCGTTTAGGGGCTTCACCCTTAAATAATAGTGTACTTTGAATCTTGAAAACTTGAACAAGTGTGTACTCCTGCACCATCCTAACTTGTTCAATATTTAACAAGATCACTTTTGGTCATCAAATTTAATCCTATTACACTTAAATAATATGGATGGTATTAAATCACCAACATCATTGTTAACTGTACAAAAGCTCTAAATGCTTTCTGATTCTGAAAATTATCCCGACCCTAACACAGGAGCCATATATAGGTGTTTCGTTTTAGTCTATATAAAAGAGAACCTGTGATAGCTTGATAGGAAGTGTCGACTACTTTACCTTTGTATTATGAAAGTGTCGACTGTGGTGGAAATCGGAAGGAATCCTCGCCTAGTCGCCGATGGTGGATCACAAATCGGAGAAATCCTTGCCCTTTGTATCATTGTGATGATGTCAACCAAGGAGAAATTGAAAACATGAGGTACTTTTCTCTTTAGTCGATTCTGTTAGTCGACATTAGGTTTAGAGTTTGGGTTGCAAACGACAATCAGTGGTTCTCTTCGGTCGATACTCGATTGAGATAGTTTTTTCCCGATGATTTTTGAGGGAAAAAAAACCAGTTCTCAAGGTGGTTGAACCGGCCCGGTTGGAGTGGTTGCACCGAGGGTCGAAGAAAACTAGCGGTTTTTCCGGTTTAAGGGACAAACGGTTTTCGGGGGTAAAGAACCGGAACCACGACCGGTTCCCGGTTGAACCGATTCAACATCTGCCGGTCCGGTCCGATTTTCAAAACAATAGATGAGACCTTTTTCACTAAAACACAAAATAAAACTAAAATCCACCTCACATCTCACCCATCCTCTTCTTCCACAAAGCTTTTTGTAGCTCCCATTTATAGAAACCAGCCACCACTCTTCCTCAAACAACTTAAGATTAAACTTTATCATAATCAACTCAAAAGACACTCATTTTTTCTCCATACGAGGTTCATATAAATACACAGGTCTATACGACATCGAAAACTTTGACCAACCAATCAACACATTCAGAAGCGAACTTCTCGTATGAGGTCTGAACTCAAGAATGCCATCAAATATGTGCAGAATAATATATATATATATATATATATATATATATATATATATATATATATATATATATATATATATATATATATATATATATATATATATCATACAACACACCAGGAACAACAATATCAACACCTTTGGATGTAAGAAACAATTTTGGATCCCAATGTTGTCCGACGAGAATATTATGACCGGTCATGAGTGCAGGAAAGTAATTCTCACCAAGGAGAAGGCTCTTAATAGATCGAAGATATACATCAGCGCAAATAAGGTGAAGTTGTTGGATTTGATATTGTTGTTGATGTCGGAAGTGTCGATGACATTGGCGAAGAGATGGTAGCCTCTGTCTCTCAATACACCATGGAAGATCTTAACCAAATCGTTTGCTATATCTATTTGTCAAGAACACGAACCATTGAAGGAAGCGAGAGGGAGCGGGGTATCTTCCCCTCACCCCTAAACCACACTCAGAGTGTGGTATTTCTGGGTGTGTTCCTGCTTCCACTTATTTTTCATTCACCCATACCGTCCGGTACCCATACCGTCCGGTCTAATCTAAGACTTCAACCCTATTATACTCTTGAGCTATATCTTTCATGTCAAATTTTTAATCAACATACTTCATACACCTAGATTAGAAGCTTTTGATTTTATGTTAATTAAATCGTAACATCTTGGATCTACAATAAATAAAATTAGCTGGATTAGAAGCATTTTGATTTTATGTTAATTAAATCGTAACATCTTGGATCTACAATAAATGAAATTAATGGCTAATTTTCCGAAAAAAAATCCATTTCAAAAAGTTCACTGTCGCTATATACTTTAAATTCATGTAATCAGATTCTTTGTTTCTATGGTGATCCACTATCTCCATAATATTTTAATCTAATTCAATTGTAATGCTTTCTGTGAATAAGTCATGGAGACCTAAAGAACAACAACACTAAATATCGGAGTTAACAAATGTTCCGGCAGCTTATCAGTCAAGTTCAAGACCTCGTAGATCTCCATGGCTTTCCTCCTCCTCCATCGCCTCCAGTTGCCCCGCCGTCGTATTTCTTTCATTCTCAACCTCCAACGACACTGCCACCTCCGTCGCCGTCACAACTTCATGACGACAGGTTCTTCTATTTATGCCCTTATTTAATATTCACACATTTATTAAGATCGATTCTAATTTAATGAAAGCCAGGAAATCAAAGAGAGCTCCAAAGGAGCCAAAACGAATCGAAACTTGTGGTTCAAAATCAAACGAGACCATGGAAGAGATCTGGAGATACTTCCCGGACGACCTATACGAGGTTGTCATCGCAAGACTTCCGATCGCCGCATTCTTCCGTTTCCGATCAGTTTGCCGGAACTGGAACTCCTTACTGACTTCCGACGGCTTCACTCGTCAATGTTCTCAATTCCGGCCACCCCAACCTTGGTTTTACACCATAACGCATGAAAACGTCAACTCAGGAGCTATGTACGACCCAGTCTTAAGAAAATGGCACCACCCGATTCTCCCCAAAATACCCACAAACACCATTTTTTTCCCGGTGGCTTCCGCCGGTGGTCTCCTCTGTTTTCTCGACATCGGACATAGAACCTTCTATGTGTGCAACCCTCTAACCAGTTCCTTCAAAGAATTACCCACTAGATCGGCGAAAGTCTGGCAAAGAGTAGCTGTCGGAATGATTAGTGAAAAATCTAGTGGGGCCTATAAGATCATGTGGCTTTCCTCTAATGGCGAGTACGAGGTTTACAATTCCAGAAACGACAGGTGGCAACGCCTAGGAACCATGCCGGAATGTATCAAGCTACCATTATCGTTAAACTTAACTTTACAGGTTGTTGCGGCAGATGGGTGGTTGTATTTTCTAAGGTCGGATCCGGATGGGATAGTGTCGTTTGAAATGGATTCCGGAGTTTGGAAGGAATACCTGATTCCATTCCCGCCGGAGTCGAGGGACCATGCGTTGGCGGAATGTGGAGGACGGATTATGATGGTGGGGGTTGTAACGAAGGGTCCCGCTAGCTGTGTTTGTGTATGGGAGCTTCAGAAGATGACGGTCTTGTGGACGGAGGTTGACAGAATGCCAAATGTTTTGTGCTTGGAGCTGTATGGAAAGCACGTTAAGTTGTCTTGTTTGGGTAACGGAGGATTGGTTATGTTTTCTCTTGAATCCAAAATGACAAATCGATTGATTACTTATGATTTTTTGAAGAAGGAATGGTTGAAGGTAAATGGTTGTGTGCGGAAGGGAGTACGGATTGCCTGTGGGACTGCGTTTCATCCATCCTTAACAGCAATCGCTTGATAATCAATCAAATCGTTACATTTCTTGTATTTTTCATTTCCAGACCATTTTCGACTTTCATTTGTGCATGTTATTAATTATGGTGTGCGAAGATGAAAACAAAAAAAACAAAAAACAAAAAAGTAAAAACCCAAATGGTGTAAATTTCAGCGTTTTGTTTTGTGTGATAAAAAAGAGAATTACAAGTTACAGTTAACAAATGGTTAAATTTTGAGGATCTTCAAGGCATTCCACCAGTTGTAGCTGTCCTGATGATCTGAAACAGAGCTGGATGATTATACAAGAAAAACAAAATTAGAATTAATTTTTTGTTAATGGACAAGTAGAGAGAATGAGTCAAATTTTGAATTTTTGTATGGAGTGAGTGTGAGTCTTACATGATCCAATGACGACAAATATAAAGAAGCCAAGCATAATAGGGCCAACTGGATAGGTATTGCCCTTTTTGGTGGATGTTTCAGGAACTGATCCACGCCTGTTGATGTTCTTATCGAACTTCCCCACCTTCCTTTCAGCAAGACGTTTTGACGTTGTCTTTTAACACAAATATGCAAAAGAAATTAATGATGTTTGTTAGACTTAGACTTGTGTAATCAAAATTGAAATTAACTACCTTCAATTGAAAATTGCAATGACAGGGGATAGTGAGTAGATGGTTATTTTAATTTCTAATGCTGAATATGCTTTCCATTGATGTTTCCAATCTCTACAACTTATTTTATCACATTTTCATTTTTAAAAGTTTATACATTCCAATTTTATTTGGATGTGTTCTTCAAAGGTACACATAATCATCTCAAAAAAAAAAAAATCATGCAATGTTTATCATCAAATTGAGCAAGACAGGTTATGCGAAACTATATCCTTGGTTAATAACTTGAGATCCATAACAACATACTTAACAGAATGTCATAATTCTCACTACTTATGACTCAAAATTTGCTAAAAACACAGAAATTCCTAATTTGATGAGTTGAATTTGATTTTGACTGCAGAAATATGTTATGTAGCAATACCAGTATACACCAGATGGATCCAACCTAATAACATAGACCTTCGTAGGTGGTATCTGAGCGATGTTTTTCCATAATTCATGATAAAATTGGATTGAGAGTTGAAACTCCAAAAAAAAATGGAACCATATCGAAAACAGCACTACAAACGTGATCCTTACATTATATAAATTTTTTTTTTCTAAATTGGATAGTATTACAAGAAGAAAACGAAAATCAAAGCACTAAAGCGATAACACAGAAGAATGTAAGTAGGTTGTTTTGATCTTATAGATAAAAGAATGATGTTGAGTTACGTTATGAATGAAAAAATGCAGAAACTAAGATCCATAACAGCATTACCATGATTGTGTACGGAGATCGGAGAGACACCGGAGAAAATCAGAGTTTATCGCTATTGTTTCCGGTGAGGCTACGACACGGAAGAACTATAATGCTTTGCTTACAAACTTTATCTATGCAGTGCAGGTTTGGTTTTGGACTTTGGTTGCATATTTATTACGTAAATCTTCAGAAAGGGGAGGTTGAAGTTTGGTGTTGACTTTCGAAAGATACAGAGACTAGTATTCTGTATTCCACGTCTAGCGTCCCCATTGGTTTAAACACGTATCTTGACAACGTGTCATACAGCTATTGGATGAAACCGACGTGCGTACGCGTGATTGTAGTAAGTCCGGTCGAACTTGGACGTTTAAGCGTTCAAACCCCACAAAACGTTGTTCCTGTGTCAGGACGGTTGTAGTTTTTCTTTTATTTAAAGTAAAGAACAACCATTATGGCATTATCTTTCACCATTTTATATCATTTTTTTGTTAAAGTTATTATCTTATCAAATTTTTTTTAAAAAAAAGTCCATTATTTTATTATTATTATTATTATTATTATTATTATTATTATTATTATTATTTTTTGTGTGATGGCTAGTTCATTCTGGGAGCATGAAGGTCTACTATATATTTAATCTTGATCAATCGTTCTTTGAATATGAATATATGATCCCCATTAGTATTATTGACCATTTATGTTTGATAAGTTTTAATAAAAAAAATAAACAACGTAATAAAATTAGAAAAGTAATAAAATAGGTTATATATTTCATTTAAAATATATTTTGTATGTTTTCCAAATATTTAAAAAAATAACATATGATTTAAAAAATATTATAAAGTAAAAATAACTAAATAACTAGAAATCTTAAATTTTAGTTATAATAAAAAGACTACATTTATTTAAAAAAAATAAAACTATTCATTTAATTGAAGTTTTATAAATATAAAAAATTTATTAAAGAGTATATAAATAAAAATAATTTATAATTACAAAATATATATCATATCATTTATCAAGCATATATATATATATATATATATATATATATATATATATATATATATATATATTAAAATGTTTTTGACAACTATTGTGTGCATAAATGCACCAATAGGAATTCAGGAAAAAATTAATTCTTAAATAATCAAGATAAGGCTAGATATGTAATTTTGCATATAAAGTAAATAATAACCAAAATTAAATCCTTTGATTGATGGATCAAATCCCTTAAATTAGACCACCGATTCCTCTTTTTTCTCTAAAAATCATTGTCTACACCGCCGGACTCTCTGGATTAGTAGCAGCAAGGCAATTGATTTTTCTAGGGTTTAAAGTCGTGGTCTTCGGTTGATCGTCCTAGAAGCAGAAATTAAAACGAAACTAAGGAGCTGTTCAAATCGGTTCACTTCATCTTCAAGTTCTCCATCGTCATCTTCAGTTGATCGTCCCAGAAGTCATGGAAGAACTGTTCTCCCTTCATCATCGCTTTTGATGCTTAATTCCCCATCTTCTCAGGCAATAACATCGCTTTTGATGCTTAATTCCCCATCTTCTCAGGCAATAACAGTCTGTAATGGTAATCATATGTAATCAATCTTCCTTCTTTTTTTTTTAAGCTTTTGGGCTTTTTATGAAGTTGAATCTACGAAGCACATGAACGAGCGTTTGGTAATGATTGTTAACTACTCAGAATTCGTACAAGTTACAACTAATTGATTCTTGATATGAGTTATGACTACGATGATTTAAATAAAGATTTGTGCATCTGATTTGCCCGCCAAATGTTTGTTAAAATGCTTGAATCAAATATTTCAGCCAATTTTTTTTTTTTAATATTTGAGCTATCATATCTCTCTCATACTAGCTTGGAATGATATGAAATTTGTTTCTGCATATTCTCCTTTGTGTTAGCTCCAAGTTAGGTTCAAAAGTCATTTAAATTTGATTAATATTGGTTTAGTTATAGTCCTTCGAACATGCAATGTTACAGCTGTATTTTTAGCACTCTTTGTTCAGAAACATTTATGATCTTTGAACTGTCATATTTACCGCATTCTAACTTGTAATAAGTTGACCTTTTTCCAAAGTATTGTCCTCTTTGTTAGCTACAATGTAGTCATTGTAATTAGATTAAGTCGATAATTTGGATCAGATGACTCGGGGAATACTTGATCAAGTGAATCGAGTACATTCTGTTAGAATAAATTAAAAGTCTTTAATGTCTAACACATTCTGTTAGAATTATAGTTTTATTCTGTTAGAATATAATGAAAGTTATACTATTTTAAAGTTGATTGTGTTTTTTTTGGATTTAGGCTATGAAGGGGCTGCCATTGATGTGGAAAATGAAGAAAACATGGAGAACGAGAGTATTCTAGCAGAATGCTGTTATTTTTTAAGAATGTTATTCATTTTTGTTGATATTCTTGTAGAATATTTATAATATATTAAAATGTATAAGACTTTTAGTCTGTAAGAATATTTATGAATTTGTATTTAAGTTCAGATGTATAAGAATATATTAGAATGTTTGTTATTTTTCAACATATGATTCAAGAATTTTGTTTTTCATCAATCATATTCTATTAGAATAAAATTCTGAAAGAGTATCATTCTAACAAAAAATATTTTGGTAGAATAAAATCGGTAAAATTTAAATTGAATTAATTAAAAAATTCATATTTTTTTTAAATTAGGAGAATTAATCATCCCTAAAAATCCGAAAATTTCCTTTTATAAATGTAGTTATTTGTCCAAAATACCCTTTTGCTAAAAATTGTGTGATTATATGGTAGATGTTACCCTATTGTAATATCATATACTCTCAAATCATGTCCATTGATTAATTTCATCCGTTGGTTCAGATCTGTGCATTCTGACACACAATACTTAGTAAAAACAAAATAACCTAAGCGTATATATATATATATATATATATATATATATATATATATATATATATATATATATTCAGGTTCATTTGAGATCATTCTAATTTTGTGAGACCAAATCTAAAAATAGTTTTAAAATACAAAATAAAAAGAAAAAATCCAAAAAAAAAATTTAATTATTATTTTCGGAACTTTAATTACCTAAAAAAATTACCGTTTTTTTTTTAAATACATGCAATATATTCTAATAAAATATTACATTGTAAATATTTTAAAATGTTAGAATATTCTATTAGATTTGTCAGATATGTAGAATATTCTAATATTTTAGTAGAATATGTAAAAAATATATTTTTTTATTATTTTTTATTTTTTTTGGTATTTGTTTTTTGGAAAAATAAATTCCGAAAATAATATTTGAAAAAAAATTTCAAAATTTTTTAATTATTTTGTATTTTAAAAATGTTTTTTTATCTACTAAATGAGTGGCTAAGATTGCGCTTCACGATCTTACAAAATTAGGCACTCTCACATAAACCTAACCATATATATATATATATATATATATATATATATATATATATATATATATATATATATATATATGGCTCGGTTATAATGTGGATGGTAAGTATTGTGTGGATGTATGGATTAATATGCACCAAGAGTTTATAATACATATTCTAATTGAATACATATTCTGACGGAATACATATTCTGAATGAATATTTTGAATACTAACAAATTTTTGAACCATGAGTTGAAGAATAACCACATTCCTAAAGAATAACCATCAATTATTAATATTATTGAAGAATCTAAGGTAAAAAAATAAACAAAAAAAAAAATTTATTGTCACATTATATAAAAATACAATGTTATTTTTTGAATTTTTTCCACATTCTATTAGAATATAAGCTTTATAGTGATTCATTCTTGAAAAAAAAATCTTCATTCGATGAGAATAGAATATCATTCATGAAAGAATATTCATTCTTCCACAATGTTCACCACAAGAATGGGGGGTTAGATATGGACCGGAAGTTGGTTCTTGTCTTTTTCCACAAAAACAAACATAACGGATATCTTTTGAGGATGTGAGCTGAACTGATTGACATCCAGGGCATCGCCAATTGAATCCTTGATTTTTCTCTGTAGATAAGTCGATGGAAGTAGGTGCTCTAGCCCACTTGTTGATACAATGTAAATGGAAGATTGAAAAACAGCTTGAACAGGACCAAACAGGGGTAGAACGCCTCACCATATCATAACATATCATGCATTCGATCGTACCTTTTAGAAGTTTGTCTTGAACTTCTTAAACAAGTTGAGGTAAAGCTCCGGTCATGCCTTTTGAACCTCTCTCCTCGCTCCTTTCTTCTATCTCTAGTATGATTTACCCGAGGTATATGATACTGC
The DNA here is from genome assembly GCF_051521515.1 of Lactuca serriola. Classification (NCBI taxonomy): domain Eukaryota; kingdom Viridiplantae; phylum Streptophyta; class Magnoliopsida; order Asterales; family Asteraceae; genus Lactuca; species Lactuca serriola. Next base: position 42,813,356 of record NC_136410.1, read on the forward strand.
TGATGTTGTTGCCTTCTCTGTACCCCAACAGTTCCTCTAATATTAGTTTCCCCACCATTTTGCATATGGAATTGGAGGAACTGCTGACGAGGAATTAGCATCCACTGCAGTGGTGGTGATCGTGGCAGTGGATCCTCTGGGAATCCATTCTTGACGATGAGGAAACCTAGGTCTGTTATCTCTTCTATCACTTCAAACAAGAGAGCTCATATCCACCTATTAAGATTCGTTAGAGTTAGATTCAGACATGTTTGTTTTCAATGTAGATGAGGTATAAATAAAACCTAAAGCAAATCAAAGGAGTCTCAAATGAGTCGATGAAAGGAAAAAAATGAAACCTAAAATTCGGAAATCCAAATTGAAAAACCTAATTTAAAAAACGATTGAACATGTCTAGCAAGGAAATGATAGAACAGTTTACTTGATTGGAAGTTGGAGGCGGGTTTGAAAAAGAAATTGCCGAGATTGAATCGGCTATACAGATAAACAAATGAAGATCGATTGCCAAAATCCAAAATCTTATGAACCAAAGCCGAACATCGATGGAGGAAGGAGGATACGGTTTTGTGGGTGTTGATGGAAGAGGCAATAGGGTTTTAAATAAAGTAATTTGGTCCATATTAATCCCTACATCCACACAATATTTCTTCATCCACATTTGAACATACCTCTCTCTCTCTCTCTCTCTCTCTCTCTATATATATATATATATATATATATATATATATATATATATATATATATATATATATATATATATAAAAGAAAACCATACATCGTATGTCTCAAAATGCCATAATAAATGTATCCAATCAAACTAAAGTTAATATCATATCGAAACATCTGAATAAAATCCCAGGATAAAACTGTAACTGTAGTGTGTGTCATGCCATCAACCCGAGCTCTTCCCCTTTCTAGCGGAAGTACGTGAAACCAAAACTGAAAACCATAAGCACGAATCTTAGTGAGCTCCCCCAATCTACCACATACCATACAATAACATATAAAGCACATATTAGGTCTTGCCTACTGCATCGGACCGAAATCCGGAAACTGCATCGGACCGAAGTCCAGAAACTGACTAAAAATAGTATAGCATGCATAATCATAACTATTAGCATAAACACATATATTGCATATTGCATTGGACCGAAGTCCAGAACACATAACACAAAGACATGCTTGAATCACAAAGACCTCAAGCACAGTGAACTACTGCATCAGACCAAAGTTCGGAACCACTGCTGACTAAACGGGCCGGCATTGTGGCCGTAGACCCGTTCCTACTGGAAGGAAGACTCACCTTGTAACGCTGGCTGCTGAGATGTTAAATCTGAACTGTCTGACTGCTGCTCCGGAACTCCCCGGCTACAAATTCCATAAACACTAAATCAAATACTGATAACTAATCTCAGCGTAAAATGACCATTTTATCCCTGCTATGGTGTGAGTTATAAGCATGGGCCCAAACCCTTAATTTCTTCTATGTCTGTCAATGACTCTCCAGAGGCCCACTAATGACCCAATTTTCTATATTGGGCCCAACTCCCTTTATTGGGCCTTACCCTTGGCCCAACACCTAAACCTGGCCCATATTCACAGACTCCTAATGGCCCTTAAGGCTCAAAGACTCTAACTCCAAAGCACAGTTCTCACCGAGGCCCAATTGCTCAAAGCCCAATCTGGCAGCGTACGCGGGGCGTACCTCTAGGGACACTGAGCATACCGGCTGCTTGCTTGTACGTCATGCGTACCTCCTTGTACGCCCAACGTACAACCCTGTTAAGCTAACTTCCTATTAAGTGCTTAATCCATCGATTTAGAAGCTACAATTATAGATCCACGTCTTATTCTATGTCCCAAGCCATAAAGTTGCTTACTTGATGGCTTGGATGGCTCAAAGAGGCTCAAACTTCAAAAAGCAATATCCTAACTCCATAGAAATGGCTAGATCTCATGCATGGCCTCATGCAAACCTCAAAGATCGAAACCTTATTGCTAAGAAGGTATTTTGAGCCTAAAGGATGGCAATCCCAAGCTCAAAAACGAATCTTCATGATCAAGGTCCAACCTTTGGACCTAAAGATGTCCAAAACTTCAATAACTCTAGATCTAGCATACGAGGAAGAAAGTTCAGTGCTTTATACCTTCTTTTGGTGACAAAGAGTGAGTCTAGTCCATATCTCTGAGCTCAAGCTTCTTCTCCAACCTTTGCTTCCATTCTTCACAACTTCTTCCTCACTAAAAACTCTTACAAAGAGAAAAATCACACAAAAGAGAGAGTAAGGATGTGCTAGGGTTTTCTTGGGGGTGAGGAGACTGGTAATAATCCAGAGGGAGGCTATAATGGGGTTTTAATAGGTCTCAACCCTTAAATTAGGGTTTTCATATCTGCTCACTTACGCTGCGCGTACCTAGTGGTATGCTGCGCGTAAGTGTGCGCGTCCCCGATTCCAACCGCGGTCCGCTACGCCCCGCGTACGTCTTATGGGCGGCCCAAGACTTGGCCCAAGTGCATAAATCCAAATCCAATACTATTTTTCTTCCATACTAGGCCCAACTATAATTTAAGAAAAATTAAATAATTAATACCTCGAGAGACGGACGTTACATATAATCTACTCTTAAACTACTATTTAAATTCACATATCCACGACGAGACTTGTGATGGGTTTTGGACATAAGATCTTTCCTATGTGCACATACAACCCTATAGCTTGGATCTAGGTTTCACTAATTGAACATGCAATATATCCAAGACTTTCATGGCTAGATCTAATGTAAACTAACAATTAAAACATATGAAAACAGATCTAGAATAATACCTTGAGTTACTTGCTTGAAAACCTTCTTCTTCTTGGAGCTTAGAGTCACAAATGTCACTCCTCTAATGGCTTACAAACACCAACTAGCAAGAAGATGATTTGAGAGAGGTGAGGAAGAGGGAAATCGACTCTAGGGTTTCTCCAATCACAAGGTTGGCTGATTTCCACAACCCCAAGGGTCTATTTATACTGTGAGCTCCTAGGGTTTCACCTTAAAACCCTAATTGGATAACTTAGCCTCAAAGCAATCCAAATCCCTTCCTAGATAAGGCCTTGGACGATTTCTAGGTGATCCATATCCCTAAAATCGTCCAACCCTATATCCATAAGGATTATCAGCTCAAAATACAACTTTCACACATTTGACAGTTTATACCCCTTTATTCAATTAATCTCTTTAAGTCACCAAATTAATTCCTAATTAATTTATGACTTGTATTAATCAAATAATATAATTATTCTTTTAACATATTATTCTTATAATATATTAATAATAATATCTCTTCTCTCTAAATCACCCTATCAAGTTGCTATGGTGAAGGCAACCCAAAAGGACCATGCACAACCAGGTCAAGTACTTACCAAATATAGTTACAGCCTTAGACACTAATCCAATAGTCTCCCACTTGGATAAGTCTAGTAACTATAAACGCAAACACAATCTGATTAGCAATCGTAGCTCTCAAAGACGCTGTCAACTCTGATCTTATCAGTAACTTGTCCTTTAGATAAGGGATCGTACAGTCCTCTGTTTTGATATCGTGCAGACAATTTCATGAAACATTGTCATACTTATTGTCTAGCAACTATTTTCTCGATCTCATATTCATTTGACATAGAACTTAATTGAACACATCAATTTAGTCCTGACCAGGCCCGGCACATAAGTCAAATCAAATCATCAAGCGGCCGTGATATCGCTTTTACCCTCTTAGGATAAAAGTAACAGATAAACTTCGACTTATATGCATTTACTTATCGACTAACTAACTATACACAACAATGCATTTTATGACATCAATTTACTGATGCGGTTTCGCATTATCAATGTATAACCAATTAGTAAATAATAAACCATATATCTAGGTTTTAAGACCATATGATATTATCGTCTTGCGATCACTCCAAAGTGATTCCAGCAAGCGCGGGTTTATTCCAATGCTCAAAACTTGTTCATAAGCACTCATGAACGTTGCAGCAAACCTTTGCTATGTCTAATACCATTTAGACAATCTAAATACCAATTCATGACAATCTTCATTCATACCTACTTCCAACATATGAACGATTGTGAACAATTTGAATAATTTGATTATTCTTAATAAACTCAATTATTCTGGAAGTCAAAACATGCAAAGTGAAACAATAGCTAAACAATTAACATAAGACAGTAACATTACTTATAAATAATACTCCTTTATTTAATCATCAAATGTCAATTACATTTATCTATTACATGTTTCTAATACTATCTAATCCAAACTAATATCATCCTTCAGCCCAATACTCCTAGCATGTTGCAAGTGCTTAACCCTGCTCAGTCCCTTCTTAAGCGGATCTGTTGGGTTATCTTCTGATGATATCCTCTTAACCATGAGTTGTCCTTCTTCTACTCGATGTCTAATAAAGTGATATTTTCCGTCGATATGCCGAGATCTACCATGATCCCTCGGTTCCTTAGTCAAGGCAACCGCTCCTTCATTATCATAGAAAATTCCCATGGGCTCCTTTATGGCAGGCACAACTCCAAGATCGCCAATGAAGTTCTTCAACCATATTGCCTCCTTTGACACTTCGCTCGCTGCAATGTACTCTGATTCGCACGTTGAATCAGCTATTGTTTCCTGTTTGGAACTTTTCCAAGTTACTGCTCATCCATTAAGGGTAAAGACCCATCCCGACTGCAAACGGTAGTTGTCCCTGTCGGTCTGGAAACTAGCGTCACTATACCCTCGCACCTTCAAGTCATCACTCCCTCCGAGGACTAGAAACCATTCCTTAGTCCTCCAAAGGTACTTAAGGATGCTCTTGACCGCAATCTAATGTGCTCTACCAGGATTCCCTTGATATCTACTGACCATGATCAAAGCAAAGGCCACATCAGGTCGAGTACAAGTCATAGCGTACATGATCGAGCCAACTGTGGAAGCGTAAGGTACTCGGCTCAACTCAGCTATCTCGGCTTCGGTACTCGCACTTTGAGTCTTACTCAACTTGGTATTACTCTGTATCGGTAGTTCTCCCTTCTTCGATTTTTCCATACTAAAACGTTTTAGTACCTTATCTAAGTAATTATTCTGACTAAGTCCTATTAGTCTCTTACTTCTTTCTCTCACTATCCTTATTCCCAAAATATAGGAAGCCTCTCCGAGGTCCTTCATAGCGAAGCACTTCCCAAGCCAGGACTTTACCTCCTGCAGAGTCAGGATGTCGTTTCCTATGAGCAGTATGTCATCGACATACAAAACGAGAAAGCTAACTATGCTCCCACTGGCTTTGACATATACACATGATTCATCTTCGCTTCGTACAAATCCAAACTCTTTAACTTTCTCATCAAAGAAAAGATTCCATCTGCGAGATGCTTGCTTAAGTCCATAAATGGACTTCTCAAGCTTGCACACTCTATTTGGATGCTTCAGATCGAAAAAACCCTCTGGCTGAGCCATGTAAACATCCTCAACCAACTTCCCATTAAGGAAAGCGGTCTTGACATCCATTTGCCATATCTCATAATCATCAAATGCGGCAATAGCTAGCATCACCCTAATAGATTTTATCTTCGCAACTGGTGAGAAGGTCTCATCATAGTCAACTCCGGGAGTTTGAGTAAAGCCCTTCGCAACCAATCGCGCTTTGTACGTGTACACATTCCCATCCATGTCGGTTTTCTTCTTGAAGATCCATTTGCACCCAACCGTCTTACGTCCGGGCACATTGTCAACCAAATTCTAAACTTGGTTGTCATACATGGACTGAATCTCATTGTCCATTTCCTCTTTCCATTTTGCAGACTCCGGGCCTGTCATGGCTTCCTTATAACAATTAGGTTCATCTAGATTTATTAGTGTACTATCACTAATATACATGTCCCCTTTGGTAGTAATATGAAAACCATACAACTGGGGTTGAACTCTAACTCTTTCGGAACGTCTAAGAGGTAATGACTCGTCAATTGGTTCAACCAGAGTTTCCTCCTCGGGTTGAGCGCCAGCAGTAGAGGTTCCTTCATCATTCGACTCTTGAATCTCTTCAAGATCGATTTTCCTCCCACTATCTCCTTGGCTTATGAGTTCTCTCTCTCGGAAAACCCCTATCCTCTCAACGAAGACTACATTGTCATTCGATCTATAGAAGAGATATCCAAAGGATTTCTGCGGGTAGCTGATGAAAATACATCGCTCACTACGACGTTCGAGCTTGCCATGAGTTTATCGTCTTACGAAAACTTCACAACCCCAAACCTTGATATGTGCCAATGAGGGAGCTTTCCCCGTCCACATCTCGTGAGGTGTTTTGGCAACCTTCTTTGTAGGGACTCGATTAAGGATATGGGCGGCAGTCTCTAAGGCATACCCCCAAAATGAGATAGATAGTGAAGCACGACTCATCATGGAACGAACCATGTCTAACAAGGTTCGATTGCGCCTTTCTGCTACACCATTTAACTGCGGTGTCCTAGGTGGCGTCAATTGTGAAACTATTCCACATTCCTTGAGATAGTCGTGGAATTCAAGACTTAGGTACTCTCCTCCTCGATCAGATCGAAGCATCTTGATTTTCCTACCCAATTGATTCCCCACTTCATTCTTGAACTCTTTGAACTTTTCAAACGTTTCAGACTTGTGCTTGATTAAGTAAATATACCCATATCTACTATAATCATCGGTAAAAGTCACGTAGAAGCGGTTTCCATCCTTTGTGGTGGATCTAAAGGGTCCACATACATCGGTATGTATGAGATCCAATAAACCCTCACCCCTCTCACAAGTGCCAGTGAAGGGTGACTTGGTCATCTTTCCAAGTAAACAAGATTCACACGTGTCATCTTCCCTAAGGTCGAATGACTCCAACACTCCATCCTTTTGGAGTTGGGCTATGCGCTTCTTGTTGACATGTCCAAGACGACAATTCCACAAAGATGCTTTATCCATACTATTGGAAGAATCTATACACAACACATCATTTCCTAGGTTATCTACAACCATAACAGTTTCATAAATTCCATTACAAGGCATTGCTTCAAAGTATAAAACACCATTTAGATAAGCATAAATAGAACCATTCATATTGTTAAACGAATATCTAAATCCTTGTCTAAACAAACCATGAAATGAAATGATGTTTCTTGCCATATCTCGCGAGTAGCAACTATTATTTAAATCTAGACTTAATCCATTACTAAGCACTAAAGAATACACTTCAATCTTGGTGACAGGCGACAATCTTCTGTTTCCCATGATTAGATTTATTCTTCCTTGCTCCACATCTCTATCTCTTCTTAGTCCCTGCAAATCAGAACAAATATGGTAACCACATCCTGTATCAAGAACCCAAGAAATAGTGTGAGATGAATTACTAGATTTAATTGTGTATATACCTGCAAAAGATGGCTTGATCTTTCCATCCTTGATGGCTTGCAGATATTCCGGGCAGCTTCTCTTCCAATGCCCTATTTTGTGGCAATGATGGCACTCTGCCTCCTTCGGGTTAGGGTTGGGCTTAGCGGGACCCAACTACATTATTTACATATTAGAAAAGGGATGCCGTAATCCAATCATGCAAATAATTTGGAGGTAAGTGAATGACGATTCACTAATTCTTCACCACGAAAACATAACCTTAAGTTTTATTGAGAATTCCTAGATTTTAGAGAGTCATTGAACTCTTCAATGGCATGTTTAAATCTCGATATGCCCCTCTAGTTTGTGACTGGGATACCGAGGATCACAAAGCGGGTGTGAATTACCATGCAAATCTACGTGGTGCCTTCATTGTTACTATACAATCATCTATTCGATGTGCCGGTAAACCACACACGCTCCATTGAACTATGATAAACAATGAATCACCCTTTGCCACCTTTGCTTAGAACCAATTAGTGTGCCGGTAAACCACACACGCTCCACTAACTTCTTAGCAAGGGTGCATAGTGCAATTTCATGGGATTGCATCAATTCACTTTTCCTAAAGTAACTAAGATTAAGAATTTTATAAAATAGTTTAGTTACTTTATAGTTTCATTATACTTATTAATGAGGAGAGAGAGTTGCCCTATCCTACCCGTCCGGCTAACGACCCTCCATCGGTCAAGCAAGCGGTGGGTGTGAGTGTACGCCCATTAAGCGCCATTTTATAGGCAGCAACCTTATACCCACCTTATAGACCGACTTTATGAATGAGGCCTACTAACGGTAAGACTAGCATTTTAATTTTACTTATATATTTATTAAGCTCTTAATAATATAATAGTATAGGGTTGAATTTTAAACTTGTAAAACTCTAGGGGTTGAAATTTAAATTCTTCTAAATTAAACTATTAATCACAAAATTCAAATTTCAAAACTTCGGGATATAAATTGAACTTTTCAAACAATAGGGATCAAATAACAAATAATTCAAATTAAACAATTAATTTTATAATTATCTATATTTGACCTAATTAAATTTTAGCCATTAGATAATTACCAAATAATCTTAAATAGTCCAATATTTATCACATAAATAATCAATATTTAAAAGATTTGAAATTATCTATATTTATGTCAAGGATAATCATTAAATTAGGTTAAAATTCGGATTTTTACATAATAAAACGATTTAGGTATCAATCCAAGACAAAACAGCAACAAAATCCCGAGTTATCCTCTGTCTGACGCTTGGACTCGTCGAGTACGGCCAACTCGCCGAGTCCAAACACTGACTCGTCGAGTTGGGTCGACAGAGGGCAAGAAAAAATTATTTTCAGCAAGTAAAACAGTTAAGCATCATATTCAATTGAAACCAATCATGGCTCTGATACCACTGATGGGTTTTGGACATAAGATCTTTCCTATGTGAACATACAACCCTATAGCTTGGATCTAGGTTTCACTAATTGAACATGCAATATATCCAAGACTTTCATGGCTAGATCTAATGTAAACTAACAATTAAAACATATGAAAACAGATCTAGAATAATACCTTGAGTTACTTGCTTGAAAACCTTCTTCTTCTTGGATCTTAGAGTCACAAATGTCACTCCTCTAATGGCTTACAAACACCAACTAGCAAGAAGATGATTTGAGAGAGGTGAGGAAGAAGGAAATCGACTCTAGGGTTTCTCCAATCACAAGGTTGGCCAATTTCCACAACCCCAAGGGTCTATTTATACTGTGAGCTCCTAGGGTTTCACCCTAAAACTCTAATTGGATAACTTAGCCTCAAAGCAATCCAAATCCCTTCCTAGATAAGGCCTTGGACGATTTCTAGGTGATCCATATCCCTAAAATTGTCCAACCCTATATCCATAAGGATTATCAGCTCAAAATACAACTTTCACACATTTGACAGTTTATACCCCTTTATTCAATTAATCTCTTTAAGTCACCAAATTAATTCCTAATTAATTTATGACTTGTATTAATCAAATAATATAATTATTCTTTTAACATATTATTCTTATAATATATTAATAATAATATCTCTTCTCTCTAAATCACCCTATCAAGTTGCTATGGTGAAGGCAACCCAAAAGGACCATGCACAACCAGGTCAAGTACTTACCAAATATACTTACAACCTTAGACACTAATCCAACAACTTGAACCATTAACTTCAAGCAAAAATAGTATATGTGACATCCTCAAATTCACGGTCATTTTAAATTTTTTATTTATGCTTATTTTAAAGTCATAGTATCCCTTTTGAAGAATAATATTGCGGAATTTGTTCCCAGAAAACATGATAATGATATTATCAAAGCATTTCCGAAGAAATGTATTTTATTTATATTAAAACATTGAGATATCAGCGTCAATATATAAACATAAGCATAAACATACCATACATTAATTTACATTAATGATCTGTATCTCCTTTAATCTCTCAGTGTAATGTATCTTCACATCGATACATATGATACAAATAAGTTGAGTGAGTCAGGTTGGGAAACCTGGTGAGTAGATAGGGTTTTCAACCCATAATAATATAATTATTATGTTTAATCATCAAACAATTAACCTAATTGCCCATCCCCATTAACTTCTTTATTCTTAGGTATCTTCCCTAAGAGTCACCTATTCCTCAATATTTATTCCTAAGGATTGTCCTAAGGAATAGGCACAAGGTACATTGCTGCCAGAGTTTATCTAACATGCACTAAGTTCATAGTTGTCGATGTTATCTATTAGATACAGTTGCCAATATTATCCTTTAGGCGCAGCTACTAGGATTATGATGTTATCTATTAGGCATAATTGCAAATATTATCCTTTAGGCGCAACTGTCAGGGTTATGATGTTCTCTATTAGGCACAACTGCCAATATTATCCTTTAGGCGCAACTGCTAGGATTTGTAGAGTACATTTGGCGAACACGTAGTTCAAAAACACTTACAGGCTGTGGCGCAGCTGCCAATAATCATTTATATCATATTTCATCTCTCATCATTCATCTACCTATATTTACCCAATATTCTTATAGGTATAAAAATACATATACATTTTAAATCAAGTAAAATGTGACATCCCCAATTTCTCGGCCAGAAAAGACCGATTTGTTTATGCTTTGTTTTAAAATCAGAGTAATCGTTTAAAGAAAACAGTTGCGGAATTTGTTCCCAAAACAAAGTATGATAAGAATCTATCAAAACTTTTCTTGAAGAAATGTATTTTCATTAAATAACAAAATCTCGGGATGTTATGTTCCGATACAGACCAAAAGCATAAACAGTATAAAATAGACCTTACAACAGTTATTTATAACTACTGATCTATAATCCAAAATCTCTCGTTATGCTAGCCAACTTATGCTCTCGTGCCATAACCTGTAATACAAAGAAAATTGAGAGGGTCGGGCTTGGGAGCCTGGTGAGCATATAGGGTTTTCAACCCATAATAATATAATTATTATATTCAATTATCAAACAATCAACTCAATTACCCATCCCCATTATCTTCTTTACTCTTAAGGTTTTATCCTAAGAATCAACTATCCTTCACTCATTCATTCCTAAGGATAAACCTAAGGGATTGGCACGAAGTCCATTGCTGCCAAAGTTTACCTATCAGGTACTAAGTCCATAGTTACCAACATTTATCTCTCAAGTACTAAATCCATAGCTATCGGGCGCTAACTCCATAGTCACCAAGGTTCACTTAACAGGCGCTAACTCCATAGTCACCAAGTTTTATACAATAGGCGCTTACTCCATAGTCACCAAGGTTTATACAATAGGCGCTAACTCCATAGTCACCAAGGTTTATCTATACGGTACTAAATCCATAGCTACCAAGGTTCTTTGTTAGGCACTAAGACAATAGTTGCCAGGGTTCTTTGTTAGGCACTAAGACAATAGCTGCCAGGGTTCTTTGTTAGGCACTAAGATAATAGCTGTGACAACCCGAAATTTCTATCTTGTACAAGAGATCAATTTAATCAAAGTTAGACTCGTTTTGCTAGCTTTTAGCACTGTTTGGGGTCTATATGAGTGTTCTAAACCTAGTACAATTAAGGTAGGGACCTAGAAATGGGATAACATGATGCATATCAAGCAAAATCGGGCCAAACACTCCAAAACATGGAGTGTGCGGCCGCACATTTGAGTGTACGGCCACACACAGTTGTGTGCGGCCGCACACCCCTCCCAGCCACACACTCCCACCTATATATATATACCACACTTAGTCATTTTGAACACTTTTCCCACTTCTTCAAAGCTAGAACTCGAAATCCTCTCAAGTATCATCCAAATTTTCACTCCAATCTTCAAACAAGTAAGTGATTCATCCCTTGATTGACTATTACATGACCATAACTAGCCTTCCCCTTTGATTTGATCCATGAAAACACCTTTTTGGTGTAGATCTTCAAAAACACCAAGAACACACACTAAGTTTTGGACCCTAATCACCTGTTTCAAGCCTCTATAACGTGTATATACTTGTTATACCTGGTTATATGTTAAGAACACTTGATGGTATGCTTGAAAAACTCGAGTTTATCATCTTCACATAGTGGCCGCACACACCCTTTTTAGGTCCTAAAAGGGCAATGAACTCCATATAAAGCTAGAGCATGAAGTAAGAAACCTTCCTAGAGGAGCCTAAGGCTTTAAAATATGTTTTGGCACACTTCATGGGGAGTGTGCGGCTGCACACACACCATGGCCGCACACCCTGGCCGCACACACACCAATATGGTGTATTTTGACCATACACTCCCTTGTATAGCCATATACCCCTTGTACACAACCATATATGGTTGTAACAATTCAAAATAAGTGTTTACTAGTCCCTAAGGTGGTCCAAGTTCAATAATTAGTTGTTACCAACACTAATTGTATACGTACATATGTCATTATGGTTGCTAGGATTCGTTTGTGCTCGAGTCCGCAATTGACACTCAACTTCCTAAATCGATCTTACAGTCACATCACTCACTAACAGGTGAGTTCATACCCCTTAATTAACCTTTATTATGTTTTTAAATGCTTTTATGGGGGGAATACAAGTTCAATCATACTAGTTATTACATCAATCACATGTGATTAATAACTAGCATACAAATGGAATTACTATGCTTTAAACTGTCTTGTCAACAAAATTGCTTCAAATGATTTCCGAACACCTTTATATGTTAAACTCTTTATAAAACTTAGTTTCAGTTTCCAAATCTTTATTTTCAAAACTCTTTAAACTTATATACTGTCAAATCATGTCCAATACATATATGGTTACATAAGTAAGGTTTGAAGGAGTTAGGACTGATAATATGCTCTATTTCCTGTTCCTTGTTTGGTTGTGGACTTAGAGTCCCCTATTGTTTGTCTGAGTGTCGTTTGATCCTTAGTTATATATCATGTGTATATGTATAGACATAAAAACTTTCCTGTCTTATTTCAATACACCTAGCTATACAAACGATCTTACTAGTAAACTTTAATAGGTATAGTTTGGTGATATACTACTTACTACTTTTAGTACAATGTAACATACAATAAGTCAGTTCATACATGAGTCAATACATACTGTAACAATACTCTACACTATACAACTGAACATACTATAATGAGAGTAAGAGAGAACATACACTAATACATACTATTCATACACATTATATACTACACTAGAGAACTCACTATCATGAGGATCAGGAAATACATTCACTACACTATTACATACACTATATACACACTATGCAATAAATTTGAGGATGTGACAACCCGACACTTTTACACTGTACAATCGATCCATATACCCATATTTCACTTGAATATAGCATCTTTTAGCAGAATTTTGGGTCCGTACGAGTGCTTTAGGTTTAGTATATCTTAGATATGGGCCTTAAGAAGGGTTAGGAAAGGGTGTTGCATCACAAAATCAAGCCAAACATACCAAGAGAGGTGTATGCGGCCGCACACTAGAGTGTGCGGCCAGCCAGCCGCACACCCAACCGCAAACCCCTTCCAACCTTACACCCAACCCTATATATAGTAGAGGACCCCCCCCCCATCCATTCACTTTTGGCTGCACCTTCTCTCTCTCTCTCTCTCTTTACTTTCTCTCTCTAGAAACATCATCCAAGAACACTTAGAAGGCCTCCAAAACGTGAAAAACATCATCTTTCAGCTTGTTATAGAGGTAAAACACTTGAATCTATGCTTAAAACTCATAGTGTTCTTCGTGTTCTTCACCCCTTGAAGGAGTGCGCCCCACACCTGCATTAGGTGGCCGCACACACGCAAAATATCCTCCAAAGTGAGGGTATGGCCTCTGTAATCGATCTAAGACTTAGTTTGACACTTGAAAACCCCTTAAAAATCGACACATAGGACTCAAACAAGGAGTGTACGGTCGCACACTCCTGTGTACGGCCGCACACACCCTCTGTACGACCACACACACCCTCTGTACGGCCGCACACTCCAGTGTGCAGCCTCACACACAAGTCTGGCCGCATTCCCTAGCCGTACACTCACTTTTATGGCCATACACCCACTTTAGTACCCATATTTGGCCTTAACTTGTAAGAATCACTAAGTACGAAACATGGGACACTTAATCCTAATGAAACCAAGTCTTTAGGGTGATTTCCCATCATGTTTTGTCATGAAACATCCTAGCTCTAACTCATATACGTGTCACCATATGATTAATAGGAACCTCTTGTGTTCAGAGCATCCGTTGACATTCAACACTCATATCGATCGCACACTCGAACCCTACGTTAAAAAATGAGTTCATACCCCCTTAATTAACCTTTGAAATGTTTTTTTAAATGCTTTTATTGGGGGGATACAAGTTGAATCCAACAAATTATAGTATCGATCACATGTGATTTGTAACTGGTAATCAAAAAGGATTTCTATACTTTTAACCATTTTACCATTCAAACTACTTTCAATGTTTATCAAAATCATCTTCATGTTAAATTGTTATAAAAACTATTTCCAAACTCTTTTAAACTTCTTATGTTCCTAAAATATATCTACACCAATATATCTATATAAGTAAGACTTGAAGGACTTAGGACTGATAGCTCGCCTTATTTCATGTTCTTGTTTGATTGGGGTCTTAGGGTATATTGTTATCTGTCCGACTGTCGTTGAATTCTTAGTTATATATTGTATGTATTTGTGTTGGATATGAATGTTTTTACTCCGTTCAATACTTTGGTGTATTCAAGACAGACTACAACGCGCTATTTAACTATAATAGGTATAGTTAAGGTTTCATGCTTCTTACTACCATTATTATGATACTTACCATAGTTAGCTCTATTATGAGTCTCTACATGTTAAGTACTATACAAGGAGAATACTATATACTATACAAAAGTAACACTAAATACATAATACCGAGAAGCACACTATATACTAATACAAGAGAAAATACTAAAACAGAATGTGATACACTACCCCTCTATACGGCACTTTACCACGCCTTCACCGTGTAACCATAGTCTCCTGGAGGGAGAGCGGGCTCTACGTGTATAGATCTATACAGGGCGAACACTATCACATCCCGACTGCTAGCTACAGTCCGAGCCGACTAGGCCCAAGGATGATAACAGGTTTGTGACCTGGAGGGTCACTATACATTCGATCGCCTATCTGCATGGTTACATATAAATTCACATTTGGATCATTAAACTAACAAACTAAGTAATAAAGGTAAATTAGACTCCCCGAGATGCATTTTATACTTATTACTACTTAGAGTTTGCAGTTTATTTACCATTCAGTCGGCAGTAAGACTGTTGGAATAATACATTATTTTCCCATTTACTTTGTTCAAATGAAGTCCAAACTATATTTTCATAATTGAGAGTCTAATTTGGGAAAACTTTTACACACTCAAAGGATCAAACCTACAAGTAACCAAGTCTTGGTAGAAGACTACTTTTACTGGAAAATATATGATTTTCTAGAGATTCACACTATTTTCAAACTTGATAACACTTTCACGTTATACAATTGTAAACACTTTTATACAAGCAATGACACTAAATTCTTATGAACTCACCAGCTTTATGCTGATACTCGTTTTCAAAATAACTTGTATTCTCAGGTCAACAATAGACAGGTACTGATGCAACTTTTGAGAAGATGGATCACATACAAGAATCATCTTTTATTTTGTTTATACTTTTGGTGTCTATCAAACTGTACAGAACATGCTTGTATTACAATTATGATATTAATGCAATGGATGTTCTTGCTTGTTTTTTTCTATTATGCATTGTTATGATACTGTACATGACGTCCTCCACCCCAGAATGTATTCCGCCGTTTTCGGTTTTGGGGTGTGATAGATTGGTATCAGAGCTTTGTTTATAGTGAATCAAGTATATCAACCCATAAAAGATATACAAACTATAAACACTTCGGGACTAAAACACTCTGACCAAGAATATATACTTTTAAATACTAAAATATTTAACTAAGTATATATATACATCCATTAATACAAAGGATCAGTATCATACTAGAACATAACAAAAGTATTAAGATTGTTGAACGACACAATTAGGCTTAGAGACATATAGTCAAATTTGGGTGAATGTAGCCTGATCAACTAAATTTTTCCTAGGAATGACTAGCATGTGCCAAAGAGTGATTTTGATGTTGCAACAAGTCTAAAAACTTACCAACACTACCACAAGAACATCTGAACAAGAATACTATAGGAGTATTTTGCACTCTATTAACTACATATGTGAGAACTAAAAGGGTCGTTACTAGTAGGGCAATAGTTGCTAAGTGGATACACCACGGTTACATGTGACTAAGGCGCTATAGACTTAGAATTTGTGACCTTTTCTTCATTTCCTGTTCTTGTTTGATTGTGGACTTAATGTTAGGGTCACTTATTCGAAGGTCTATCCTGCTTCGGTTACATGTAATTGGTATGCACTATGCAAGTATTGGGTCAGCTAGTAACGATCATCTTATAAGTATCCTAGATTAGTACGCCTATTAACCTTTCTTTCCCCATTCTCGCGTAGTTAGCATGACTGGCTTCCACCATCCCGACGATCCGTACTATCCAAATCAAGGCATTGGAGGATGGCTCGAGGAAGAGTCAGATGATGATCACCCGATCCCCTTGGACGATAACCGTGCAGAAGGCTTTTCGGATAGCTCCGACTCCGAACCAGAAGTGAACAACCTACCCCCTGTAGCTCCAAACCCCAACCCCCGTCCAGCATTCCAAGGTCCCACTCCCATGTGGGCAACAACCTTGGATCGATGGAGCGATGAACAGGGTCAACCCTTACCTTTCAACGGAGACCGCAACTTTTACAACATAAGCGAGGGTGGCTCGGCTGATCGAGCCTTACCCGTCATGGTTCGGAGGATTGCTAGGAACGTCGAGCAAGGTCATGCAGCTATCAGCAGAGTTGTGGAAATTGATGCCAACTCTAACCTTAACACTGTCCGTATCCACTAGCTGGAAGAAGCCATGGATAGGACTAGGAGGACCAATGAGGCTCTGCAACAACAGCTAGCTGCATCCCGATCCGAAGTCAGGGAACTCCGAGTGCGTCAGAGAGCACATGAACGACATCTTCAAGAGGTTGTGTGCCAACTGGCTGATCTTAGGGTTCTCCCAAGGGATACCCGTCGCCAGTAGAAGATGTCCACTTATCTCCCTCTTTTGTTTAGGGAATAGCCTTTTCTTTTCTATGCTTGGTAGAGCACTTGTCTGTAAACATTTCTAACTCTGAAAGCACCTTATCTAGACTACTAGACTGCCATCATTTTCCATTATGGTTTGATGTAAGACCTACTGTTAGGTCACTTTTCCCGAACTTATATTACATCATTAATACCGGTAATATTGGCAGTTACCTACTCTGTTGCTATGACTCTATCTGATGGTTGGACTATGTCGATTTAGTCCATGAAACACTCTCATCATATATGCAATTGATTCTTACTACTCTCATCACCTCTATAAACTTTCAGTAAAAGATGCCTCCCCGCAAGCGCCCGAACAGAGGCAGACCTGCGACTCAAACTCCACCTCCACCTCCTCCTCCTCTGAAGTTCGATTTGGTGCTGTTTCAGACAGCTGTAACCGCAGCTGTGACTGCGACTATGGCCCAAATGAATTCTGGCGATGCAAGTGGAGCTTGAATGGGAACCAACTCTAGGCATGGTGAAATCCACCCACGTGCACAGGGGTGCACCTATAAGGATTTCATGAGCTGCAAACCAACATTCTTCAATGGAACCAGAGGGATCATTGCACTGTCCCAATGGATCGAAAGAACCGAAGCCGCCTTCGAAATGTGCTCGTGCCCCGAGGAAAGGAAAATCAAGTTCGCTACTACTACCTTCACTGAAAGGGCCTTGACATGGTGGAATGGCCATGTCAATTCGCTCTCTTTGGTGACTGCCAACGCCATGGGTTGGGACACACTGAAGGACCTTCTGAGAAGGGAGTACTGTCCTAGGGGTGAAATCCAGAAACTCGAGGAGGAACTATGGAACCTCAAAATGAAGGGGACCGACATAGTGGCTTATACGGCCAGGTTCTGAGACCTGGTAGCTATGTTCCCTAACATAATCCCTTCTGAAAGCAAGAAAATTGAATGTTACATCTGGGTTTTAATGCCCCCGTATCGAGGGAACGTTCTATCATCACACCCTACAACCTTTGACAGCACCAAGGAATTGGCCCACAGGTTGATTGATCATGAAGTTCCTTCCACTCCATCAACAACAACTGCCACTGCACCGATCAAGACATCCGACAACAAGAGGAAGCGGTGGGACCGAAAGAAAGGCAAGTCAACTCAATCTTCCTCCAAGAACCAACAAACTGTGGCTGTCCATGCCGCCACTATTCCTACTACCCTTGTACCAGCAAAATCCTATGCTGGAAACCTGCCCAAGTGCCCCTTCCATCATAACGGCTTCTACCGTGAATTGCACTACACTAATTGCGACCGGAAGGGCCATACCACTCGGTTTTGCAAATCTCAACCCAAGCCCATTTCTCAGGTCCCCGGGTCGGGAGTAAGCCAGGCTTGTTATGGCTGTGGCGAGGTTGGGCATTTCAAGAAAAACTGTCTGAAAGCTGGGAATGCAGGAGGAACAGGGAGACTTCTTGCTATTGGCCGCAATGAAGCAGTAGCAGACCCCACAGTAGTCACGGGTACGTTCCTTCTCGATGACTCTTATGCTTGTATCCTATTCGATAGTGGAGCAGAAAGAAGTTTCGTAAACAATAACTTTAAACACTTACTTAAACAATCCACGCAACCATTAGAAGAAACCTTCGTCGTAGAAATGGCTAACGGAAAGACAGAGAACTCTAACGAAATTTACATAGGTTGTACCCTCACGCTAGATAATCATTCGTTCCCAATCGACCTTACACCAGTATCGATCAAGAGTTTCGATGTCATCGTGGGCATGGACTGGTTGAGTCTCCATCATGCCGACATTCGGTGTTTCGACAAAGAAATCCATCAAAATCTACCGAATAACGAAACCTTATTAATCTATGGAGACAAGTCCAGTACGAGTCTGCGTATCATCTCAAGCATACAAGCCCAGAAGTACCTGCGTAAAGAATATCGTGCATTCCTTGCACACGTTGTCGACACGAGCCAGAAAACGAAAGATCTAAAAGACTACCCCGTCGTATGCGACTTCCCCGACGTCTTTCCAGAGGAACTGCCAGGTTTACCTCCCCAACGTCAGGTTGAGTTCAGGATTGACTTAATTCCAGGAGCTACCCCCGTAGCCAAATCGCCCTATCGTCTAGCACCCGCCGAGATGCAAGAACTGTTCGGTCAACTTAACGAGCTGCTCAGCAAGGGCTTTATAAGACCGAGCTTCTCACCTTGGGGAGCACCAGTCTTGTTCATAAAGAAGAAGGACGGATCGTTCTGTATGTTCATCGACTACAGAGAACTCAACAAGATGATGGTCAAAAATCGCTACCCTCTTCCTCGTATAGACGACCTATTCGACCAACTACAAGGGGCGAGTTACTTTTCCAAGATTGATCTTAGGTCCAGGTATCACCAGTTACGAGTACTTGAGGAGGATGTCCCGAAAACAGCCTTCCGAACTTGTTATGGACACTTCGAGTTCATAGTGATGCCGTTCGGACTGACCAACGCGCCCGCGGTATTCATGGATTTAATGAATAGGGTGTGCCATCCTTACCTAGATCAATTCGTCATCGTCTTCATTGATGACATACTTGTCTACTCTCGAAGTAAGGAGGAGCATAACGATCATCTACGACGAGTCCTAGAAACCTTACGATCGGAGAAGCTATACGCAAAGTTCTCTAAGTGTGAATTTTGGATCCGAAGAGTTGAATTCTTGGGGCACGTAGTTAGTGAAGAAGGAATCCACATGGACCCATCCAAGATTAAGGCTATAGAGAACTGGTCAGCACCAAAGACATCTATGGAAATTCGCCAATTTCTAGGCCTCGCTGGCTACTACCGCAGGTTCATTCAGAACTTCTCTCGAATCGCGAAACCCCTTACAACATTGACCCAGAAAGGCGTGGCCTTTGACTGGGGAGAGAAACAAGAGAAGGCATTCCAAACCCTGAAATGAGCCTTATGCACCGCACCGATACTATCCCTTCCTGAGGGGACAGAAGATTTTGTGGTATATTGCGATGCATCCAATGAGGGGCTCGGTTGTGTTCTGATGCAACGAGGAAAGGTCATCGCCTACACCTCAAGATAGCTGAAGACACATGAGGTCAACTACACCACACACGACCTCGAATTAGGAGCGATTGTGTTCGCCCTAAAGATCTGGAGGCACTACCTGTACGGTACGAAGAGCACGATATACACCGATCACAAAAGCCTCCAACACATACTCAACCAGAAGGAGCTTAATATGAGACAACGACGATGGGTCGAGCTACTCAATGATTACGAATGCAAAATTCGTTATCACCCGGGTAAAGCCAATGTAGTAGCAGACGCCCTAAGTCGAAAAGAATATTCTGGTCGAAGGGTCAAATCACTGACAATGACCATCCATTCTCACTTATCCGCACAATTCCGAGAAGCCCAGATGGAAGCCCTAAAACCAGAGAACGTATTAAACAAAGCTTTGAGGGGAATGGATAAGAATCTTGAGATCAGAGGAGACGGAGTTTATTGTTTCATGGACTGGATCTAGACCCCAAATTTTGGTGGTTACAGGGAGGTTGTCATGAACGAAGCTCACAAGACCAAGTACTCCGTTCACCCAGGTTCGGATAAGATGTACCTTGATCTCAAGAAGTTATATTGGTGGCCAAACATGATAGCCGAGATCGCTACCTTTGTGGGCAAGTGTCTGACTTGTGCCAAGGTGAAGGTCGAATATCAGAAGCCCTCAGGTCTGCTCCAACGGCCCGAGATACCTGAGTGGAAATGGGAGATGATTTCTATGGATTTCATTACCAAATTACCCAAATCCCCGAGTGGGTACGATACCATTTGGTTAATTGTCGATCGATTGACGAAATCCGCCCACTTCCTGCCAATCAAAGAAACTTTCAAGATGGAAAGACTCGCATGAATCTACATCCAAGAGATTGTTTGACTGCATGGTGTTCCTATATCTATTATCTCCGATAGGGATAGTAGGTTCACTTTGAGATTCTGGAAATCACTACAAAGCGCCTTAGGAACAAGGTTGGACATGAGTACAGCCTACCATCCGCAGACCGACGGACAAAGTGAGAGGACTATCCAAACTCTGGAAGATATGCTGCGAGCCTGTGTGATCGACTTTGGTAAGGCATGGGATACCCACTTACCCCTTGTCTAGTTTTCCTACAACAAAAGTCATCACACGAGCATCAAGGCAGCTCCGTTCGAAGCCCTCTACAGCCGAAAGTGCAGATCCCCTATGTGTTGGGCTGAGGTGGGTGACACTCAGTTAGCTAAAGGACGATTTCCTGACAGCGCTCTCACAGGTCCGGAAATCATTCGAGAAACGACCGAGAAGATCGTACAAATTCGCGAACGATTAAAAGCCGCTAGAGATCGACAGAAAAGCTACGCAGACAAACGAAAAAAACCTTTGGAATTCCAGGTGGGAGACCGAGTCCTTTTGAAAGTCTCACCCTGGAAGGGCACGATACGCTATGGAAAGCGTGGAAAGCTGAATCCAAGGTACATAGGGCCTTTTAAGATTCTCGCTAGAATCGGCCTCGTAGCTTACAAACTTAACCTACCCCACGAACTCAGTAACATACACCCTACCTTCCACGCCTCGAACTTGAAAAAGTGCCTATCTGACGAGACTCTCGTTATCCCACTCGATGAGATTGAGATCAACGAGAGCCTCAACTTCGTGGAAGAACCTGTAGAGATTATGGATCGAGAGGTCAAACGAACGAAGCAAAGCCGCATCCCTATAGTAAAGGTTCGTTGGACGCCAAACGAGGACCGGAGTTCACTTGGGAGCGCGAGGATCAAATGAAACTTAAATATCCCCATCTTTTTACTCAGTCATCTATACTAACTTAGCTGCTTGAACTATAATTTCGGGACGAAATTCCCTCTAACGGGGGGAGGATGTGACAACCCGACACTTTTACACTGTACAATCGATCCATATACCCATATTTCACTTGAATATAGCATCTTTTAGCAGAATTTTGGGTCCGCACGAGTGCTTTAGGTTTACTATATCTTAGATATGGGCCTTAAGAAGGGTTAGGAAAGGGTGTTGCATCACAAAATCAAGCCAAACATACCAAGAGAGGTGTGTGCGGCCGCACACCCAACCACAAACCCCTTCCAGCCTCACACCCGACCCTATATATGGACCCCCCATCCATTCACTTTTGGTTGCACCTTCTCTCTCTCTTTACTTTCTCTCTCTAGAAACATCATCCAAGAACACTTAGAAGGCCTCCAAAACGTGAAAAACATCATCTTTCAGCTTTTTATATAGGTAAAACACTTGAATCTATGCTTAAAACTCATAGTGTTCTTCGTGTTCTTCACCCCTTGAAGGAGTGCGGCTGCACACCTACATCAGGTGGCCGCACACA
Source organism: Lactuca serriola (assembly GCF_051521515.1). NCBI lineage: Eukaryota > Viridiplantae > Streptophyta > Magnoliopsida > Asterales > Asteraceae > Lactuca > Lactuca serriola. The sequence continues at coordinate 42,835,928 of NC_136410.1, forward strand.
CGCAAAACATCCTCCAAGGTGAGGGTATGGCCTCTGTAATCGATCTAAGACTTAGTTTGACACTTGAAAACCCCACAAAAATCAACACATAGGACTTAAACAAGGAGTGTACAGCCGCACACTCCTGTGTACGGCCACATACACCCTCTGTACGGCCGCACACTCCAGTGTGCAGCCTCACACACAAGTCTGGCCGCATTCCCTAACCGTACTCTCACTTTTATGGCCATACACCCACTTTAGTACCCATATTTGGCCTTAACTTGTAAGAATCACTAAGTACGAAACATGGGACACTTAATCCTAATGAAACCAAGTCTTTAGGGTGATTTCCCATCATGTTTTGTCATGAAACATCCTAGCTCTAACTCATATACGTGTCACCATATGATTAATAGGAACCTCTTGTGTTCAGAGCATCCGTTGACATTCAACACTCATATCGATCGCACACTCGAACCCTACGTTAAACAATGAGTTCATACCCCCTTAATTAACCTTTCAAATGTTTTTTTAAATGCTTTTATGGGGGGGAATACAAGTTGAATCCAACAAATTATAGTATCGATCACATGTGATTTGTAACTGGTAATCAAAAAGGATTTCTATACTTCTAACCGTTTTACCATCCAAACTACTTTCAATGTTTATCAAACTCATCTTCATGTTAAATTGTTATAAAAACTATTTCCAAACTCTTTTAAACTTCTTATGTTCCTAAAATATATCTACACCAATATATCTATATAAGTAAGACTTGAAGGACTTAGGACTGATAGCTTGCCTTATTTCCGGTTCTTGTTTGATTGGGGTCTTAGGGTATATTGTTATCTGTCCGACTGTCGTTGAATTCTTAGTTATATATTGTATGTATTTGTGATGGATATGAATGTTTTCACTCTGTTCAATACTTTGGTGTATTCAAGACAGACTATAACGCGCTATTTAACTACCATTACTATGATACTTACCATAGTTAGCTCTATTATGAGTCTCTACATGTTAAGTATTATACAAGGAGAATACTATATACTATACAAAAGTAACACTAAATACATAATATTGAGAAGCACACTATATACTAATAAAAGAGAACATACTAAAACAGAATGTGATACACTACCCCTCTATACGGCACTTTACCACGCCTTCACCGTGTAACCATAGTCTCCTGGAGGGAGAGCGGGCTCTACGTGTATAGATCTATACAGGGCGAACACTATCACATCCCGACTGCTAGCTACAGTCCGAGCCGACTAGGCCCAAGGATGATAACAGGTTTGTGACCTGGAGGGTCACTATACATTCGATCGCCTATCTGCATGGTTACATATAAATTCACATTTGGATCATTAAACTAACAAACTAAGTAATAAAGGTAAATTAGACTCCCCGAGATGCATTTTATACTTATCACTACTTAGAGTTTGCAGTTTATTTACCATTCAGTCGGCAGTAAGACTGTTGGAATAATACATTATTTTCCCATTTACTTTGTTCAAATGAAGTCCAAACTATATTTTCATAATTGAGAGTCTAATTTGGGAAAACTTTTACACACTCAAAGGATCAAACCTACAAGTAACCAAGTCTTGGTAGAAGACTACTTGTACTGAAAAATATATGATTTTCTAGAGATTCACACTATTTTCAAACTTGATAACACTTTCACGTTATACAATTGTAAACACTTTTATACAAGCAATGACACTAAATTCTTATGAACTCACCAGCTTTATGCTGATACTCGTTTTCAAAATAACTTGTATTCTCAGGTCAACAATAGACAGGTACTGATGCAACATTTGAGAAGATGGAGCACATACAAGACTCATCTTTTATTTTGTTTATACTTTTGGTGTCTATCAAATTGTACAGAACACGCTTGTATTACAATTATGATATTAATGCAATGGATGTTGTTGCTTGTTTTTTACTATTATGCATTGTTATGATACTGTACATGACGTCCTCCACCCTAGAACGTATTCCGCCGTTCTCAATTTTGGGGTGTGACAAAGGCGCTACTTCGGGGCACGACATTTCTGTCATGGCTCGTCTTGTATCCAGAGTCTCCTGAAGGGAGAGCGTGAATTCGTGTATAGATCTTGATGGGATATGGTCCACTGGCATGACCCAGACTACTCTAGCGCGTCAGCCTGGCCTGGCGCTCCTACCAGCCTTGTCTGGCGCTCTCTTGCCAGCCTTGTTGGGGACTCCCTTGCCAACCCTGCTAGGGACTCTCCTGCTGGCTCGGCCAGGCGCTCCCTTTCCAGCCCTGCTGGGGACTCTCCTGCCGACTCGGCCAGGCGCTCCCTTGCCTGACACTCCCTTTCCATCCTCTCTTGGTGCGTGCCCACCAGCCCTGCCTGGGGCGCGTCCGCCAGCCCCGCCCGGCGCCTTCGGGCGGCCTTGCCCAACTCCTTGCTAGTTGGGCCTGAATGGGGCTTGGCCCAAGGCCTGACCTAATTGTCCCCTATATAATGAACAATTCCTCCTCCATGGAGGGGGACCTTTCCCTAGACTCTCCCCCAAATGGTTCAGCCACCACTAGATTTCCCCATGGCTCAGCCGCCACTTCACTCCGGCTGGGTGTCTCAGCCGCCACCCGCCGCTGTCAGCCACCAGCACCAAGATGGTTCTCTCCAGCTATGGAGAACCATCTCAGATCTTCTAGCTGATCTAACTTGACCATCGGAGCCCGCTCCCGGGGCACAGTCCTTGGGGCGGCTCTAACGCGTCTCTCTGATTGTGACTAGCAGATCTTCGCCGCAGCAGAAGACCAGAAGACTCGCCGGAGGTCTAGGTTCCATCATTTGGCGCCATCCCGGATTCGAGCAAGTAGCAAAAGCCTCAGTTGGTTCCAAGCTCGTTTTTCTCTCAGATCTGAACAAATCTGTTGTACTTCACATTAGGTTTTTCTCAGATCTGTTCATTTCTAGCACCATTTGCCTCAGATTCGTTTGGCTTTTGCCAAGATCTATTCAGATCAACTTTGGTTCTTGACAAGATCTTCTCAGATTTGTTTAACCATCATTCAGATCTTTAGATTTGCTTGCTTTTTCGTTCAGATCTCTTGATCTGTTGAGTTTCTCTCGCTCAAATCTTAAGGTCTACTTCATTTTCAGTTCAAGATCTTTATATCTGATTTCGTTTTTAAGTTTAGACCTCAAGATTTGTTCAGTTTTTAGCTCATATGAGCATTCACGAAGTTTGCAAAGACATTTTGGATCTGCCTTGTTTTTTGCTCAGATGTCTAGATATGTTTTGTTTTAGTTCATCTGAGCAACTCTCAAGTCTTTAAAGACTTTATCAGATCTTATTTTCGTATATGTCTTGATGTGTTCTTCAGCAAGTCATGAAGAATGAAACTCTTATGAGTTTTTAACCCATTTTCGTTTTTTATTTTGGTGTTTTATCAAACAACTTGAGAAGAAGAGAAATTATTTGTGGTTATTTACCTTCATTCAAGTTGGTGTTTCCTTTGGAGGCTTCAAAAAAGAAAAACGAAAATTTATGAGATCTGTTTTCTTTTTCATATTTCAATGGCTCTTTGAGCAAGATGAAGGGAAAAGAAACTTTATAAGAAGAAACTTTGTCAAATCCGTTTTTTATTTATTTTTTGGGGTTCTTCCCCAATAAGTTGAGAAGAAAAGAAGTGTTTTATAAGTTTTATCACATCTCTTGTTCATGCATTATCTGAAGATCCTCCTCTAGCTGTGCATTTCTTCGTACATTCTTACCCACTGTAAAAATTATTTGTACATACAGCCATTTGTCTTGTACATTTTACAAAACCTTCAGAGAAAAAAAGAGAAGGGATGAGAAGTTTTGATAGGTTTTAACCCACCTATACTTTACACATTTCTAGAAAACATTTTTTAGTTTATGATTTATACTACAAGTTTACTTAAGTTATGTTGCTGTGATTTTTATATGTTTCAAAACCAGTTAAACTATATTTTAAACCATATTTTTTACCTCAAGGTTTTACCCTATTATTTTCTAAGTTTACTGGTTAGTCAATACAAAAAAGAAGAATAAAAAAAATGGGATGTAGAGATGAATGGACGCAAGAAGGTAACTAATAAAAAACAAAGGAAAGTATATCAAATGCAGATATAGCACAAAGAGAAACTCAAATACAACATACAGTTGTTGTTGTCCTTTCATAGCTAACAAAAGGGGGGGGGGGGGGAAAGGTGCATAGTGCACCAAACAGATGATAGAGCTGTCAATAGTAAAAAACAAAAGCATTCTCGGGTGGGACCCGCTTGGTCTAATTCTCGACATACAATAAAGTCAAATATAGGTGGCCCCACCGTGTTCATCTCTTCCAAACAGTCTTCAGTTGACGATCTCCTACAACACTGCTGTCTTTTCCGGTCAACACCACCGGTCCCCTTCAATCACAACCACCGCTGCTCCACAATGCATGTCGGACTCCGACGACTAGAACCCAGTCGCCATCACCGGTCAATCTCATCACCATCAATTATCGCTATCATCAGGGGGGAGAAGGGTGACACCATCGGATCACCATCGAGACTAGGGTCTTTTTCTTCATCGATTCGCTGCCGCTGGGCGGCAGCCGCTTCTCCACAACTTGGCACGTCAGACTCCGACGACCGGAACCCGATCGCTATCTTTGCTCACCCCTACTGCATCCCCCTGCTGGTCGAAGAACTCCGGTCGCTTAAAGTTGCTCCCTGTTGGAGCACCTGCTATCGCCAATGCCTTCGATGGTGACCCAGCAAGCTGGCATCGCTGCCTGGAGGAGCAACGAAAACCAAGGCACCACCGGTATCGATCCTTGATGGTGACCCAACTTCTCGGTCCGCCGCTGTCAATTAAAACAGGAGCGACAATGATTGTTAGTCTTGCACCGTTCGGCGGCCATCTGCATAGCATACATTCGCCGGATCGACGTTGACAGGAGCCACAGACTCCGATACTCGACCTCAATTCCTTGATCCATCACCAGCGACCAGATTCAGGGTACCTTCGTTCACCGCTCTCTGTTCCGACCTCCTTTCCCCCCGTTGCCCTCCAGCGACGAACCATGGACAGTTGCATCTGGTAGGATGCATCCTTTGCTCAGTTTCTGTGACGGCGGGTACCAATCAACTGGTCCTTTTTTCCGAATCATAACAAAATATGGGGCGTTCCCTAAATCAGTTTTGGGCTGATTATTCAAATGGGCTCCTGAACATGTTATTGAGGCCATAGTTCGAAAATGGGTCAATATTTAATTTGGACTCCTTTTACATTGGTCTTTATTTTGGGTTGGATCAAAAACTTAATGGGCTAATAACCTATAAATGGTCTAACATTTATTGGGCTGTTTTTCTCATATGATCTCATATCATTGGGCTGCCATAATTCATTTATGTTCTTGGGCTATTTCACCAACAGAAAATACCCAATTTTACAAGGAAAAAAAGGAGGGGGAGAAGAGTAGTATGATACTACTACTAGCGAGCTATTTCGAAATAGCCATCAACAATTGTGCTGCGCGGCTATCAGCAGCCGTGTTGACCAATCCCGGGAAATCTCGCTAATCAGCTCTCACCACTCATGTTGACCGACACTCGCTAGTCTCGCTGCTTAGCCCTCAGCAGTTGCACAGACTAACTCTCAGTAGCGATGTGGCCCAGCTCAGCAGCTATAAAGCCTAGCCATCAGTAGTTACGTTGTTGGACTAGCAGTCGCGCTGCCTAGCTCTCGGCAGCCGCACTAACCAGTTTTTGTTAGTACTTGGGTTACTTAGCTTTTCTCAGTAGTTGTGTCGCCCAATTTCCTGCAACTATGCATCCATTGTTCCCATTTATCGCCTCTCCTAAGAAAAGGGAGGGGGGAGTAGGGTTGGTACGACACTATGTAGAAGTGATTTGTATTCCCAAGGGGAAGAGTTAAAGTACATGCAATATGCATGATGGTGCATCCCCGAGGTGACGTTGGTATTCCGGATCGAAAAAGCAGCCCCGTGGTTCAACCCTCGATAGTCTCGTTGCCTAACTTTCAGTGGTCGTGTTGCCTACCTATCACTAGCAGCTCGCTCCCCAGACCTTAGCGGCCTTGCTGACCAGTTCTTGACGGCGGTCTCACTACGCACCACTTGATGGTAACTACACTATCAAGCTCTATGAAGCACCGCCACATAGCTCTCCACAAACAGCCAAGACAGCGAGGCATCATTTATTAGTACGGCTAGCGATGTAGCAAAGCATCAGGTACCATTCCGCTTTAAGTCAAACTGGTCACACGAGCTAGACACATAGATTGTAGGGTGCTACGCCCAGTCATGCGAGGTTCAGTACCCTCGCCTCGAGCCGCCTGGCTTCTCAGCCCGACTCCATTATAGCGGCAAGCTCCGCATGCGAGGTTTAGTACCCTCGCCTCGAGTCGCCTGGTTTCTCAGCCCGACTCCATTATAGAGGCAAGCTCCGCATGCGAGGCTCAGCACCCTCGCCTCGAGTCGCCTGGCGTCTCAGCCCGACTCCATTCTAGCGGCAAGCTCCGCATGCGAGGTTTAGTACCCTCGCCTCAAGTCGCCTGGCTTCCTAGCCCGACTCCATTCTAGTGGCAAGCTCCGCATGCGAAGTTTAGTACCCTCGCCTCGAGTCGCCTGGCTTCTCAGCCCGACTCCATTATAGCGGCAAGCTCCACATGCGAGGTTTAGTACCCTCGCCTCTAGTCGCCTGGCTTCTCAGCTCGACTCCATTATAGCGGCAAGCTCCGCATGCGAGGTTCAGCACCCTCGCCTCGAGTCGCCTGGCTTTCTCAGCCCGACTCCATTGTAGCGGCAAGCTCCGCATGCGAGGTTCAGTTCCCTCGCCTCGAGTCGCCTGGCTTCTCATCCCGACTCCGTTATAGCGACACGCTCCGCATGCGAGGTTCAGTACCCTCGCCTCGAGTCGCCTAGCTTCTCAGCCCGACTCCATTATAGCAGCAAGCTCCGCATGCGAGGTTCAGTACCCTCGCCTCGAGTCGCCTGGCTTCTCAGCCCGACTCCGTTATAGCGGCAAGCTCCGCATGCGAGGTTCAATACCCTCGCCTTGAGTTGTCTGGCTTCCCAGCCCGACTCCATTATAGCGGCAAGCTCCATATGCGAGGTTCAATACCCTTTCCTCGAGTCGTCTGGTTTCTTAGCCTGACTCCAGTATAGCAACACGCCCTGACCATTCCACACGATGCTCTTCCGTGTGATTTATCTACAATCACTAGCAGCTAATCCCGATCCATTCCGCGCGATGCTTTCCCGCGTAGCACCTCCATGATCATTGGTTGCTGAGCCCAAGCTATTCTCCTAAGTTGCGCATCACAAGCTTCTTCCACACCATGATCTTGGCGCTTCCTCTCTCACAGTCATCGTGGTTCTCTTGTGCTCGGACGATCGATGAAGTGTTATCCACATTACAACCTGCTATAGTGAGGATACTCTCCGGCAAGAAGGTCATCCTGATAGTGGCCCTGCTACCTACGCTCCCACAACACCTCTGTTTCCTGGCTCTCGGAAATGGTCTCGCTGTGTAACCCTACCTGTAACCTCGTTGCGTACACAACAACACCTCTGTTTCCTAGCTCTCGGAAATGGTCTTGTTGTGTAACCCTACCTGTAGCCTTGTCGCGTACCCCACAGCACCTCTGTTTCCTAGCTCTCGGAAATGGTCTCGCTGTGTAACCCTACCTATAGCCTCACTGCCTATCCCTCAATAATTCCATTGTCTGGCTATCGGAAATAGTCTCACTATGTGACCCTCGCTAGCAACCTAGTCGCCCAGTTCTAGGAATCTTTTCCTCGCCTCCTCTAAGAAAAGGGGGGGGGGATAGGGTTGGGACGCCGCAATGCAGACTATGTAGATGGTTACTGGTGACATCCCATCTCACATGGCTACCACAACAATCACGTCGAACAGTCTCAGGGACTGAATGGCAAGCTTACGCTTCTTAGCTACCCCGATCCGACATCAGTGTCGCGTGACACCCTTTAGCAGCCTTAGTCCGAATGATCGTAGCAATAGTTATGTTGCATCTCACCGACCGGCTCGCACTCCTCTCAATGAAGGAGTATCAAGTAAGCTCAAGCAGCGTTTGGCTCATCGCATAACCCCACGGCTCTCGTGGGTGAGGTTCGGTCATTTCTTTTACTCTTTAATGTATTTGGTGCTTTATCTAGTCTGATCCGATTGTCAGCAACCCAATCGCATCAGACTAGGGGGACTTGACGACGCACAGTTTATATGACTATGTCCAGTCCGATGTCATTGGCCTCGTACCAATAACACCAGACTGGGGGGACTTGATGATATATGGTCCATTAGCATGGCCTAGACTGCCCCAGCGCGCCAGCCTGGCCTGGCATGCTCCTGCCAGTCCTACCAGGGACTCCCTTGCTAGCCTCGTTGGGGACTCTCCTGTTGGTTTATACAGCTTAGTCCAGTCCGATGTCATTGGCTGCGTACCAATACCATTAGACTGGGGGGACCTGATGGGATATGGTCCACTAGCGTGACCCAGACTGCTCTAGCGCGCCAGCCTGGCCTGGCGCGCTCCTGCCAGCCTTGCCTGGCGCTCCCTTGCCAGCCTTGCTGGGGACTCCCTTGCCAGCCCTGCTGGGGACTCTCCTGCCGGCTCGGCCAGGCGCTCCCTTGCCAGCCCTGCTGGGGACTCTCCTTCCGGCTCGGCCAGGCGCTCCCTCGCCTGGCACTCCCTTGCCATCCTCTCTTGGTGCGCGCCCGCCAGCCCTGCTTGGGGCGCGTCCGCCAGCCCCGCCCGGCGCCTCCGGGCAGCCTTGCCCAACTCCTTGCTAGTTGGGCCTGAATGGGGCTTGGCCCAAGGCCTGACCTAATTGTCCCCTATATAATGAACAGTTCCTCCTCCATGGAGGGGGGACCTTTCCCTAGACTCTCCCCCAAGTGGTTCAGCCACCACTAGATTTCCCCATGGCTCAGCCACCACTACACTCCGGCCGGGTGGCTCAGCCGCCACCCGCCGCCGTCAGCCACCAGCACCAAGATGGTTATCTCCAGCTATGGAGAACCATCTCAGATCTTCTAGATGATCTAACTTGACCATCGGAGCCCGCTCCCGGGGCACAGTCCCTAGGGCGGCTCTAACGCGTCTCTCTGATTGTGACTAGCAGATCTCTGCCACAACAGAAGACCAGAAGACTCGTCGGAGGTCTAGGTTCCATCAGATCCATATTGGACTGACCGTCCTACACCTTGCTGCTAGCTACAGTGGGACTTGCAGGTCTTCGGTTGATGAATGTCATAACATCTCGACATCTTCGAGCGTCGTGTTTCACTAGGTCGATCAAGTATGGTTACAATTACATCACATTATACCTTAATTAACAATTGGATTAAGGTAGTTAGTTCAATAATACTTACAATATTATTACACTACAGTACTTCATTATTTTCCCATTACATCTACCTTGTGACCTCCTCACATGAAAGGTAAAGTAAAACTATATTTTTCTAATGATAGTCACGTTTGGGAAAAATACTTACTTTTACAATGGACAAACATACATTACACCTGATGCCTTGGTAGAAGGCTGCTTTTAATGGAAAACATAGGGTTTTCTAGGAAACACAAACAAACACTTACAAACATTTTACATACTCTTACATTCGAATACTTACAAACATTTTCATACAAAAGATGACACTAAATACTTATGAACTCACCAGCTTTAATGCTGATAAACTCTTTCAAAATAACTTGTATTCTCAGGTCATCAGTAGACAGGTACCGAGGCCAGCTTTTGAGAAGATGAAGCATTTACAAGACTCATCTTTTATTTTGATTCATATTTTTGGTGTCTATAACTGTACATAACACACTTATATTAAAATACATTATTAATGCAATGGATGATGTTGTTTGCTTGTTTACTATATTTATGTGTTGTGATACTGTACATGACGTCCTCCGCCCCAGAACGTTTCTGCCGTTCTTGGTTTTGGAGTGTGACAGACTGGTATCAGAGCATTGTTTATAGTGAACTGAGTATATCAAACCATAAAAGATATAGTAACTATAAACACAATGGGATTAAAATACTTTGACCAAGAGTTTATACTTTTAAATAATAAAATATTTAACTAAGTATACATACCTGCATTTATACTAAAATCAGTGTCACTAGGACAGAACAAAAGTATTACGATTGTTGAATGTCACAACAAGAGATTCTGGAGATGTTTGGGTCTATCAAGACCACGCTGATTGAGACATTCGACGAGCGATATGCTTCTCTGACCGAGGCTGCTGCTGCTGCTGCAGCCACCACAGCTGTTACCGCTGCTAGGCCGCATGGGGGTGGCTCGTTGTTGTACCGAGTTCAGTAACACAAAGCCACCAGAGTTTGATGGGACACAGGATCCAATAGCCGCGATGAGGTGGATCTATGACGTTGAGGGATGTTTCTACACTTGTTCTTGTCCGGAACATTTGAGAGTACGGTTCGAGCTGAACCAGCTTCGCTTGGGAGCGAAGGACTGGTGGAAGTTTGTGACGACAGGTTTTACTCCTATAGAGCTTACCAAGGTGACCTGGGAAAGTTTCACCACTATGTTCAGAGACGAGTATGTTCCCCCGGTGGAGAGGGAATTTTTGGCCCAAGATTTCTTGTCCCTCAAGCAGGGGACGGAGTCTGTGACGGTGATCACGCAGATGTTTCATGAGAGGGCGTTGTTTTGCCCTGAGCACGTGTCTACCGAGCAGGCACGCATGAGTCGATATTTGAGCATACTGAGGAGAGACATTCGGGAGTTCGTGGCGAACTCGACATACCGAACATTTGCCGAGCTCCAGGAAAATGCTTAGAAGAGGGAAATTGAGCTAGAGACTCAGGCCAGGGAGGAGGGACAGGCGGCCAGTGTAGTCTCAGCCGGCAGCCAAGCTGGCAAAGCCCATCGATACGAGATCTGGAGGCCAGAAGGGCCGCACTTGTGGGATGTGCAGTAAGGGACATGATGGAGTGTGACATCCCCATTTTTACGGCCACAAAAGACCGATTTTGTTTATGCTTTATAAAAATCAGAGTATCTTTTTTAATAAAAATGTTGCGGAATTTGTTCCCAGAAAACATGATAATCGCGTTATCAAAGCATTTCTAAAGAAATATATTTTTATTCACTTTTAAAACATTTGGGATGTCATCGTCAATACAGAAACATAAGCATAAACAGAACTTACATTTTTATTTACACTAGTGATCTACATCTCTTTTAAATCTCTCAGTGTAATGTCACTTCATATCGACACCTGTGATATAAATAAACTGAGTGGGTCAGGTTGGGAAACCTGGTGATTACATAGGGTTTTCAACCCACAATAATATAATTATTATATTTAAACATCAAATAATCAACCCAATTTCCCTTTCCCATTATCTTATTAAGGATTTACCCTAAAGATCAGCTAACCCTCGTTCATTTATTCATAAGGATCAACCTAAGGAAACAACATGAAGTCCATTGTTGCCAATGACACATTGGTCAAGCGCAGCTGCTAATGTTATCACTTGGGCGCAGCTGCTAGAATTGGGACTTTTTCTATGAGGCGCTTCTGCCGGTATTGACCTTTAAACACTACTGTCATGGTCATAAGGCTCCCTATTAGGCATAGCTACCGATACTGTCCTTAGAGCGCAGCTGCTAGGACGTTTACCGTAGATCTAAAACATCTACGGGTTGTGGCGCAGTTGCCAGTGCTCATCTATAGGGTACTAGGTCCACTGTTGCCAATGTATACCTATAGGGCACTAGGTCTGTACTACTAATGTTCCTCTATTTCAACTTTTATTCCTCATCATTCATCTACCCATGTTTTACCCAACATATTTTGTAGATATAAAATACTTTATACAGTTTACATCATTTAAAACATGTATAAAAATCTTTCACCAGCATAAACAGCAAGTATTCAGACAATATGCACACATAGCACATAATTTATATTAAAATACTTCATATCTATGTGTAAGATGAAAGTAACTATGCACTCACCTGATACGATGGTGACTCGGTACTCGGACAGCACTTCGTTGTCTTAAAACAATTTCCCTCGACGAAACCTAGTATCATTACTACTAGGGTTTAGTCTAATATTCACCAAGACTAATTAATAGTTTCGCTATTGTTACTATTATATAAGCGTTAAACAATACTTATATAACCCATAATAATAGCCCAAGTACTCATTATAAGGTCCTAATAACATTATTATATTGAAACATAAGTTACACTAAAGATAGGGTAGGCATAGCTCACTTACAACGGATTTTTTGCAAAACCGGGCTTCGCTGGAGCAGCGTTCCCGAGCCGAAAGGCTCTTCTTCTCGGAGCCTTCGGGCACTCCGGGGCTTCCGCCTTGTGCTAGGGAGGTTCCCTAGGCTTTTCGGGGGGTTTCGGGGCTAGAGAGAAGTTCTAGAGAGAAAGGGAAGTGAGGGGAGGTGTGAGAATGAATGGAGGGGCGCATCTCTATTAATAGGAGGCTGGAGGGTCACTCACGTCGTGAGTTTTAAGGTTCTCACGTAGTGAGCCAGGCTGTGGCGCAGCCTGGTGCTGACACGTGGCATCGCACATAGGGTGGAAATCAGTCGATTTTCAAAAATTCATAACTTTCGCATACGAGCTCCGTTTTCGACGTTCTTTATATCCACGCGTAGGTAAAAACAAGATCTACAACTTTAATTTAGACTCTGTTGGCTAATTCTCGACCAATCTTAAATTTAACAGTACAAGGAGATTAGACTGCTAAATGACCGCGAAGAATTCGTAACTCCCTCATACGGACTCCGTTTTCATCTGTCTTTTTACCACTGAGTTCCTATTAATGAGATCTTCATCTCTCATTTAGGTCGCGTAAGTCAAAAACCGCTCGAATTAAAATTCGAGTTTCGGGCCGTGCACTGCTATGCCAAATCTTAGAAAAATCATAACTACCTCATACGAAGTCAGATTTGGGCGTTCTTTTTTCTATGTTCTCGGTTTAATGTATACTACAACTCTTATTTAGATCAATAAGGCTAAAAAGTCCTCTATCTTAAATTCACTATTTACGTCTCCCGGTGTCGTGCCGGTTTTGCCGAAAAACTTCGACGGGTCATAACTTCTTCGTTATAACTCGGATTTCGGCGTTCTTTATACGTACGGAAACCTTGAGACATATTCTACAACATGGTTAAGACTATTTATTATAAATAATATTTTGCTGAAAAGTCGTTTTCGACCCCTATTATCTCTAAATTGACTAGCCCGGATCTACAAGCGTTACATGGAGTTTGTCGAGCAGGTGCTTGCTAAAAATGTGGCAAGGAGGGGCATATAGCCAAGGATTGCCCAAAGGTGTGACATCCCCATTTTCACGGTCAGAAAAGACCGATTTTGTTTATGCTTTGTATAAAAATCAGAGTAATATTTTAAATAAAAGTGTTGCGGAATTTGTCCCAAAACAAAATATGATAAAGATTTATCAAAAGCATTTCCGTAGAAATGTATGTCATTTAAAAAGACTCGGGATGTCATGTTCGATATAGATCATAAGCATAAACATTACAGCATAGGCCTTACTACATTATTCCGTATTTACAGGCCTAAAATCCATTACTCTCTCATCCCAAGACATCACATCTATGCTCATGCGCCACTACCTGTAATACAAGAAACTGAGTGGGTCGGGCTTGGGAGCCTGCTGAGCACATAGGGTTTTCAACCTACAATAAATAAGTTATTAGCTTTATCAAACCAAACAAACCCGATTACCCGTTCCCGTTATCCTCACTTTACGTCCCTAAAACATCTAACACAAGGGACCTAGTCTAAGGACTATCATCGGGATGGACACTACTGCTAAGGGGATTCCTCAGCAATAAATGTCCTTAAGGCAACCATGCGGGGGATGGAGTACATCTGTTGAGCACACAATTCAAATAAACATACAGTTCAAATAAACACCTATAGGTTGCGAGCCTGCTAGTGTTCCACTGGACTGTCTAGAATAGTCCGTGGTCGTCATCTATACTCCGCTAGATGACTGGATCATCAATAACATCTATAACGAGCTCTCTCATTATTTTATTTTGTCACACAACAACTATTACATCTACCCATATTTTACCCAACACATTTTGTAGATATAAAATACATATACAGTTTAAATCATTGAAAACATGTATAAAAATGTTCATCCAGCATAGATAGCAAGTATTCAGGTAATATGCACACATAGCACGTAATTTATATAAAATACTTCATATCTATGTGTAAGCTGAAAGTAACTATGCACTCACTTGAAAAGACGGTGAATCCGAACTCGGACAATGCTTCTCTTCTTAAAAATAATTTCCTTCGACGAAACCTACTATTATTACCACTAGAGTTTAGTCTATTATTCGCCGAGACTAATTAATAGTCTAGCTATTATTACTATTATATAAGCGTCAAACAATACTTATATAGCCCATAATAATATCCCAAGTACTTATTATAAGTTCCTAATAACGTTACTATAATTAAATAAACGATATATTAAAAATAGCGTAGGCGTAGCTCACTTACAGTGGGTTTTATAGAAAGCCAGGTTTTGCTTGGAGCAGCATTCCAAATCCGAAAAGCTCTTCTTCTCGGAGCCGTCGAGCACTCCGAGGCTTCCGCCTCGTGCTAGGGAGGTTCCCTAGGCTTTTCGGGGGGTTTCGGGGCTAGAGAGAGGTTCTAGAGAAAGAGTAAAGAGAAGAAAGAATGAGAAAGGTGTGAAGAAAATGAGGGTGGGAGAGGTTCTATTTATAGGGTGAAAATTGGCTGAACTTGGTGCCACATGTCACCATCTAGTGGCAAGACTTGGGGAGAAAGCAATGGCCAAGATTGTGCCACATCACCCATTTTCGCACAGCACACTTCCGACTTCTAAAATCCGTAACTTTCACATACGACCTTCGTTTTTGACGTTCTTTATATCCACACGTAGGTAAAAATAATATCTACAACTTTTATTTTTACTCCGTCGGCTAATTCTCGACCGATCTTAAATTTAACGGTACAAGGAGATTATACTATTAAACGTCCACATAAAATTCATAACTTCTACATACGGACTCTGTTTTCTTCTGTCTTTTTACCTTTGAGTTCCTATTAATGAGATCTTCAACTCTCATTTAGGTCGCGTAAGTCAAAAACCGCTCGAACTAAAATTCAAGTTTCGGGTCGTGCACTGCTAAGCCGAATCTTAGAAAAATCATAATTTCCTCATACGAAGTCGGATTTGGGCGTTCTTTTTATGGATGTTCTCGATTTAACATATACTACAACTTTAGTTTAGTTCACTAAGACTAAAAACTCCTCCATCGTAAATTCACTATTTATGTCTCCCGGTACCGTGACGGTTTTGCCGTAAAACTTCGGCGGGTCATAAGTTCCTCGTTATAACTCGGATTTCGGCGTTCTTTATATCCTCGAAATCCTTGTTTCGACCACTACGACTTTATGTAGAGATATCGGACTTATCTCACACTTTAATTTTGAAGCTTATTTTAATTTGTTATTTATTAAATATTTATAAATACATAATAAGCATAAAAATTCACATAATTCACATAATACTCAAATATTTCATCTTTATTAAAAAAAAGTTACAATAGTTGACCTAGACTTTATGTAGGGAACATCTCCCGTGAATTTCCTCAAATAACACACATGGAAGGTGTTATGAATACCATCGAGTTCTTCGGGCAATTCCAGCTTGTAGGCTTGGTTCCCAATCTTTTGAAGAACTTTGAACGGTCCAATAAACCTTGGACTTAGCTTTCCTCATTTCCCGAATCTTATAAGTCCCTTCCACGGTGAGACTTTTAGCAAAACCGAATCCCCAACTTCGAAGGTCATCGGTCGTCTTTTCTTGTCAGCATAGCTCTTCTGACGATCCTGAGCTGCTAACATCCTTTCCCTAATCACCTTCAGTTTCTCAGCAGTCTCATGGACTATCTCGGGGCCCATAAATTGCTTTTCTCCGGCTTCAAGCCAACAAGACGGCGTACAACACTTATGTCCATACAAGGCTTGATAAGGTGCCATCTTGATGCTCGAGTGGAAACTATTGTTGTACGAAAATTCTACCAGAGGTAAGTGCTCGTCCCAGTTCCCTTGGAACTCGAGGGTACATGCTCTCATCATATCTTCCAGTGTTTGAATCGTTCTTTCGCTCTGTCCATCAGTTTGCAGATGGTAAGCAGTACTCAAACACAACTTTGTACCCAACTCCTCTTGTAGACTCCTCCAAAACCTCGACATGAAACGACTATCACGATATGATACAATCGTAAGAGGAACACCGTGAAGTCTTGCAATTTCCTTCACGTAAGCATTTGCGAGCTTATCCATAGACCACTTCTCGTTGGCTTCTATGAAGTGTGCACTCTTGGTGAAACGATCCACGACCACCCAAATCATGTCGTGTCCGTTCTTTGTCCTGGGTAGTTTAGTCACAAAACCCATGGTGATGTCTTCCCATTTACCCATGGGTACAGGTAAAGGTTCTAAACTCCCATACGGTTTCTGATGTTGTGCCTTAACTCTTGCACATGTTACACACTCGGCCACGTACTTCGCAACATCGAGCTTCATCGTCGGCCACCAGTAGTAGGGTTTTAGGTCCCTATACATTTTAGTGCTACCGGGATGAATCGAGTACATGGTCTTGTGTGCTTCTTCCATCAGAAGATCTCTTATTCCTCCCGTCTTAGGTACCCAAATCCGATCTTGGAATACCTTCAGTCCTCGACTGTTTGTACCGAATACTAACATTTTGCCCAAACGTTCTTCCTTTCGGTCATTCTTCCCTAAAGCTTCTTCTTGGGCTTTCCTGATACTTTCCACAATTGTCGAGACGACTTCGATTCTCAACGCTCTTGGCCTCTTCCTTTCAAGGTTGACTTTCCGACTGAGAGCATCAGCAACAACATTTGCTTTACCAGGGTGGTAAAGTATCTCACAGTCGTAGTCCTTGAGTAACTCTAGCCATCTTCGTTGCCTCATGTTCAATTATTTCTGATTAAAGATATGCTGGAGACCCTTATGATCAGTGAAAAGCTTGCACTTCGTGCCGTAGAGGTAATGCCTCCATATTTTTAAGGCAAATACTACCGCTGCCAACTCCAGATCATGAGTGGGGTAGTTCTTTTCATGTTCTTTCAATTGTCGAGATGCGTATGCTATCACTTTTTCTCTTTGGGTCAGAACACAACCCAACCCGACTCCAGATGCGTCACTGTATACCGCGAAGTCTTCAACTCCATCGGGTAGAGAAAGTATTGGTGCTTCGCATAACTTCCTCTTTAGTTTCTTGAATGTCTCTTCGTGTTTCTCACTCCATGTATACGTAGCTCCTTTATGGGTCAAAGCTGTTAATGGAGCAGCTATCGAAGAAAAGCCTTGGATAAATCGTCGGTAATATCCGGCTAATCCCAGAAAGCTCCGAACCTCCGTGGGACTTTTCAGACGTTCCCACTTCATCACAACCTTGATCTTTGCGGGGTCAACCATTATCCCTCCTTGGTTAACCACGCGACCCAAGAACTGGACTTCTCGTATCCAAAAGTCGCATTTGGAGAACTTAGCGTAAAGCTTCTCCTTCTTTAACACTTCCAACACTTCCCGTAGATGCTTGCCATGCTCCTCCTGGCTTTTCGAGTAGATCAGAATGTCGTCAATGAACACTATCACGGGTTTATCAAGGAATGGTTTACAAACCCTGTTCATCAAATCCATGAATGCTGCGGGAGCATTGGTTAGTCCGAATGACATAACCAAGAACTCGTAGTGTCCATATCTAGTTCTGAATGCAGTCTTCTCAATATCCTGCTCTCTTACCTTCAGCTGATGATATCCTGACCTAAGATCGATCTTTGAGAAGTAGCTCGAACCTTGCAGCTGATCGAATAGGTCATCAATCCTCGGCAATGGATACTTGTTCTTCACTGTTGCCTTATTCAGCTCTCGGTAGTCTATGCACATCCTCATGCTTCCGTCCTTCTTCTTCACGAATAACACCGGAGCTCCCCAGGGTGATGAACTAGGTCGAATGAAACCGTAATCCAACAGCTCCTAGAGTTGCGTCATAAGCTCCTTCATATCCCTTGGTGCTAGTCGGTAAGGTGCCTTTGCTATCAGTGTTGTTCCTGGTAACAAGTCTATACGAAACTCCACTTGTCTATCAGGTGGTAATTCGGGAAAATCTTCGGGAAAGACTTCCAGATAATCACATACGACCGGTATATTTTTCACCTCTTTCTTTTCCTTCTTAGCATCGATTATGAATGCCAAGTATGATGTACATCCTTTGGACAAACATTTTCTGGCTTTCATCAGGGAGATGATTCCAGAATTCACTCTATGTTTGTCCCCGTACACCATAAATGACTCCTTTCCAGGGGGATTAATCCTAACTATCTTCTTTCGGCATAATATCTCGTCATCGTTGGCGCTTAGCCAATCCATACCCAAAACAATGTCGAAACCGTTTAACTCTATTGGTAATAGCTCTTCGTGGAATTCGTTTCCGTTTAGGTCGATGACGATGTTCCTAATACGATCACTAACAGGTACGAATTTGCCACTGGCAACTTCTACAATCAGGGAATTATCTAGTTTTTCTACAGGTAATGCTAATTTCCCACCAAATTTATGCGATACAAAGGAATAGTTGGCTCCGGAATCAAATAGTATATTTGCAGGCAAACCATTTACAAGAAAGGTACCTAAAGCGACGTCTGCTGCCTCCTTCGCAGCCTCTAGCGTCATCTGGAAGGCTCTCGCCTTCGGCTTTGGTGGTATGTTGGGCCTTCCCGCATCTTTCTTCTTTGGGGAATCCTTAGCAATATGCCCTTCTTCACGGCACTCGTAGCACACCCTCTTGTTGATGGTGCACTCATTGACATAGTGCCCCGTTTTCCCACACTTGTAGCAGGTTATTTCCTCGTTACATTTTCCAGAGTGCTTCTTCTTGCACTTCTCGCACCATTTAAATTCATTTCCTCCTCCCCCGAGCTTCTTTGAACCGAACTTGCTCTTCTTTTTGTTGGGTTTAGCAGACCCTTCAAATTTCCTCTTCTCGCCAACCTCAACTTTGCTGGCAGCTCTTCCCTTAATCATATCCTCCACAGACTTGGCAGCCCAGATAGCTGCCTCCAGAGTAGGTGCCTGACGCACTGGCACTGCATACTCCCATGGGAGTCCCTTAGCATACTTGTCGATCTTTGTCAGCTCACTCGGAACAAGACGCAAGGCAAACTCCATCTTTTCTGTGAAGTTGTTCGTGTATTCATCGATTGACATGCTTCCCTTCTTCAGGGTTAGAAACTGGTTCTCTAGCTCGAGCAGGTTTTGAGCTGAGCAGTACTTTCGTTTGAATTGCATCAGAAATTCTGCCCATGTCAGTTGCATGGGCTCATTGGGGCTTAGAGTCTTCCCCAAGGTATTCCACCAACGTACAACGCCTCCTCGAAACTGACGCACTGCAAATGTGGTCTGTTGTTTTCCTCTGCAACCGCATGTCATGAAAGCTAACTCCATCTCCGAGATCCAATCCATGACCCCGATCGAATCTTCCTTTCCAGTGAAAGTCGATGGCTTGCAAGTCAGAAAATCCTTGTACTTGCATCCATTCCTTTCGACTTCGTTATCTTGGTTGTTTTGTCGAACTATTGGTGGGTTGACCTGACCAACGATTCCACTGTAGTTCCCCTCCTCAGTCTGCCCTTCGTTCGACTCGAGTCGTTCGATCTGTATAGTCGCTTCCTCTCGATTTTGCTGGAGCAAACGTCTGGTTTCCTCCATTTGACGATCCAACATCGCCTGGATCATCGCTTGCACTCCGGCCATCGTTATTGGCTCAGCAACAACTTCCACAACCGGTATTTGCTCAATCACTGGGGGTTGGTTTTTGTTTCCATTTGCATTCACGTTTCCGCTACGGGTCCTTGCCATCTTGATCTATACACCGAATAAGGTGAATTTAGATATTTATTTAGGACTGATGTTCAAATCATCCTTATCTCTCCGAAACATTTATATGCTAGTTCTAATATCGTAGTCGTACGTTTAGAATCCTAAACACATAAGGTTTCTAGATCCGGTTGGCAACAGACCATAGATCCGAACAAATAGTAGCATATCAGGCACAAAGCATTTAGCACGTAAAAGCATTTTAGGCATAGTTCCTAAAATAAGCTAGTGCTCACACCTCACAATCATCGCTTAGCATTCTAAGTTTAAGTCTAGAAATCCTACAAATTCCTAGTTCGCTTAAACTAATACTCTGATACCAACTGTGACATCCCCATTTTCACAGTCAGAAAAGACCGATTTTGTTTATGCTTTGTTTAAAAATCAGAGTAATATTTTAAATAAAAGTGTTGCGGAATTTGTCCCAAAACAAAATATGATAAAGATTTATCAAAAGCATTTCCGTAGAAATGTATGTCATTTAAAAAGACTCGGGATGTCATGTTCGATACAGATCATAAGCATAAACATTACAACATAGGCCTTACTACATTATTCCGTATTTACAGGCCTAAAATCCATTACTCTCTCATCCCAAGACATCACATCTATGATCATGCGCCACTACCTGTAATACAAGAAACTGAGTGGGTCGGGCTTGGGAGCCTGCTGAGCACATAGGGTTTTCAACCCACAATAAATAAGTTATTAGCTTTATCAAACCAAACAAACCCGATTACCCATTCCCGTTATCCTCACTTTACGTCCCTAAAACATCTAACACAAGGGACCTAGTCTAACGACTATCATCGGGATGGACACTACTACTAAGGGGATTCCTCAACAATAAATGTCCTTAAGGCAACCATGTGGGGGATGGAGTACATCTGGTGAGCACACAATTCAAATAAACATACAGTTCAAATAAACACCTACAGGTTGCGAGCCTGCTAGTGTTCCACTGGACTGTCTAGAATAGTCCGTGGTCGTCATCTATACTCCGCTAGATGACTGGATCATCAATAACATCTATAACGAGGCCTCTCATTATTTTATTTTGTCACACATCAACTATTACATCTACCCATGTTTTACCCAACACATTTTGTAGATATAAAATACATATACAGTTTAAATCATTGAAAACATGTATAAAAATGTTCATCCAGCATAGATAGCAAGTATTCAGGTAATATGCACACATAGCACGTAATTTATATAAAATACTTCATATCTATGTGTAAGCTGAAAGTAACTATGCACTCACTTGAAAAGGCGGTGAATCCGAACTCGGACAACGCTTCTCTTCTTAAAAATAATTTCCTTCGACTAAACCTACTATTATTACCACTAGAGTTTAGTCTATTATTCGCCGAGACTAATTAATAGTCTAGCTATTATTACTATTATATAAGCGTCAAACAATACTTATATAGCCCATAATAATATCCCAAGTACTTATTATAAGTTCCTAATAACGTTACTATAATTAAATAAACGATATATTAAAAACAGCGTAGGCGTAGCTCACTTACAGCGGGTTTTATAGAAAATTAGGCTTTGCTTGGAGCAGCGTTCCTGAGCCGAAAAGCTCTTCTTCTCGGAGCCGTCAAGCACTCCGAGGCTTCCGCCTCGTGCTAGGGAGGTTCCCTAGGCTTTTCGGGGGGTTTTGGGGCTAGAGAGAGGTTCTAGAGAGAGAGTAAAGAGAAGAAAGAATGAGAAAGGTGTGAAGAAAATGAGGGTGGGAGAGGTTCTATTTATAGGGTGAAAATTGGTTGAACTTGGTGCCACATGTCACCATCTAGTGGCAAGACTTGGGGAGAAAGCAATGACCAAGATTGTGCCACATCACCCATTTTCGCACAGCACACTTCCGACTTCTAAAATCTGTAACATTCACATACGACCTCCGTTTTTGACGTTCTTTATATCCACGCGTAGGTAAAAATAATATCTACAACTTTTATTTTTACTCCGTCGGCTAATTCTCGGCCGATCTTAAATTTAACAGTACAAGGAGATTATACTGTTAAACGTCCGCGTAAAATTCATAACTTCTAAATACGGACTCTGTTTTCTTCTGTCTTTTTACCGTTGAGTTCCTATTAATGAGATCTTCAACTCTCATTTAGGTCGCGTAAGTCAAAAACCGCTCGAACTAAAATTCGAGTTTCGGGTCGTGCACTGCTAAGCCGAATCTTAGAAAAATCATAATTTCCTCATACGAAGTCGGATTTGGGCGTTCTTTTTATGGATGTTCTCGATTTAACATATACTACAACTTTAGTTTAGATCACTAAGGCTAAAAAGTCCTCCCTCGTAAATTCACTATTTACGTCTCCTGGTGCCGTGCTGGTTTTGCCGTAAAACTTCGGCGGGTCATAAGTTCCTCGTTATAACTCGGATTTCGGCGTTCTTTATATCCTCGGAATCCTTGTTTCGACCACTATGACTTTATGTAGAGATATCGTACTTATCTCACACTTTAATTTTGACGCTTATTTTTATCTTTTATTTATTAAATATTTATAAATACATAATAAGCATAAAAATTCACATAATACTCAAATATTTCATCTTTATTAAAAAAAGTTACAATAGTTGACCTAGACTATTACATCGTCGAAAATGCTTAGCCTTGAAAATCGGGCGTTACAAAAGGGGTTCATGGTTTGCTTTCATTGCAACCAGACTGGCCATAGGATGACCGAGTGCCCGCAGTTGATTCAGGGAATAGCACAGGGATTTGTGCCTTCTACCACTCTAGCTACAGAGAGTCTGCCCGTGAAGGCCAAGGCGTCGAAGGCTCGCAACAGAGCCTTCCAGTTGACCGCGGAGGAGGTCCGCGCAACACCTGATGTTGTGGCTGGTATGTGATCTTTTGCTCATTCTTTTGTTTATATATATGGTGATTATATGTGATATGTTTAGGTACTTTTCTTGTGAATTCTGCACCTGCTTTGGTGTTATTTGACTCGGGTGCGAGTCGCTCTTTCATGTCATTAGCGTTTAGTCAGCACATCAGTATCCGACGAGAGGCGTTGAGTCGACCTCTATGAGTTTCTATAGCTGACGAGCGAGCGGTTTTTGATACTGATGAGATTCGAAGATGTGTACTCGAGATCTTCGGTGTTGAGTTTCCGATAGATTTGGTCCCGATTGCGATGGGGGGGGCGTTTGTGTCATTGTGGGCATGGATTAGTTGAGCCGATTTGGAGCTGTTATAGACTGCGAGCGTCAGATGGTGACGATACAAGACCCTAGTGGGGGAGTGCTGACACTATATGGAGAGGGTACCCAATATGAGTCAGCATTTTGCTCGGTTGCCAGAGCGAGACAGAGTCTACAGCAGTGCTGTAGAGGGTTTGTAGCCTTTGTGATGGATACGCGAGTTGCCGCAGAGAGGCCAAGTTCTGTCGGTGAGGTTCCGATAGTGCGAGAGTTTCCGGATGTTTTCCCTAAGGAGTTACCGGGTGTGCCTCCCGAGAGGCAGGTGGAGTTTCGCATCGATTTGGTTCCGGGGGCGGCGCCTATTGCCAAGGCACCCTATTGCCTTGCGCCACCATAGATGCAAGAGTTATCCTCGCAGCTTCAGGAGCTGTTGGGGAAGGGATTCATCCGACCGAGTAGCTCACCGTGGGGAGCGCCGATCCTTTTTGTCAAGAAAAAAGGATGGTTCACACCGGATGTGCATTGATTACCGGGAGTTGAACAAATTGACGGTCAAGAACCGTTATCCGCTACCGAGGATCGATGATATGTTCGATCAGTTGTAGGGAGCATCTTGGTTCTCCAAGATAAACTTGAGGTCTGGATATCACCATATGAGAGTGCGGGATAAGGATATCCAGAAGACGGCGTTTAGGACTCGTTATAGGCATTACGAGTTCGTGGTGATGCCTTTTGAGCTTACCAATGCACCAACAGCGTTCATGGATCTCATGAACCGAGTATGCAGGCCGATGTTGGATCGATCGGTGATTGTGTTCATCGACGATAATCTGGTGTATTCGAGATCCAGAGAGCAACATGAGGAGCATCTGAGGGAGATTATTGGAGTGTTGAGATCGGAGAGGCTTTATGCCAAATTCTCCAAGTGTGATTTCTGATTATGGGAGTTCCAGTTCTTAGGAGACCTCGTTAATCAGAATGGTATATTGGTCGATCCGGCCAAGATTGAGGTTGTTATGAGTTGGGAGGTTCTGAGATCCCCCACTAAGATCAGGAGTTTTCTAGGGTTGGCCAGCTACTATCGGAGATTTATCAGGGATTTCTCCAAGATTGCCGTTCCCCTCACCAGATTGACCCGGAAGGGCGTTGCTTTTACTTGGGGTCCCGAGCAGCAGACCTCGTTTAAGACTCTTCGCCAAAGATTATGCAAAGCCCCGCTGTTAGCCCTTCCGGAGGGAATGGAGGATTTTGTGGTGTACTGTGACGCGTCTATATTAGGGTTGGGTGCGGTGCTTATGCAAAGAGGGCACGTGATAGCATACACATCGAGGCAGCTGAAGCCCCATGAGACGAGGTATCCCACCCACGATTTGGATTTGGGGGTAGTAGTGTTCTCCCTCAAGATATGGCGCCATTATTTGTATGGGGTTCGATGTACCATATACACGGACCACAAGAGTTTGAAGTATCTGATGGATCAACCAAACCTGAACATGCGACGGAGGAGATGGTTGGACGTGGTAAAGGATTATGACTGTGAGATCCTGTACCACCCGGGCAAGGCTAACGTGGTAGCCGATGCTCTGAGCCGCAGGGCGAAGAGTGCCCCGATACGAGATATATGTATGAGGATGACGGTGATGACTCCGATATTGGATACCATCCGAGAGGCCCAGGCAGAGGCTATGAGACCGGAGAACCGCAAGAGAGAGCAGGTGATTAGCCAGGTGTCCGAGTTTGTTACTGATAGCCGAGGGCTTATGACCTTTCACAGTCGGATTTGGGTGCCGTTTATGGGAGGGGCCCGTAGCATATTGATGGAGGAGGCACACAAATCGAGATTCTCGATCCATCTCGAGGCCACTAAGATGTATTTGGACCTGAAAAGAGATTATCGGTGGCCCTATATGAAGAGGGATGTTGCGTGGGTTGTAGAGAGGTGCTTGACCTGTCGCCGGGTTAAGGCCGAGCACCAGTGTCCGCATGACAAGTTGCAGCCGCTAGAGTTTCCCCAGTGGAAGTGGGAACAAATTTCTATGGATTTCATCACCAAATTGCCGAGGACTGCGAGGGGTGTTGATGCAATTTGGGTGATTATGGAACGGTTGACGAAGAGCGCTCACTTCCTTGCTATCAGTGAGAGCTCTTCTGCGGAGAGGTTAGCAGAGATATATGTGAGAGAGGTGGTGTCGCGGCATGGAGTGCCGATCTCGATTGTGTCTGACCAAGATGTACGTTTCACTTCCAGGTTCTGGAAGAAGTTTCATGAGGAGTTGGGTACGAGATTGCACTTCGGTACTGCTTATCATCCACAGACGGACGAGCAGAGTGAACGGACGATACAGACGCTTGAGAACATGCTTCGAGCATGTGTCATGGACTTTAGTGGAAGTTGGGATACATACCTACCCTTGGCTGAGTTTTCTTACAACAATAACCACCATTCGAGTATTGGTATGCCTCCCTTTGAGCTTTTATATGGGAGGAGGTGTCGGACCCCCATCTGTTGGGGAGAGGTAGGGCAACGAGTGATGGGTAGCACTGAGA
Organism: Lactuca serriola; assembly: GCF_051521515.1. NCBI lineage: Eukaryota > Viridiplantae > Streptophyta > Magnoliopsida > Asterales > Asteraceae > Lactuca > Lactuca serriola. Next base: position 42,861,658 of record NC_136410.1, read on the forward strand.
TAGTGCTTAAGATGACGGAGCAGATTCAGCAGGTCAGACAGAGGTTACTGACGGCCCAGAGTCGCCAGAAAAGTTATGCGGATAGGCGACGATCTGAGCTCGAGTTCCAGGTTGGAGACTTTTTACTCCTAAAGGTATCTCCTTGGAAAGGAGTGATCCGGTTCAAGAAGAGGGTCAAGATGGGCCCCCGATACATTGGTCCTTTCAGGGTGATCGCTAGAGTGGGCAAGGTAGCATACCATTTAGAGCTACCCGAGGAGTTAAGCCAGATCCATGATACTTTCCACATATCCCAGTTGAGGAAGTGTATAGCTGATGAGACGATAGTAGTGCCGCTAGAGGATATCCAAGTGGATACGAGCATGAATTACATTGAGAGGCTGATCGCGATCTTGGATCGGAAGATCAAGGTTCTGAGGAACAAGGAGGTGCCTCTGGTTCAGGTCCAGTGGCAACATCGGAGAGGGTTCGAGCTAACTTGGGAGCCGGAGTCGGAGATGCGGGAGCAGCATCCAGAGTTATTTGCAGAGTGAGATTTCGAGGACGAAGTCTGATTCTAGTGGGGGAGAATTGTAACATCCAGAAACCAGGTATAACTATTTAATCCCTCTTCTTTTCCAAGTTGTCAAAACTAGCCCATGGAAGGGATTTTGTATCAAATGAGTACGTTGGGCGTACTGAAGAGTACGTTGCGCGTACTCATGGGTGTGATCTTGACGCGGATGCTTCCCAGTACGTTGGGCATACCATAGTGTACGCTGGGCGTACTGGGCTCATACATGAAACCCTAAATGAGACTTGAGCACTATATAAGGAATGCTATGGCCTCCATCCCAGCCACCATTTCCAGTGAGTGAAACCCTAAAAGAGCTAAACCTTCGTTCTAAGCTTGTGAGTGTGTCTTTGAGCTTGAAAGTGTCTTTGTGTGCTTGTGAAGAAGAAGATAGGACCTTGAAGATGAAAGATTGGAGTCCAAGCTTCTAGATCTGAGCTAAACTGAGTGGGGAGCTTCTCACAAAGGTAAAAAGCTTCAAACTTTACCACTCTTTGGGTATGAACTTCATATAGGAGCATCTTTAGGGTTTAAGTCCCAAAGGTGGAGACTTTTTGAGTAAATGATCTCCATAAGCCTTGATCTACCCTATTTCAGTGTATTTTATGTTGTAGATCCATAAAAATCCAATCTTAGACGTTAAGATTAAGTCATGCATGAGATTAGGGCTTAATGGGGAAAGAGGATATGTGTTTGAAGTGATTGGTGACCTTTACAGCCATGCAAAGGCTTAAAGGTTTCGACTTTATGGATTAAGAGACAGTAGAGTGCCTGGATCTGTGATATGAGCTTATGTCTTAATCTATTCATACCAAAATTCATGAAAGCATGAAACTTGGCATTACGCTGGGCATAATCCCAGTGCGCGTCGCGTAATGGGTCGAGTACCCCGATTCTGGATGACCACGGAGTACGCCCCGCGTACAGAGCTGGTACACGCAACGTAACTCCCTACAATTAACTTTCGTTGACTTATAGGGTTTGGTCAACGTGTGGACTTTTGGACCATTAGAGGGGTAAAATGGTCTTTTAGCCTTCTGAAAGAACATAGGGAAGGACTTGTCTAGCCTTGAGAGCCGTTATTGATTTGAGATAATTACTTTATGTAATTAGGCGGGGGCTAGGTCATTGTTTCGAGTTCAGGGATTTGAGCACGTGAGTTGCCAGACATCATACGAGGTGAGTCTTCTCACCATACCTTACCTTGAATGGTAATTATGGGTGATCGGAAGGTCTTATGTGATATGACGAGTATGTGATATATGTTTCTATGTTTCTATGTATATGTTATGTATGATATGAGTAGTATGGTATGGACCGGAAGGTCAACAGGGTATAGACCGGAAGGTCAATATGGTATGGACCAGAAGGTCGAGAGAGTAGGACCGTAAGGTCTACTCAGATTGTGGGACCGGAAGGCCCCTGAGACACATTGACTGCAAGGTCTTGTAGAACTATAGCCTTGAGTGGCTTATGTGCTGTATGTAGTATTTTGGGGAACTCACTAAGCATTTATGCTTACCGTGTTATGTGATATGTGTTTCAGGTACTAGCGAGGATTGCGGGAAGGCCCCGACATGATTAGTACACACTGACAGAGGATTTTGTATTTGAGATTCTGGGACATGTTTTACCGTGATAACATTTGATACACTTGTGTTTTGAAATGATTTATATGAGATATGTTATGATTGAAAAATGAAAAATTGTTTTAAATTTTCACGTCGTTACAGAGTATGCTTTGGCGGTGGCATGGTGCGAGACTTCAAAGAATTCAACCGTAGGAAATGATATGTGAAGAGAAGGGCTTTGGGAAGTCGTGCTCGACAAATTCCACACGCTTATGAAGAAACAACCATATCGCAATATCGATATGCTTAGCAGCAAGTGGACCTCGATTAGTCGTCGGTGCACCAAGTTTAATGAGATTTTCATGAGACTAGAATCGCAAAGGCAAAGTGGTGCGAAAGATTTTGATGTTTGCAAAGCCGTGAGGGAACAATATCAAGTGGAAATGGGGGCACGCAGACGAAGTTGATGGAAGGGCACAAGAGTTGGCAGAAATGAAAGCAAAGTTCGACCGACACAATCTGATCGCCCAACAAAAGGTTGATGTGCAACATGAGCTCTTGAAGTTTCTTCGTAAGCAAGCGAAGAAAGATCAAATGACGAAGGATTTAACAATTCTCCAGACTAGCGAAACAAATATGAGACCACGAGAAGCACTAGTGTTCTGGAAGATGAATGAGAAAAACGAAAGACAATATTTAAATGACTAGTTGATCGGTTTTTAGTTTTTAGGACATTTTTTAATGGTATGGTTAATCTAGGAGTTAATTAAATTGCATGTTTTATTTTTTTGATTAATCCAATGTAATTAAAAAAAATATATTGAAAAAAATTAAAAATAAATAAATTTAAAAAAAGAAAAAAGAACCGAAAAAAAAGAAAAAAAGAAATGATGATATGAAAGTTAAAGATGTTATAACTAGGGCTGTCAAATATGTACCATAGAGAACCAACCAACATGCTACCAACCGAACTAAGATAGTTGGTTACCAATATGTTCGGTAGCCAATATGTTTGGTTGGCAGTAGCATATCAATTTAGTAAACTTGGTACGGTAACGGTATTAAATTTTAAATAACACGGTATTACCGTACCAACCAATTCATATATATATATATATATATATATATATATATATATATATATATATATATATATATATATATATATATATATATATATATAAACAAAATCATATTTTCCTTTACAATTTGAAAAGTTTGATATTAGTGATTACACTTACTCAATAGTTATTACCACATTAAACTAAAAAACTAAAAAGTTAATAAAATTCTTTAGTAACTAATATAGTTACTTTACTAATTTATATTACTAGACAAGAAAGTTGTCTCATGTTGTCATTGCAGATTTTTAACTATTACAATTGAAAAATAGATAGAATTTGGTAATGTACCGTTACCAATCTGTACCAACCAAACTTGTTGGTAGCCAAACAAGTTGGTACCAATTTTACTTGGTACGGTACCGGTAGCAAAAAATATATACCAAATAGAGTTGGTATGGTACATGGTTTGACTAAAAATAAATTGGTACCGTACCATGTTCAGCCCTAGTTATAACAAATTGTCTATTCCCTCTATTTGATGTTATAACATCATTTTGATATGACATATGATGTGACACCTTTTGAATGTGATAACACCTAGGTCTGCCAATTGGGTTGGGTTCGAGTTGGCGGGTCACGGGTTGGCGGGTCAGAAAACATAAACTTAATCCAACCCATATAATATATGGGTTGACGGGTTGGTGGGTCACGGGTTGGTGGATTGGAAACCTCAACCCAACCCAACCCATATAACCCGTTTAAGTATATGGGTTCGCGGGTTCACAAGTTAATGGGTCAAACCCAACCCATATAACCCGTTTAATAAATAAACAACACATTTAAAAAAAAATGAGGTTTTTTCAACATAAATTCATAAAATGATTAAAGTAATTAACATAAAAAATAGGTTTTCAACATAAATTCATAAAGTCAATAACATCCAAATAAAAATGAAAAATGAAAACATTCATAGAAAGTGGATGTGTTCTTCGTTCGTGACTCGTGAAATAACGACATATATTTTTTCTTTTTCTGGTTAATGAACCGCAAACACAAATTGGTCATATATGAATACGGAAGGAATACAATGATACGGAATATTATGAATACGGATGGAAATCAAATTTAATTAATAATTAAATATATCATTATATATATATATATATATATATATATATATATATATATACGGGTGGGCGGGTTATATATATATATATATATATATATATATATATATATATATATATATATATATATATATATATATATACGGGTGGGCGGGTTGACCTACGAACCCAAACAGATAACCCAACCCAACCCATGAAATAAACGGGTTGGTGGGTCAAAAATCTCAACCCAAACCCGTCTATTTTCGGGTTGGGTCAATGTCGGGTTACGGGTTGGGTCGATAGTTGCCACCCCTAATAACACTCTTTAACCAGTTGTCCACACCCACTAGTCTTAAAAAATGTCGGGTTACGGTCACCCACTTTGACAATTCATCAACTACTATTAGTCAGATAGACTTCAAATAACCAACAAAGTGCGCATTCTACAACAGCTGCTGAATTATGATCTTATAAAAAAATTGCCCTTAGATAAGTGATTAATTATCCATTTGTTTTTTTTCGAGATATCATTGTGGACTGAGTTATGAATTATGAATCAACCTAACAGTTGCAATATGTTTATTGATTTCCAATTTATGACGATCAAATCAGACTACTACTCGAACTCATCAATTAAGTGCGAGCTAGGCCTAACAGACCATCAATATGTTTCTTGATTTATGATTTTTTTTTGTACAATTTCACTCAAAATCGAATAAAAAACGTTGTTTTAGAAAATAAAAAAACCGATAATTTGGTTTTTGGTTTCAAATCGTTTTGTTTATTTTTTTTTCCGATTTCATTTCGGTTTTTGGTCACCCTCTCACTGGAAATATTTGATACTAATATTTTTGTGAAGTTTCAGAATAGTTCTTAATTCCCTCACACTAAAATCAGATTGTAACATCGCTAGTTTGATAACTCAAGATCACAAGAAAATATAACAAATGACGGTGAATTGTACAAGGAAAAAAAATTGCTTTGAATATGTTATATTCACTAAACCATATAAACCACTTAGGTAACTTACTTAATATAACATGCCAAATCATTTTTTTTTGTCCAAAACATAAATCGGAGTGTTTTTCAAATATTTTCCCTTAAGGGCATAATATGGTATAATCTCAAATTATAGAGTCCGTTTTTAAAATATTTTTGAAATACATAATCCCCTCACTTTTTTTATTTTTTATTTTTTTTATATATATAATTATTATTCTCCATAATAATCTACGAAAACAAAAACCCTTCTCCTCCTTTTCAGATTCAAAGGCTTAGGCGGCGGCAAGAGGCGGAGATGGATCCAGATGCGGTAGCGAAGGCGTTTGTTGAGCACTACTACTCCACTTTCGATACTAATCGGGCAGGTTTGGCTAATCTGTATCAGGAATCATCGATGTTGACGTTCGAAGGTCAGAAGATTCAGGGATCTCCCAACATCGTAGCCAAGTTGACATCACTCCCTTTCCAACAGTGCAAGCACAGTATCACTACCGTTGACTGTCAGCCCTCTGGCCCCGCCGGTGGCATGCTCGTCTTCGTCTCCGGTAACCTCCAACTCAGTGGCGAGCAACATGCTCTTAAGTTCAGCCAGGTACAGTATTCATCCGTCTCTTTGGCATGTTATAAATCGCTTTACTTCCATTGATAAGTATTTTTCGCATAGATTGGTCTCGAAATTAAAAAATTGAAAACTATAGATGCTCATTAGGTTTGTGCCTGTTGATGCTTTTCCTAAATCTGATATTGTTTGTGTGCGTGTGTGTGTGTGTGTGCAGATGTTCCATCTAATGCCCACACCGCAGTCAAGCTTTTACGTCCTGAATGACATTTTTAGGTTGAACTATGCTTGAAGCCACCTTTATGAGAGGTTATCTATGTCCCTTGATTGATCATCACTAGGGGAACAAATGAAATCTGGTTATTATGATTTTATAATGTTTTTTTTTTTAATTCTCTTTTGGTAATTTATCAAAACTAAGAACTTCACATGGGGATTGATTATATGTGAAATGCATTTTTGGTGTTTGTTTTTGTGTTTGTGCTTAGTTTATCATCATCAAGTCTATGGCAAATTAACAACCATAACATTTTTTAGAGACAAAAACTAAACAAATGAGGCATATTGCGGTTAACATGAATACAAATCCAATTACACGCACCTCCATTTGGTTACATGAGCACTTAACAGTTAACACCTTGATAACTATTTCTTCTACATGTCTATATAACTATCAGTCATCTATTTCCATACTAGCTACTCCACCTCCAAAACCTCGGTGCTCGGCCTGCAAAATTCTCCATTATTCACAAGTTTTATTTAAACAAATATCTATATGAGAGGTAAGAAACTGGATATATATGAAGTTAAAAAAAAAGTCGATAATTGAGATGTAAATAAGTATGCATTCACTTACCATAGCTTGTCTATGGTTTTGAAGCATGCGGTGATACTGCTGTCGTGCTGGTTTGGAGTCTACCATGGCCAGTACCCTTGCCACAGCTTCTCCAATAGCAACATCCACTTTCTCCTTCCGAAATGCCTTCACAACATCTTCATCATCATCTTCATCTTCTTCAGCTGACCCCTGGCGAAAGCCTCGCAGACCAGCTCCTTTTCGCCTCCACCTTAGAATAACTTTCTCAACTATACCCACCGCCCAACATATAACCTTATAGCTTTTCCTCACCTGATGACCTCTCACAAGAGCCTACAAAGGAGTTAAATAAATCAGAATCAGATCATCGACACTAATAATCCTAAACCTTATGCTAGTGGTTCAACTTTCATATGTAGTAATCCATGATACCAAAAAGAGAAGCAAGACCTGTATTTTGACTATTTTCTGACGAAATGAAACGAAATCCTTTCGACCTTTCCACCCCCGGTATTTCTTCTGTATCGACAAGGCAGCATGGTGATCATGTGCATTTCCAAAAGTCAACTTTGACCCCTTTGAAAGACCCTCAATGTCACTTGAAAGCAAACCATATTCATCTTCACTTCCCTCGGATTCTTTCTGTTGCCTTCTCCTAAAAGAATGTGCCCTGAAAGCAGACTGTATACGTGCAGCAGCCTGAGTTGCATTCCTAACAGCACTTAACGTGTCTTTAAGATAAATATGATCATCATGTACACCAAGACTGTTTACTGTTCTTTCTGCTTCCACGTCATCACAAGTTCTAGAAACTTCAGTTTCTTGTAGTTTGAGAGATGTAAGATGACCAGTCAATGTCATCTCTGAAAGGTAACCTGCAAGCCCCTTGTGTCCACATGCAGAAGCTATTGATGCCGGGGTTTTCCCTGTTGGATCTTGCTTACTTGGATCTGTAATTGCTCCAGCATATGCACCACAAGCAAGGAGTGCAGCCACCATTTTTTCCCTATCACATTACAAAATATCAGAAATCTATTTTTTTTTTACCTTTAATAGCAATAAACTTATATTTCATTACCCTATAAAGATTTACCTTCCGAAACGTGCAGCCCAATGAAGAGCAGTCCAGCCATTAATATCGCGAAAATTTATGCTTACACCAGAGTTAAGTATTGGGCTCAAGGCCCAACAGAAGCCCAATCCAGAAACCATGTGTATCATTCCTTGTTCCCTTTTGGAAAGAGCACTGTTATTCTTCAATCTGGAAGAAAGCCATTGGTGCAGCTTGTCTTTTAGAAGTTGTTCCAGGATCCATTCCATTGCATTAGATGATGCCAAACTTCCATCTAAAAGGGCCTCAATGAGTTGACTCCATGAATCTTCAGTTTCTGTGCTTTCTCCTTTTTGATCAAATTGTAGCATTTGCACAAGTCTGACTAGTAACAGTAATTCTTCCAAGCTCTTATGTGATTCTGTTTCTGATGAGTTATGTTTATAACTACTTGGTTTATCGCGATATTCAAACTCTTTTATCTCAGTATGAGGCTCTTGATTGTTTGAAGTAATAGAAACAGTAACTTTTCCAGGCAGCAAACAAGGGGGAGCCTGGCAACAAATGACTCCCTCTTGAATAATCTGGACAGGAACTTCAGTATCACCAAACATACAAGTCCATGAATCACATGTAAATGTCCCAATAAAGAATACCTGCAGTGAGTTAGTGAGTGAGTGAGCGAGGAATATGCACATAATTGAAAAGTATCATTTTGATTTAATGAAAATGGAATATAGTAATACCTTGGTTGACTCATTTGCATAGCCCCATTCTGGGGATATCTCACGAATAGTAAATTTCTGCTCTTGTGCAATGGTCAAACTTGAATCTGGTCCAGGAGGAGTTTGACTATGTTCTTGGTCAAACATTGTTGAGTAATCGGAATCACTTCCATACTTATTTGAAGAAAATTTTAGATCTTCAAGTGAATGAGGCAGGAACATGGATGCTGTCGTAAAAAAAAGAGTTGTCAGATAGTTCTAGAATCCATTCCAGGGCTGAATATTTGATTAAAAACATTAAATCTACTAATTGTTAGAACTACCTTGGTACCCTTTAAATATATTATCATAACTTTGTTCATCCATTGTCAGCCCAAAATCATGTGAATTCTCATTGTCATTGTATAAAGCATCAATTTCTTCCAAATGGCCCTCATCCAAACTTAACTGCTCTTCAATTCTTTTCAAAGCCTGATCAACCTCAGAGTTAGGTGAACCAGTAACAGTTTCAGTTTTCATTAGAATCTCATGGCTTATCCCCTTGGCTTTTGTAATAGAATCTGAACTAACTTCTATGCAACTTGGACTAGAGGTGTTCTCATAATAATGTCCATTAGTTTCATTGGATGTTAGCTGACTAGCATAAGAGTTGGAACTTTGAACAAGATTTGAAGAAGTTCCTGGAGAAAATGCTGAAAGGGGCCCCGCAATATTTCTACCCTGTAAAAAGTTGTTAAAAGTGTTTCATGTGATACTATATGAATAGTTAAGAGACTTACCGGGGTTGTCTGACTTGTATCTCTGTAATGAACAAGCACAATATGCTCCTTTGCCCTGTCAACCATTAAATCAAGAAGTAGACGTGTTCATTATTCGGTTAAAAACAGAATCTTAGTAGCATCTTGTATTTAAACTGAAGATACTCACGAATTTAACATCCAATAGCTACGCCTCTGGAAATTTGGATTCTCTTCACCATGTGCATAGTAACAATTCAAAACTTCAACATTTCCAACCTATGCAAAAGGAGTTTAGCATAAGAAAAAATATGGAAAGTAAAAATAAAAAAAGAAGAGGAGAAGAGATCAAACTTTTAGACGTTCGTGTGCTTCACCAATGGCTTTTCCATCTTTCTTTCTCCTCCAACTATGACCATCTTTACGGAAAAACCTCAGGACTTTCCTGTCAAAGAGAAACAAAGAGCCACCTGTAGAAGCATGTAATCAATAAGATAACCTTGACAATATCAGATGTATATCTTTCGAATAAATCAACACAGAAGTACATACTTGGTGGCTGTTGAGGGGCTTCACGGCTGAGCTGCTTTTCATCATAATTCTGCAGTATGAAAAGCACCTCTCCTGCCTTTAGCCATCGGACTTGTGCTTCTTCCAGTATATCTCTGATGTCATACCCTAAGATACAAAACAAAAACAGCTTTAGAAGTACATAAGGTTGATTAAGTACCAAAGATTTACATACATAATGTGTGCAGAGTTAGGTCTCTCTCATCCTCTATTTTCCAGTGATTAAAAACAACACTAATTTTTGTTAGGTCAGTCTAGTTGGGGATCCCTGTCATATCTCATGATTTTTGTTGATTCATTACACCTGAAGATTACAAACGCCAGTTATGATTCTATATCAACAGGATGGATGCTGCTGTTGGATCTTCTATAATGTATTGAATGGTTGTTATGTTGATGGAATAACTTACTACCTCAAATTAAAATATTGAAACCGAGTATAACCAGTTACAACGACGCCCAAAATTTCCATAAATCATGATAACTTTGTTCAGATACGAATTTATCCAAATTAATTTAGGAATTAATCCTTCTACAGCTTTCAATACTTAGTTAGCAAGTTTCGATCACATGATATGCTTTTCGAAGTTCTCAATACTTCATAGCATAAATGTAAGCTGTAAATCGCACTAACTAGAAGTGGATAACACATACGAATAAGTAATCTTCAAATACACGATCAGAATTCAACTATCAGTACAACAGTTAATTTCAAAATCTCACCTGACGTCGTCATTTGTATATTCAACTCTTAAATGACTGACAACGGAGCTCTCAACGAAGTTGTTAACACCGAATAGGTTCGAAGCACGCTAGAGAAATAACTGACGCTGCTATGCTGCAGGAACTACGATCGATGCTTTCCGTCGAGTATAACAGTACACAGATTACAGATAACGACGACGGAATTAAGCAGTCTCCTCCGTGACTTTGTTGATTGAAAGGAGGCGGTAGGTGGTTGGATTCATGAATCATAGACACTTCGGGAGAAAGTCTTGGCAACAGGACAATGAGTTTTTGGCTGGAAGCTGCGATGCGCGATAGACTATTCAAAATAAAATGAGGACATTTTTCAATTAAATATCCCAACTATGCTTTAGTCGAATTATTATATAGGATAAAGCAATAATTTTTAATTATATTGTTTTTTAGTTTAATAAACTTTTATTAATTAAAGTTTTATCATTAATTATACAATTACAGAAAAAATAAAACGTATACTTCGACGGTTTTATGTCGCCCTCACTCCAAGGTCAACATATGAAGTTAAATTGTAGACACAAAAAATATTCTGCTCTCTAACAATTGGACTCTTATCACATCTTATCTTATAATAACATATTTTTAGTAATTCTTGTGACAAACTTATTATTAAAAACAATAATTGAAAGCCTATATTAAGTATATGCGTGTATTAATTAATACATATGCTAAATACTATTGTATGTAAACACAAGCATTTCAAAAGTTAAAAACAATAAAAACCAATAAATTGAAATATAACAAAGGCATAACACGTTTATAACCTTTATCATAGAATAATCATTTTCGACTCTTATTTGAACCAACTGCTTTAACTTATTAACGTAAATAAATAATGAAAGACTTAATAAAAAAATGCGTACTTATTAAACTCGTTTCAGCACATATAACCAAAGAGAAACGACTAATTATCACATCCAATCTTATCCATAAACAACATATATTCTATTCAAGACATATAACAATGGATCTTAAATTGATATGTGATTTAGAACTAATAAATGTGTGTATAAAGTATAATATAGATCAATTGTAAAAATCAACAATATAAGTACAAGTAAGAAACAAGTCCATAATACCACCACCATGTTTTAGCTTTTACTGTTTTACACACATCATCCATAACCACCATATGCTTCTTGAAGTAAAGAATGCACACCCATAACCCTAATTCGGAAAAAGAAAACCTAAAAAAAACTTCATGCCTATATTGTATGTCTTTATAAATAATTCTTAAACATCCAGAGTTCCTTCCTGCATTTAATACTTCAAGAGGCTCAAATCAGAAACAACATTCATGGCGCGGATCTCTTGTTTCACAACAGTTTCCAAGCTGCAAAATCAAAAATATAAATCATTGATTAAACATAATCCTATATCTTTCCAAAAACACAAATTGCGGATTTTATGTATAAGCGTAGTTTGATACAATTGTTTTGTAAGGGTATTAAACAACATATAGATAGATAGATAACTATAGCTTCCACAAACACCAATATACGCATGGTATTGCTTTGCTAAAACAGGCAATTATGTACAAGAATCCCATGTAAATGCATCAACAAACGAATTTGTGATTCTTCCCAGATCTTCATGGATGAAGTACTTCAACGGAGAAAAAACCCCATGTGGCGTTCTATTCAAATTTGATAATCAAATTGAGGAAGTGTAAAAGTATAATACAGACAAGAGTCAAATCATACCAGGGACGCTCTTTCTAGGTGAAGATGGAGACAGAGTATGGCAGAAAATGGCACGACCAAGCATGGAAATACTCGAAATAATTCCAGCCACATAAAACAACATAACTAATCCAAGAACCCAGGGCATCAACAAAAACCCTATGAAGAACGTTATTGATCCACACAACATTAAAGCCAACGATATCCCCAATAACAAAGATGCGAATCCCGCCGGCGTTATCTGCGATAGAGGAGCCGGACGTGGCTGCCTCCGCGTTGACGTAGACACCTCGTCGGAGAATTGAATCGGCGTAGGAGGATGCCGGAGTAAGTTAAGAATCAAAGCAGATAACTCGTAGAAAACCCTAGATTGTTGATCATCTTGGTGAGGTTGTCTGGTCATCATCTTTGTTTAGATCCACAATAACAATTACTTGTTATCCAAATCAAGGAGAATTGATGCTCAATTCGTAAGTATGATTTGCTCAAATCGAGACGATTGGATAAACTCTGAGTAGGGTTTGACGAAATCAAAATTGAATCTGATACTTGTAGTTTATTTTCTTTCCCTTTCGAATCTTCTCAAATCGAATTACATATGCAGCAGTCTAGATCGCAGTAGCTTATCTGCTCCGATCAGAGATCAAATAAAGAAAAATAATACAGTAGCAATTACGATTTGCACAGAGAATTATGAGAAAAATCTTGAATTGAATTTTTATGAGGGTTATCTTGAAAGGGATGAACTTAAATAAAGAGTAGGTACTAGATAACGTAGCAAGATAATTGAGGAAGCTACAAATTTCGTCCCTATACTATTTACCTACCTTCAATTTAGCTTATTGAACTTATTTGTTTCTTTAAATGATCCAAAGTGAATGTTATCTTGTTGTAGTTCACGATCTCAAAAGTCAAAAGGATCATATGTGCATTAGTTTTCTAATGATTTTCATGTCCTTAGACATTTACATAGTCACTTTTAAGGCCATTGTGGCTACCTCTACCGTAAAAGTCCAATCGACTTAAATGGTTTTGTAAAATTTTATTAGAAAATACTTATAAATCGGATTGTGTGGGCGAGTGGCTTAGACCACATTCTATATTTCTACTCGAGGAGTCCTCTTAAGTTTTTGAGATGCTACCATTGAGCTTGAAGCTAGGTTGTCAATGATCTTCTATGACCTCTATTCAATAGACAATTTTTTTTTTATTATTTTTTTGTATATTTTGTTTGAATTTTTATTTATTTGTTGAATGTCATTCGTGGATCTTAAATAATAAATTAGCACTTGTGGATCTTAAGTGATGAATTGCTTAAGGGATCGATCCTCACTATTTTATGAAAAGTTGGCTTACTTTGTTAGCATTAAAAAATCAACAACATAACTATAGGATAGGATTGTAAATGGCTCGCATATTCAACAAAAACCGTTAATTAATTCTGAGACATATAGTTCTTTTATGTCCGTTTGTTGTCTATTGAATTGTAAGTTGGTTAAAAAGTGAAAGACTTGAGTTGCATCTTCATATTTATGGTAAAAAAATAGTCTTATAAAGTTTGTCAATATAGACCATTTAAAAATGCACCGTTAGGGAGTGTTTGAGAATTGCTGATTGAGTCAATGCCCGATTGAGTCAGATTAGACCTCTTATTTGACCCGGTAAGTGGCATATCAGAGGCTATACGACTGAATCAGATGCTTCTAATTATGGTATCTAAGGGTGTTCGTTTGGATGAATCGGTTCAATCCGATCCAATCAAATGAATCCAATTTGATTTCCGTTTTCAAGACATAGATCTAAATAGTCCAAACTAAATTCAAAATCGGTCCGATCCAATTAAATTACGATTCGGTTGGATCCGTTTTTATAATTCGGTTTTCAAAAATTAGAATATTTTTTAAAACAACATATAACTAGAATATTACCCAACTTTGTAAAAAAAAAAAAACAAATAACTTAGTTGTGATTTAAAGTTTATAAACAACTATTAAAAATATATATTAAAGTTTAATATTTTAAACATAAAAACTTTTGTGAAAAAAATACATATTAAAGTTTTTTATTAGGTTAAACTTTTTGAATCTATCTGAAAAAAATAATAAAATAATAAATAAGTATAGATATATATTAAAAATAAATAAATAATAAATTGTTGTTCGGTTTTTTAGATTATTCGGCTTTTATTTTATATACCAAAACCAATTCGATTTTCAAAATAATAATTCAATTTTATTGAAAATCAATCAAAAAATAAAAATATTCAAACAAAATAGTCAAATCCAAATTATCAAATTGGACAATTCGATTTTATCCAAATAATAAATAATCCTAATATATCAAACAGTTTAAATATGATTGATTATGAACTAACCTCTTACTAGACACAATGCAAAACATATAAACACTTCATCTTTATGCTTCTTAATTTGTTCAAATTACCATTTTAGCAAATCCCAAGATGATAGATTTTAACTAACAACTTCATGATCTCAATTCAACTTTGATATGTCTGATTTGATTTTCTATTTCGATTTATATCTTCAAATTTTATAAAGAAATAAAAAATACAAATAGAATAGGAAAGATGTTGAAATTCCAAAAAGTTGATAAGCTCTTATAGTTACAGCAACGTGACAAGATAATTTTCTTTAAATCAATTGAACAAAAACATTTCTTTTTTAGACTAAAAGATGAACTCTCTTAATAGTCTAGGGACTAAATCTGTAGTTCACTAAGATAATGTGAATGGATAAAAGACGGAGCGTGGATAAACGCGCCAGCATGTTGGAGCAGTGTCGGCGCTGATGGCTGACGTGGAACCTTATCTAATTTGAGCCAGCAAGACCACAAGTTTCCGATCATCGCGCTGCGGAAACGCGTCGACTTGAGGTTCAGGTTAGTGGGGATGTCGGGGCCCAACAAGCTCTCCTTTTATAATTTCTTTTTCACTTTTTCGTTTTGTTTTAAAAGAACGACGTGGAGGTATTTTTTTTTGTTTTTTGTTTCAATTTTTTTTTTTGTTTTTGTTTAATTTCGTTTTCATGAGATCGTGAAATAACAAGACCGGAAGAAGCGTCCAAATGTTCCATTGGAAGAGCTTGAGGAACCAATAGGTACAAGTCAAATAAGGTGAGATATCATTTTTGGAGAAAATGAAAAGGACGGAAACGAATTATTGGTATTTTTTTTTCGTAAAAGTTAGTAACACCACAAAATAATCAATGATTAATGAGTTAATAAGATCCTCACGACTCACGACGATGGTTTGTTTTCATTATGGCCGGCCACCATGATCGTCCACAACATCTGCTTACATGGTAGTGATTGTAGCGTTGTTGATTGTGGTCATGACAACGAAGAAGGACGGCCAATAGGACCATTTTGCTGACCTCATTTACTTTGACTATCTCATATCTAGCCATTGCAAAAGACTATTAGTTTCAAAAAAACTTGTTTCTTTCATATTTTAAACATATTACCTTTATAAGTACAATATTACACTAATTTATTTGTTCACATCATTCTTCTCTTCATGTGCTACCCACACATACATACATATCTCTCTCTCTCTCTCTCTCTCTCTCTCTCTATATATATATATATATATATATATATATATATATATATATATATATATATATATATATATATATATATATATATCCAAAAACCAAACACTTCATGATGGATCAAAATCCAAACACTCAACCAACAATTTTGACAATCCGTTTGGGCTAAGACACAACACCTCGTAAATTGAGGATGTCTAATGAAAAATACGGGTGGTACAGTTATCATCAATTTAGGATGATTCCGTCCTAGAAGCATGCATCAACAAACTGTTGTGGATAGCGACTTTTCATGTCATTTTTTGTTTCCCAAGTAAGGTTTGATCCAAAAGTATGCTTTCAACACTCAAGTACCAAATTGATCATCTTGTGCCGCAACTTTTTCGTTTTACTATCAACAATCGCTTTAGGCTCCTTAATTAACCTGTTGTTTTCATCAGTTATAAATTCCGAAAGTGGAATCATATAAGGTTCTCCTCCCAAGCACTTCCTCAGATAACAAAATGAAAGGTGTTGTGGGTACCTTCTAGTTCAATTGGTAACTCAAGCTTGCATGCTTGCTTCCTTATCTTTTGAAGCGATTTGAACGGTCCGATAAAACGAGGAATTAACTTCTCACATTTACCAAATCTGATAATTCCCTTCCATGGAGAGACTTTAAGTAACACGTGATCACCAACCTCAGAAGTCACAGGTTGTCGCTTCAGATCTGCATAACTTTTTTGATGACTTTGAGCAGCTAGTATTCTTTCTCAGATGATTTTCACATTATCAGCGGTTTATTGAACGATTCCAGGCCCCATAAAGTGTTTTTGCTCCAGCTTCAAGCCAACAAGATGGCGTATGACACTTTCTTCTGTGCAATGATTTAAAAGGAGGCATCTTAATGCTTGAGTGATAATTATTGTTGTAGGCAAATTTTACTAATGGTAAGTAATTGTCCCAGCTACCAACAAATTCTAAAGCACATGCCCACAACATATCTTCTAATGTTTAAATAGTTCTTTTACTTTGTTCGCCCATTTGTGGATGGTAAGCAGTACTTAAACACAATTTCATACCCATTTCTTCATGCATACTCTTCCAAAATCTGGAAGTGAATCGACTATCTCTGACTGATACAGTCGATAAGGTCACCATGAATCTTGATAATCTCCTTTACTTAGGTTTCTGCCAAATTTCCCATAGACCAAGTCTCCCGTGCGGCTAAGAAGTGTGCACTCTTCATCAACCGGTCTACTATAACCCATATCATGTCAGGGGCGGATCCAAGGGGATCCCGGGGTAGCCCGGGATACCCCTCAATTTTTTTTCGGTAGTGTAATTTTTGTTTACGTATCCCTCAAAAAAAATTCGGTATAGTGTATATATACGCATCCATCAACTTATAAATACAAACAAACAGTTGGTCTGCTGGTTAAGGCGTTGGCTTATTCAAGCAAAGGTCTTGAGTTCTATTCTTCATATTCTTTGTTTATTTTTGTTTTATTTTCCCAACTATTCTATCCCATATCGCTAAACACATGTAAACTCAGCCACTTTTTTCTATTATATAAACCTGTTATGCTCATGCTTTATTTGATATCTACTTTGAGTCCCACATTGATTCAAGTATCAAAATATACTTCAACTTCATGTTTATATAATAAGACTTAAGGTTAGCTAAGGATTTGATTAAGATTTGGGTTTAAAACCCAAACCGAACCCGAGAAACCCAAGTAGCCCGGGAAAAAAATTAGGTTACCCTAAAAAAATTGGGATACCCCTTTACTTTGATCCTGGCTCCGCCATTGTATCATGTCATGGCCTTTTCTTGTCTTTGGCAACTTGGTTATGACTCCATGGTAATTTCATCCCATTTACCCATGTGTATCAGTAAAGGTTACAAGTCCCCATATGGCTTCTGATGTTGTGCTTTAACTCTGGAACAAGTCACACATTCAACCATGTAAGCTACCACATCAATCTTTATTGTTGGTCATCAATAATAAGGTTTCAGGTCCAAATACATTTTGGTGTTGTATGTGTGTGTAGAATACATGGTTTTATGAGACTCTTCCATGAGAAGATCCTGTATACCGTACATCTTTGGCACCCAAATATGAGTTTTTAATACCTTTAACCTTTGATTGTCTTATTCGAACACTAATGTATTGCCCAAATGTTTTTCTTTCTTCTTATCATCTATTAAATATCTTAGTTTTCGTGATCTTTTCTATAATCATTGAGATCAATTCAATACTCAATGATCTTGCTATTTTCCACTATAGATTCACTTTTCTACTTAAAGCATTAAATACGAATATGCTTTACCAAGATGATAAAGTATTTCACTATCGTAGTCCTTGAGTAGTTCTAGTCATCGTCTATGCCTCATGTTCAATTCTTTTTGAGTAAAGAGACATTGAAAGCTTTTATGATATGTAAACAACTTGAATTTAGGTCCATAAAGATAGTGCCTTCAAATCTTCAAGGCAAAAAACACCTCCGCAAGCTCTAGATCGTGAGTTGGATAGTTTTGTTTGTGAACCTTCAATTGTCTCGAGGCATAAGCCACCACTTTGTCTCGTTGGGTAAGAACACACCCTAACCCAACTCCAGAAGCATCACTACATACTAAAAAGTCATCAATCCCTTTCGGTAGGAAGAGAATTGCTACTTCACATAATCGCTTCTTTAGTTCACCAAAAGCCGCTTCTTGCTCCTCGTTCCATGTGTATACAATCTCTTTTAGAGTTAAGACTGTTAGTGGAGCAACAATAGAATAGAAATATTTGATGAATCTTGGTAGCAACCTTCCAATCCCATAAAAGAATAAACTTCCATGGGACTCTTTGGAATTTCCCATTTCATAATAGTTTTGATCTTTGCTGGGTCGACCATTATACTCTTCTGGCTGACCACATGACCTAAGAATTGTATTTCTCGAATTCAAAAATCACACTTAGAGAACTTTGCGTAAAGCTTCTCCTTCTTTAGGACTTATAATACTTCTCGAAGATTTTTACCATGATCTTGATTGTTCTTCGACTAAATCAAAATGTCATCAATGAACACTATTACCGATTTATGGAGAAAATGTTTGCAAACTTGACGCATCAAATCCATAAATGATGTTGGAGCATTTGTTAGTCCAAACAACATAACAAGGAATTCATAATGTCCATATCTTGTTCGGAAGGTTGTCTTATCAATATCTTGCTCTTTTACCATCAATGGATGATAATCTGACCCGAGATCAATTTTGGAAAAGAAAGTTGCTCCCTGCAATTGATCGAAAAAGTCATTTATTTTGGGTAATGGGTATCAGTTCTTTATCGTAGCCTTGTTTAGTTCGCGATAACCAATACACATTCTCATCACACCGTCTTTCTTCTTCACAAAAGTACTAGATCTCCTCAGGGTGATGAATTAAGTTTTATGAAACTTTTGTCCAATAATTCCTAGATTTGCGATATTAACTCTTTCATCTCTATAGGTGCTAAACCGCATAGTGCTTTTACAATCGACGTCGTGCATGGTAGTACATCAATTTTGTAATCTACATGCCTCTTTGGTGGTAATCTGTAACAACCTAAATTTTCAATAAAAGTTTTCATCTTAAAGTAACCAAAACAGTTCCATAAGATATAAAATTCCAAACACATTTGTTTTCAAAATCCATAACATCAGATAAATTATTCATAAAATTAGAGTGTCCCAAATGAAACCAGAGACTGCATGTTGCGCCATCACGCCGAGCTCTTGCCCTTAGATCCTGATGTACCTGAAACAACCAAAAAACTATAAGCTAATGCTTAGTGAGTTCCCCAGAGCATACCCCCACACAATCCATATAATCACATAAACCATATTAGCTACATCAACTGCATATACCATATAAGCCATGCATACAATCATATAAGGTTGCCATGGAAACCCTCCAAGATCTTACACCGGGTGCCATGGGAACCCCCACATGGTCTTAGCCTATTGTCATGGGAACCCCCACATGGTTTTACAAACATATAAGGATGCCATGGAAACCCTCCAAGGTCTTATACCGGTGCCATGGGAACCCCCACATGGTCTTAGTCTGGAATGCCATGGGAACCTCCACATGGTCTGATATCCAACTCCCTCGGAAACCCCCAATGTCTTCCATGCAAATATCATAGAGACTACTAGCATATCACATATCACATAACAACTGGTATATCACATATCACATATCACATAACACATAATGGGACGGCCTTGATGCCTTCGACCCATTGGTATAGTGAGGAGACTCACCTCTCAAGGAATGCTGAACTGGTAAGATCAAATTCCAACTCACACCTCCAAACACAACTGGCTACAACCACCATGTGACTAACTTCACCAAAATCCCAAAATACCAAAGATACCCTTAAAGTCAAACTTGGTCAAATTCAAAGTCAACAGTCAAGGTCAACAGTCCATGTTGAGCCAAGTCGTCGAGTTCCTGCAGTTCTCAGAAAAACCGAGGTAAACCCTAGTCAACTCGCCGATTTATCGCAACAACTCGTCGAGTTCAAACAATGTCCAGAAGATCGGGGAAACCCTGAGCTAACTCACCGAGTTGGAAAGGTAACTCGTCGAGTTTGCCTAGTCTTAACTCATTCAACCACTTTCTAAGTGACTCTAAAGCTCCAAATTATAGATCTGATCCCTTAGGGCTGAGATACCACATAAAGTTGCTGACTTTACGTCCATGCATGGCATTAAGGGGGATAAAACACTTAATCATAGATTCTTAAGGGATTTAGGACATGAAGGAAGGCCAAGATTTGATAAAGATGGCAACTTTAAGTCAAAAAAGGCCATGAGATGTCCAGATCTGAAGTCATAGCTTCATGACATGCTCAAATCCAAGAATGATCCCAAAATGAGCTAATAATGACCATAAACTCCCACATGAAGAGATCTAGCAAATAAATGACCAAGGTATCAACTTTATACTTCAATATGGCTGCCTCAAAAGAGAAGACACCGGATCTACAACCTCTCCCTTCAGCTATGCACCTCCAATTTCAAGCCTCTTCAAACAAACACCAAAAATGCACTCTTTAAGCTCTCACACACTCAAAATGGTAGGAAAAGGACAAACTAGGGTTTCTCTAGACAAAGGCGCGATAAGGGAGGCTAACAATGAGGCTTAAGGCCTTTAAATAGGGTGCACACCCTAAAAATTAGGGTTTTCCTTTTTAACATCTACTCATCGTGTAACACCCAAAATCAGAAAGGTCAAGAAAGGAAAGGAAAAACCCTAAGTTAAAGAGGGTTGAATCGTCGAGTCCAGGGAGGAACTCGGCGAGTCGGAGCGGGATCCGGGTGTAAAGTAAGTGACCGACTCGGCGAGTCGGCAAGTGGACTCGGCGAGTCTGGTCTGGGTTGGGAAACCCTAATTTCGGGACTTGGTACCCTATTTAAGCATCTTATTATCTTCCCTAGGGCTCATTTGCGGCCCCTATAGTCCAGAACCAGAAACCCTAAGCCTCCATTGTTGCTCATTCAAGCTTTCTTGCCATTTTGGGTGATTTGAAGGAAGAAGGAAGAAGGCACCCATTGGGGATTCAAGGATTGACAGTAGATCCAGAGTTTGTGAGGTCTTCCAGAACATTTGAAGGTAATGAGTCGCTACCTTCCCTCTTTTGCATATAGATCAACCTTTATCTTGGGATTTGGGGCTTTTAGGGCAAGTTTAAGAACCATTTCGAGTTAGAAGCCCAGATCTGAAGTTGCTACTTCAGATCTAAGTGTATCTTGGCCTGGAGAATCATAAAGCATCAGTATTTGGGTTGATTGTTAAGCCCTTTGTCTTAAACCCTAGTTTATAGTGTTTTGAGCCTAGATCTCCTTAGCTACACGTAAAGTTTGCCACTTTACGTAAGGAATAGGCTTTAGAAGAGTGGATCTACAGTTTAGAGTCCATGCATGACTCAAAAGTCCTCTACATGTATGTAGATCTGAATGGAGTCGGCGAGTCCTTCGAGTGGACTCGGCGAGTAGCATGAAGATGAGGACGAACTCGACGAGTGGGATGAACAATTCGTCGAGTCGGATAAGTTGGGCATGAACTCAGCGAGTTGGAAGAACAACTCGACGAGTTGGTTGAAGATTGCCTTGGGCTCGGCGAGTCTATTCGTGGACTCGGCGAGTCAGGTCGCGAAACCCCAAACCCTTCGAGTTGAGACTCGAATCAGTGAGTCGGGTGGAGACTCAGTGAGTTGAACAAGACAGGACTCGGAAATCGTTGGACTCGGCGAGTCATGGACTGACTCGGCGAGTCGAGTCACGAATAGAAGGACCCTGAGCATATGAACTCGGCGAGTCAGTAGGTGGACTCGGCGAGTAGGGTTGACCTGGAAGGTTGACTTTGACCAGTGTTGACTTAGTTGACTTTTAGAGGACTGTTAGACTAAGTGTCATATTGATATTGGTAGCTCGGAGAGCTGGAGGAGCAGCGGCTCAGGGGATTGTCGATTAGCAGCCAGAGGATTATCGGCAGAGCTCAATAGTTCAGGTGAGTTTCCTACCAGTAGGAACGGGTCTACGGCCACAATGCCGGCCCGTTTAGCTAGCAGTTAGTTCCGGACTTTGGTCCGAAGCAGTAGTTCAAGGTGCTTGATGTCTTTGTGATTCAGGCATGTCTATGTGTTATGTGTTCCGGACTTCAGTCTGATGTAGTATATGTGTTATGTTAGCAGATACGTGTTTATGTTATGCTATGTTCAGACAATTCCGGATTTCGGTCTGATGTAGCTAGTTCCGGACTCCGGTCCGATGCAGGGGACAAGGTCCCAGTCAGTTCCGGACTTCGGTCCGATGCAGCTAGTTCCAGACTCCGGTCCGATGTAGGGGACAAGGTCCCAGTCAGTTCCGGACTTCAGTCTGATGCAGTTAGTTCCGGACTTCGGTCCGATGCAGTTAGTTTCGGACTTCGGCCCGATGCAGTTAGTCCGGACTTCGGTCCGATGCAGGGGACAAGGTCCCAGTTAGTCCGGACCTCGGTCCGATGCAGTGGGCAAGGCCTAGTATGTGCTTTATATGTTATTGTATGGTATGTGGTAGATTGGGGGAGCTCACTAAGCTTCGTGCTTACGGTTTTCAGTTTTGGTTTCAGGTACTCAGTTTTCAAAAGAGGAGCTCGGGAAGATTGCAGTGCACACACCATAGTCAGTTAGCCTGGGAATGTTTGACTCTGATAATGAGATTATGTTTTGAATTAATACTCGAAAAATTATGTTATGACTTATGATACAATTTTTATAAATATGATTTTAGTAATGTTTTTAAATAAATTTTTAGTCGTGATTTTTGGGTCGTTACAAGTTGGTATCAGAGCCTTAGTTTGAGGGATTCGGACATACCCTCGGGCGTGTCTGAACTCAAACTGAGGGATTAGTATAAAGGTTTTCAAAAGGAAAAGACAGTTTTGCAAAAAGAGTTTTGAGAAAGAAAACAGTTTTAGTAAAGCAAAAGAATTCAGAAAGAAAGGAGTTTTGGTAAGAGAAAAGGGTGTGGTGCATGCAATCAGCCGAGCTCAAGTAAGTACTCCCAAATTACCCATACAAGTTTATGTTATGATTATCAGTTTCAGTTTTAGTAGAACAGCATGCTAGAATAGGACTAAGGATCTAGGAATGATGCCTTATGTGCCTGCTTTATGTGTTTCAGCTTGATAAGAATTTCATGCTAGTATTGAGTAGACAGTAGTAGGATAGCCTGTGTAGGTTATGCCTGATAGTATGAGCTTAGCATTGTATGCTAGTACAGTTTCTCGTTATGAGAATAGATTTGCTTGGGTAGTTTCCTGTGTCCGAATGCTGCTTGCTTTGTGCTTTTCTGGGACTCTGAATGATGGGAGTTAGCCATTAGGTGAATACGTCACGTCGCATGTGAGCAGGGTTGAATAATCTCAGAGTGCTGGATTTGGCCCTATTGCGCAGCTCTTGTCTGAGTCCAACCGTTGTAGGGAAGAGTCTTTTACTGGAAGGATTATCTGAGCCTCGTCACATGTGATGGTATTAAGGTGGTGGCTAATTGGCATTAAAAGGAGGCCTTCAGCAGCTGAGGACTATTTGGGTAGAGTCAGGGGTTCCCTAGGGCAAGCCTAGAATGAGAGTAGCAGAGATCAGTAGTAGAGAAAAGATGACTTGGTGGAGTTGAGGTAACTCTTGAGGAAAGTACGGATAGATGTGGAAGGTAGTATGGGCCCGTACTACTGAAAGCAGAGGATCCGTACTCGATTCAAGAGGGGCCAAGGCAAAAACAGGGAACTAGTAGAGTGTGTGAGAGATCCCTCAGCAGTAGTGTGTAAATTGATCAGGAATTGTTATATTTTCAGCATGGTGACGTTGCGCGAGATATCAGTTGGCAGTTCAGGTGTCGAGGAGGGATCTGGCTCAGGCTCTAGAGCCGGGCAGCTTGATGATCAGATGAGGGATTTCATTTCCGCAGAGATCATGCACAACATCATTGATCAGACTCCAGTGATTTTCGGTTCGGTTAGAGAGGTCATTGTGGAGCTCATGGACAGTCATCTTGAGGCCTTTAAGGACGGGATAGTTTCAGGACAGATTGGGGCTCGTTTAGACCCCGATTCTTATAGAGTTCAGGGATCCATCGGGAAAGGAGATCCCATTTCTAGTTTTTGTCATTAGTGGATGGGAGTTAGTGGGGCATCCCGTCTCCAAGAGAGACCTCTACATGATTGGATAATTAAGGAGGTTACGCAAGCCATTCGTGAGGATCTGCCTGACATGGTCGTAAGGATCAATGATAGGTTGATCGCGAAGCTCCAGGATCAGATAGTTGTTGTTCAGTCGACGGGCGGTGTCGACAAGGTAACGCAGGAGCGAGAGACAGACAGGGAATCAGAAAGGAAGAGGAAAACGGATGAGACTCAGGTAGCCACAGGTTCGGGTAAGAGGCCCAAGGGGTCGGATTTGAGGACGAAGGACTATCAGAGCCGCAGTCGATGCGGGAAGTGTGGTAGGACGCACCTGGGTGCGTGCAAGCGTAGAAGTGGAGGCGATGCTGGATGTTTCAAGTGCGGCCGGATTGGCCATTTTAGCAGAGATTGTACTGTTACCATCGCCTAGGAACTTGACCCGATATGTTTCCATTGCAGTCGGAGGGGCCACAAGAAGGCCCACTATCCGAGTTTGTTTTCAGCAGGGCAGGTGCCAGCTCTGCCCTTGGGACTTCAAGTACCGCCAGTGGTTGCCGAGGCCGGGCAAGGGCGCCCACGGCTCGGAGCCGAGTTTTTCCGATTGATTTCAGCAAGCATTCGAGTAGCGCTGAGTGATGGAGGTATGTATCTTTTACCTCCCTGTCAAATATTATTCATGATATTATTGTTATGCTGCTGCATTGATGTTAATAAGCATATGTGTTGGGGTATTATATTACTTGCCTATGGTTAAGTCTTATGCCATCTGCATACTTTGGAATTGAATGGTGAATTGGAGGTCGTCCCCTCTAGATCAGGTTACTTCGGATACAGTAACTGTAGCATCTATGTGTAAGATGCAGTAGTGCCTTACTACTTGCGGAAGGCGTTAGTCGGGTAATGATCAGTTATATTCTCAGTAGTGATAATCCAGAGTTTTTAAGTAGAGTAGCTAGCGGTCAGTAAGGAAGTGGGTTGGGGATGTGCACCCCAAACGCAGGTTCTCGGGATGTAGTCCCTAAAGCAAATACAGTTAAGGATCGAAGGGTGCTCAGTTAGATAGTAAGAAGGGTGCGGATCTGGTAAGAGTTAGTTGGAGCGCCGACGGAGGTAAACGTTGGCGGACAGCATATCGCCCTTTTAATGGAAGGAAGGTTGGGAATCCTTTCGACCAGTGAGCAGTAAGGAGTTAGCCGAATCCAAGTGGGGGAGAACCCTCCGAGTATACAAGGATAATAGCCACGTAGACCCAGAATGAGTGCGCGGCCTCTGAGAAGAAAAGATAGTAGCACAGTGATTGATGGATTGAGGAGTTCAGAATTGGAAGTTTGAGGACCTTCCTAGCAGTTAGTTCATGTAATCGAGATGGTTAGAAGCTGGATGGGAATCCAAGATTGGAGGACCACCTGTAGGGCTCAAGTGAGTCAGAATGAGGATCCTGAGAACGGTTAGCAAGAGATGCTTTCGTATTAGTAGCCAGTGACAGAGTCAGCATGCAGAATTGTGTAGATTTAGGAGTTGGGAGTTTGGAAACTTCCCAACAATAGCTTCTTGTATCCGGATTAGTAGACGGTTGGTTTGGGAACCAAGCCGAAATTCCTCGACGAAGCGCTAAGTATATCAAGGATATAAGATGTCGAGGTTGATGCAGTATTCAAAGACTGAGGGCTGGTTTTGAGAAATCAGGATGAGGAATCACTAGCAGGACTATGATAGTCAGGATGTCCTCGGAATAGTAGTAGAGTGTTGTAAGTCTGCGGGGGTAGCCGTAGCATTCACTAGCAGTTAGATAGTAGTAGAGTGTTGTAAGTCTGCGGGGGTAGCCGTAGCATTCACTTGCAGTTAGATAATAGTAGAGTGTTGTAAGTCTGCGGGGATAGCCGTAGCATTCACTAGCAGTTAGATAGTAGTAGAGTGTTGTAAGTCTGCGGGGGTAGCCGTAGCATTCACTAGAAGTCAGATAGTAGTAGAGTGTTGTAAGTCTGCGGGGGTAGCCATAGCATTCACTAGCAGCCAGATAGTATTAGAGAGTTGTAAGTCCGCGGGTGTAGCCGTGGCCTTTATCAGGTTGGTAGGCAGCATGAGCGCGTTGTTGGGCGGGGGGAAGCAGTAGTACCCACCCGTTCGGGTGCAGTAGTGAGGATATGGGAATCCACGGGTTAGATTTTGGATTTCCCAAATGGTTCAGTTATGGTTAAGTCGGCGATTTTTCAGTAGATCGTCACCTCAGTTATGAGATCAAAGTAGCAGTGGACCGTTGGGGTTCGGGTATGTTAAGGGCTACCGTTAGTCTAGGAGCCATCATGTTGTTAGTTGTGGAATTGATGATGTCAGGATGTGACGTTTGGACCTGATCGGTGGATCGGGAGGTTGATAGAGCCACAGTGACAGGATAACTAGTGGAAACTAGTTCCAGAGAAAGATTTTGTTTAGAAGTCGTGGGAGCGACTAAGTGAGGAGTCTTTTGACTCCACAGTTGAGTTGGAACTTGGTGTTGTAGATAACCGATAAATGATTGGTAACCAGGAAGGTCTTGAGATAATTCGGGAAGTAGTGTTTCAAGCAGTTCAGTGTTTCAGGCGTATTTAGAGTTTCAGGCATGTTCAGTGTTTCATGCAGTTCAGAGTTTCAGGCATGTTCAGTGTTTCATGTAGTTCAGTGTTTCAGGCAGTTCAGTGTTTCAGTCAGTTCAGTGTTTCAGGCAGTTCAGTGTTTCAGGCAGTTCAGCGTTTCAGGCAGTTCAGTGTTTTAGGCAGTTCAGTGTTGCAGGCAGTTCAGTGTTTCGGATAATTGCAGTGTGAGGGTCAGTATTAGTATGTGTGTTGGAATGCAAGTGCTGACGGTATAGTTGGTTGATTTGGAAATGGCAAGTCCCTCTTAGCAGGATCAGTTGAGCCTTCTGCCAAGTATAAGTGATCTGTAAGGATAGCTAGGCAGGTAGCTTTTCTTTCAGGATGGAAGGCTCGAGTTAGTAGGAGTTGAGTAATCAGATGGGAGATAAGCAAGCTGGTTCCAGCAACATCGTTTTAGTATGAGCGACAGATAGGGGTGTTCACGGGGCGGTTCGGTCCGGATAGTAATAAAATTACAAACTGTTACCACAGGGCGGGTACCTAATGCGCACTAACCGAAACCGAACCGTATTGATAAAAAAACCGAACCAAACCGAACCGTATAAAAGCGGGTAACCACGGTTCGGTTCATGGGTACCCGGTAAAATATAAAAAATAAATTCAATTGAAACTACAAACTCCATTTTAGTTATCTCATTCTTAAAATTAGTAAGTCAAAGAGTTTAAAAAAACATAATGAAGTTTAAAAAACGTAACGAAGTTCAAATATCATATACTATAAGTTGTATAATAAATACAATAATAAAAATAAAAAGAAAAGCAAATGAATTTAGAATTACAAAATTGGAGTTGTCAATATGGATTTTTGTTTAGGTTATTGGACTCTTAGATCGATCAAAACAGTACTAATGAAATAATATTTTTTGTACATTATATATATATATATATATATATATATATATATATATATATATATATATATATATATATATATAATCAAACGGTTCGGTTCGGGTATCCGCGGATACCTAAATATGAAAACCAAAAACCGACCCGTTGATATCCGGTTTTTTCGGTTTCGGTTTTTTTTCAGTTACGTTTTTTTTTTGTTTCGGTTTTGGATTGACCGGTTCGGCTCGGTTTTTCGGTTTTGCGGTTTTTTTGCACACCCCTAGCGGCAGAGTGGATAGAACAATTATATATAATCGAAGTATCTTCAGAAGTCGCTGGAAGCAACTAGTAGGTTGCAATGGGGTGTAGGGACCGGTGGGAGTTCGGTAACTCAGATATCAGCAGATTAGTTGGACCAGGGTGGTCTCAGTGCATCCGGTAGGCGGATGAGGGGTAACAGAATTTTTAGTCGGAGGAAGTAACGTTAAGGAAATTATGGAAAAGAGAAGAATTCAGTATGTACCAACAGTAGTGACCAGCAGTGTGAGTGGCTGGAGTGATGGACAAAAGGGTTAAAGTCACCAGGTAGGGTGTTGAGGCGGATTGCAGGTCAGTTGATCATAGAGAACTTCGAGGACGAAGTTTAGTTTAAGTGGGGGAGAGTTGTAACACCCGAAATCAGAAAGGTCAAGAAAGGAGAGGAAAAACCCTAAGTTAAAGAGGGTTGACTCGTCGAGTCCAGGGAGGAACTCAGCGAGTCGGAGCGGGATCCGGGTGTAAGGTAAGTGACCGACTCGGCGAGTCTGGTCTGGGTTGGGAAACCCTAATTTCGGGACTTGGTACCCTATTTAAGCATCTTATTCTCTTCCCTAGGGCTCATTTGCGCCCCCTATAATCCATAACCAGAAACCCTAAGCCTCCATTGTTGCTTATTCAAGCTTTCTTGCCATTTTGGGTGATTTGAAGGAAGAAGGAAGAAGGCACCCATTGGGGATTCAAGGATTGGCAGTAGATCCAGAGTTTGTGAGGTCTTCCAGAACATTTGAAGGTAATGAGTCGCTACCTTCCCTCTTTTGCATATAGATCAACCTTTATCTTGGGATTTGGGGCTTTTAGGGCAAGTTTAAGAGCCATTTCGAGTTAGAAGCCCAGATCTGAAGTTACTACTTCAGATCTAAGTGTATCTTGGCCTGGAGAATCATAAAGCATCAGTATTTGGGTTGATTGTTAAGCCCCTTTGTCTTAAACCCTAGTTTATAGTGTTTTGAGCCTAGATCTCCTTAGCTACACGTAAAGTTTTCCACTTTACGTAAGGAATAGGCTTTAGAAGAGTGGATCTATAGTTTGGAGTCCATGCATGACTCAAAAGTCCTCTGCATGTATGTAGATCTGAATGGACTCGGCGAGTCCTTTGAGTGGACTCGACGAGTAGCATGAAGATGAGGAGGAACTCGACGAGTGGGATGAACAACTCGTCGAGTCGGATGAAGTTGGGCATGAACTCGGCGAGTTGGAAGAACAACTCGATGAGTTGGTTGAAGATTGCCTTGGGCTCGACGAGTCTATTCGTGGACTCGGCGAGTCAGGTCGCGAAACCCCAAACCCTTCAAGTTGAGACTCGAATCAGTGAGTCGGGTGGAGACTCAGCGAGTTGAACAGGACAGGACTCGGAAATCATTGGACTCGGTGAGTCGAGTCGCGAATAGAAGGACCCTGAGCATATGAACTCGGCGAGTCAGTAGGTGGACTCGGCGAGTAGGGTTGACCTGGAAGGTTGACTTTGACCAGGATTTTGACTTTGACCAGAGTTGACTTAGTTGACTTTTAGAGGACTGTCAGACTAAGTGTCATATTGATATTGGTAGCTCGGAGAGCTGGAGGAGCAGCGGCTCAGGGGATTGTCGATTAGGAGCCAGAGGATTATCGGCAAAGCACAACAGTTCAGGTGAGTTTCCTACCAGTAGGAACAGGTCTACGGCCACAATGCCGACCCGTTTAGCTAGCAGTTAGTTCCGGACTTCGGTCCGAAGCAGTAGTTCAGGGTGCTTGATGTCTTTGTGATTCAGGCATGTCTATGTGTTATGTGTTCCGGACTTCAGTCCGATGCAGTATATGTGTTATGTTAGCAGATACGTGTTTATGTTATGCTTTGTTCAAACAGTTCCGGATTTCGGTCCGATGCAGCTAGTTCCGGACTTCGGTCCGATGCAGGGGACAAGGTCCCAGTCAGTTCCGGACTTCGGTTTGATGCAGTTAGTTCCGGACTTCGGTCCGATGCAGTTAGTTCCGGACTTCGGTCCGATGCAGTTAGTAGTCTAAATAATTACAATCCCCATCCCGCCTAAAATTTGAAGAATTCGTTGATAGTTAGAATAGATTCGTAGACCAGGTCGACTGATCCGTTTTCAATTTTGAAAAGTTCTGTTAGGTTCTTAGTAGCAATCGACGACCTTTTTTTTCTTTTACTTCACAGAGATTTTCGTCTCCTTGATAGCGGGAAGTTCTCCAAAAGTATGAAAAGCTGGAGGACTTTGTACCATCCATTCCGGTGTGGTTGGATTCTGTTCAACAGCCCAAGGACTTGGAGCACATCTTTTGTTGTTTCCATTGCTTGAAGTGATAGCGCTTTCTCAATGAGAGAGATCATATCGTGGTAGAGCTCCTATCCGTGCTTTGACAAATCCCTCTCTGGCGTCATCTACTGGCTGACTGCACACTGCCTTCTGCCTGACTATGGCTTTTAGAAAGCAAGATCCCTCCGTTTATCACTCTATAGAAAGAACATCCCATACAGAGTCTTTCAACTAACAACTAAGCTATTCGAGCCTTCACCTAAGCTCTCATCGATAGAGCCCCTGTCTCTTTGATTCTTGTATACAAGTCTGGTAGTCAATTGTTCTAGCAAGGATGGGTGACTGGCCGTATTCCCATTTATATTATCAAATATAGGTAAGGCCAACCCGCCCCTTCATCATTTCATTTTTTGTAACGAGAATATATATTGGTACGAAGCGCAAGTACTTAGCTTAGAGCCCTGAGCTCCTCGGATCGGAAGAAGACTAAACTGCGAAAGGAGAAGCCCTCTTCAGAACCCATACCCTAAGTCGATTCTTTTTCTTTTATTTATTCAGAATGAGCCGCTGACACTTGCTTGCCTGTGACTTGACTTCCTCGTACTCCTTCTCCTAGAAAGCGACTTCTTTCATTCCTCGACAGCTAGGTCTTTGCCGACTCTTAGCTTTCCAGGCGGGTTGGTGTTCAACCTTCATTCAATAGGGCTATCTATCAGAAAGGTCTTAATAAAAGAATCCCTGTAATAGAAGTTCATTCCTTAAAGACCTTCCTAATCAGTAATTTGATGGTCTTCCGTAAAGACTTTCATGCGCACCTTCCTTCATAAGGACCTTTATGACAGAGCAATTGAATGCAGCGGTGCAGGGCCTCTAAGATTATGAATAAGCTATTCATTTTCCGTCCTATTGAATAAATTCGGCATGATGGTAGTAGAGTAGTCGATCTGATCTCGCGCGCGGGCGGTTAGAAATGCCTATAGATGAGGTAGGCGAGGCTAGCTTGCCGGCAAAAGGCGATTGTCTTTTGTTTGATGAGAACGAGAAGGGATCGCAATAAAGCCAGGGTCCTGTTCGGCATCCTATTCTCCGTTTTGAGTTTCTTTTGGAATCCTCTTCTTTTCAAAAAGATCTTCTCCCTTGTTCTTCCCTCTTCCTATGATCTTGACCTGCAAATTTATTTCCGAAAGCTCCCACTATGACTAAAAAGCTCCCAATAGGCCACCCGCTTATATTATAATAAAGTAAGTAAGAAGGAGCGAAAGCTACTCGACCAGACGGGAGAGGCAACCAAAGGAAGCTGGTTCACCTTCTCTCCTCCGTTACTGGATGTAACTATTCAGATTTTTTTCGAGAATAAATCATTCTCTTAATAGATCTCGTCTTGTTCCTCAATCTTCGAAGAATGCGGCGTTGTATTATTGTAAGTTTCCTGTTCCAAACATTTCCTTCAAGTAGACAACAAGTTTTAAATCTTAATGCGGGCATTCCTACTCTTGTGCACCTACGTCACTCGACTCGCGCGCAACCCCGCCCCGTTATGTTATAGAAGAATTGAGCTTCTTGCTGGGCTGGTTATTCAGAGCTAGCAATTGGCTGTCAGATTTTGTCCCGCAACTAGAATAAGATCGCTTCGGGGGTCACTCTCCTACCCCCCCCCCCCCCCCCCGCCGGTGGGGAATCCGCTCCCGGGTCATCGCTCTGCTGCGTCTCGCCCGTCCTCTAGGCACCTTTGGAAGGCGGACCTACTTACCATGCTAGTTGACCAGCGGCAACGCTTTCCCTTTTATTGATACTACCAAGACGATTTGGATACTTGACTTCTAGATGCAATATCTTCACTGTTCTGAAAACAGAACTTTCTTGTTCATTTTAGCTGTCAGCCAACTTCATCATTACCATACAAGCCTATGGTGGACTACACCATACCTTTCTACAATTTCTAAGTAGTATCCCACCTTTGGGCTATCCTCTGTAATGCACTTCTTCTTCTGGGGATAAGAACTGACAACTAGATTGGAGATGATCCCTTCTCTCCAGTGAGTGTAGTGAAGGACTCTCGCCTAGTTCTGAAACTCTTCCCGCAGCCTTGCCATTATTGCCCTGCCTACCTTGGCAGGCATACCTCAGAACCAATTCATCTCATCGGCCTGCTTTGCTAATCCGTGGACCAAGGGATGTAGGCCTAGGAAAACTTGAAAGAAAGAAGCAATACCGACGGTACCAAAAGAGCTCTGGGGACAAGGTCCCAGTTAGTCCGGACCTCGGTTCGATGCAGTGGGCAAGGCCCAATATGTGCTTTATATGTTATTGTATGGTATGTGGTAGATTAGGGGAGCTCACTAAGCTTCGTGCTTACGGTTTTCAGTTTTGGTTTCAGGTACTCAGTTTTCAAAAGAGGAGCTCGGGAAGATTGCAGTGCACACACCATAGTCAGTTAGCCTGGGAATGTTTGACTCTGATAATGAGATTATGTTTTGAATTAACTCTCGAAAAATTATGTTATGACTTATGATACAATTTTTATAAATATGATTTTAGTAATGTTTTTAAAGAAATTTATAGTCGTGATTTTTGGGTCGTTACACATCGAGTTAGGGCTCCCTAACTCGCCGAGTTAAGTCCTTAATCCCGCGTCCAAATGAATCCCTACATGACGAGTTGGAGCTCCCCAACTTGTCGAGTTCCAGCCCCAAACCCTAAAATATTTAGAAATAAATAATACTAGGACCAAGCGTTACAAATCTCCCCCACTTAAGCTAGACTTCATCCTCGAAGTCTGCTGATGCAAAAAGGTCCGGATAATGCTTCCTCATCTCATCCTCTGGCTCCTAGGTCCATTCAGAGCCTCTTCGGTGATGCTATTGCACCTTAACTAGTCTCACTTCCTTGTGACATAGGGCTTTCGTTTTCCGGTCTAAAATCGTTATTGGTTTCTCCACATAATTGAGACTCTCATCAACTTTAATAGCATCGAAGGGAATGACTGCGGCTTCATTAGCTACACACTTCCGAAGCTGGGACACGTGGAAGGTGTTGTGGATCTGGCTAAGCTCAACCGGTAGATCCTAACGGTAAGCCACCTTGCCCACCTGGGCAGAGATCCTGAATGGACTAATAAATCGGGGCCCTAACTTGCCCCTCTTCCGAAACCTAATGACAACCTTCCATGGTGACACTTTCAGCAACACGAAGTCTCCCACCTATAAATCGAGATCTGAGTGATGCCGGTCAGCATAACTCTTCTGATGGCTCTTCGCGACCCGCAGCCTGTCGCGCACTTGCTGGATCAGCTCGGTAGTCTTAAGCACCACCTCGGTGCTTCCCATGACTTGGTGCCCAACCTCACCTCAACAAACTGGGGTCCTACACCTCCGACCATACAACATCTCAAACGGGGGTCTGCCGATACTAGCATGATAACAATTGTTATATGAAAACTCTACTAGTGGGAGGTATGTATCCCAACTCCCTCCGAAATCTAATATGCATACCCGTATCATATCCTTGAGCATCTGGATCGTCCGATCGCTTTGGCCGTCTGTCTGGGGGGTGGTATGCAGTGTTAAAGTGTAACTGTGTGCCTAGTTCCACATGGAACTTCCACCAGAATCTGGAGGTGAATCGAACATCGCAGTTCGAGACCATCGATACTGCCACTCCGTGCCTGACCACCACCTCTCGCACATAGATATCTGCTAATTTCTTAGTACAGATACTCTTGGAAATTGGAATAAAATGGGAACTCTTCGTCAACCTGTCCATAATGACCCAAATGGAACCCACGCCTCTCGCCGTCTTCGGTAACTTCGTGATGAAGTCTATGGTGATCTCTTCCCATTTCCACTTAGGAATGGGTAGCGGCTGAACCTTGTCGTGAGGCCTCTGATGTTCGACCTTGACCTTCTTGTAGGTCAAGCACCGCTCCATAAACCACGCAACCTCCCGCTTCATGCAGGGTCACCAATAACTCAACCTCAGGTCTCTATACATCTTTGTGGCTCCCGGATGAATAGAGAACTTGGACTAGTACACCTCTTCCAAGATATTATGTCTCACCCCCCCTAGATACTAGTACTCACACTGACCACACTGTGTCAAAAGACCCCGACCATCCCGAACAAACAAAGGAATCTGCCCATGAATCAACTATATCTTTTAGTTTTTTTCTTCAAACCCTCTACCTGAGCCTCCTTGATCATATCCAACAAGGGGGAAATCATCGTCATCCTCAAACAAACGTCTCCAATCGGAGCACTCGTCGCCTTGCAGCTCAAGGCATCGGCCATCACGTTGGCCTTCTCTGGATGGTACAAAATCTCGCAATCATAGTCCTTCAGTATATACAACCACCTCCTCTGCTGCATGTTGAGGTTCTGCTGATCCATCAGGTACTTCAAACTTTTGTGATCAATATAAATGGTGCACCGAACTCCGTACAAGTAATGCCTCCAGATTTTGAGGGCAAACATCACTACCCCCAATTCTAGGTCATGAGTGGGGTAGTTTTCCTCATGAGGCTTCAGCTTCCTCGAGGCGTACACGATCACATGCCCCCTCTGCATCAAAACAACACCTAACCCTATGATAGACGCATCACAATACACCACCAAAGCATCCAACCCCTCGGGTAGTGCTAAAATCGGGGCCTCACATAGTCTCTATCTCAAGGTCTCGAAAGCCAACTGCTGATCTGGGCTCCACCGAAATGTCACATTCTTCTTGGTCAAGCGAGTCAAAGGTACCGCAATCTTGGAGAAATCCTGAATAAATCTTCGGTAATACCTCGCTAGGCCCAATAAACTACGGATCTCAGATGCATTCTTCAGTATTTCCCATCACATCACTGCCTCAATCTTGGCTGGATCAACCAAAATACCCTCTTGGTTAATGATGTGCCCCAAAAACTACACCTCACGCAACCAGAAATCACACTTGGAGAACTTTGCATAAAGCTTTTCCGCCCTCAGCGTCTCCAATACCTCCCTCAAATGCTGCTCGTGCTGCTCCTTGGTCTTAGAATAGACCAATATATCATCAATAAAAACGATCACAGACCGATCCAACATCGGTCTACACACCTTGTTCATGAGGTCCATGAACGGTGTTGGGGCATTGGTGAGCCCGAATGACATCACCACCAACTCATAGTGACCGTACCGAGTCCTGAAAGCTGTCTTCGGTATATCCTCATCCCTAATCCTCATCTGATGGTATCCCGACCGAAGATCAATCTTGGAGAACCAAGATGCGCATTGAAGATGATCAAACAAATCATCGATCCTCGGGAGTGGATAACGGTTCTTCACTGTTAGCTTGTTCAGCTCCCGATAATTGATGCACATCCTGTGTGACCCGTCCTTCTTCTTCACAAATAGGATCGGTGCTCCCTACGGGGAACTACTTGGACGAATAAACCCTCGGTCTAGCAACTCCTGAAGTTGTATAGACAGCTCCTGCATCTCAGGCGGAGCTAGCCGATACGGTGCCTTAGCGATTGGAGCAGCACCCGGCACCAAATCAATGTGAAACTCTACTTGCCTCTCCGGAGGCACCCCACGTAACTCTTCAGGAAAGACATCTCGAAAATCTCGTACAACCAGTACACTGCCCAAATTTGCCGTGGTCTCAACCCTCGTATCTGAGATGTATACCAAAAATCCCGAACATGCCTAATAGAGAAGTCTCCTACCCCTTGCAACTGAATAGAGGGTTTGCCCTTACGAGGTCCTCTCCCCATGAATAACCAGTTCTCCCCCACTTAGGGTTCGAACTCTCACCAGCTAGCGCTCGTAGTCTATCATGGTCCCATTGGCCCCTAACCAGTCCATCCCGACGATCACCTTCAACCTTCGCAACGGTATCGAAACCAGATTAACACGAAACCTCTCCCCAATCACATTCATGACACAACCCCGATATACCCTCACAACACTCACAGTGCGGTCCTCCACAATCTCAACCCCAAGCAGGGAATCCAAAGTACCCAGAGCATCCCGAAACTTCTTGCTGAGCGCAAGAGATACAAACGATCGGGTAGCTCCCGAATCGAAAAAAACATGAGCCGACATACCGTTGACCAAAAAGGTCCCTATACAAGCGCACATATATACATATAAGCATAACAAATAATATCAACAGGAAAAATAGATTACGTACCAGCCACGACATCTGGTGCTGCCCGAGCCTCCTCGGTAGTCAACTGAAATGTGCGACTCTTCACCGCAGGAGCTTCCACCTTGGCAGGGTGGCCATCGGTGATCCTCATTCTGGCGGGCACAGGTGTCGCCACTGCTCCTCCTCCTCCCCGAAACCTTAGACAATCGACCCTTTTATGGAATGTCTGGTTGTAGTGGAAACAAATTAAGCCCTTCTTGGGGAAGTCCCTGCTTACGTGGCCCGACTGTCCACATGTATAACATACCGGGCCCGTCACCCGACAAACTCCACTATGCAATCTCCCACATTTGGCACACCGGCCACGACCCTGCTATCCCCTACCTGATGAATCCAAGGTCTTAGGCTTTTTAGCCTGACCTACAACTGTTTGAGCCTGCTCTGGCTTCTGCTTGGTGCGGAACTCCAACTCCATCTCTCGCTCCTGAGCCTTCTCTACCATCTCATTCAGGTTTTGTACCTTGAAAAGCTCACGAAATCACATATATCACCCCTCAGCATGGAATGATACCTCTTCCTCCTCATAAACTCATCTGTAACATACTGAGGAATCAATAGTGCTCGTTTCCAAAACTTGGCGGTGATCTCCACCACAGTCTCGGTGGTCTGCTGTAGATCATGTCCCTCACTAAAGGTTGCACCTTAATGGATGATTCAAAATCTGAGTCAAAACGCATGACAAACTCCTCCCATGACATCTCAGCAACTCCAGCTGATCCCACCTGGTGGGTCACCTCCTCCCATCAGTCCCTGGCTCGGCCCCTCAACATGTATAAAGCAAACCTCACTTTTGCTGCCTCGGGGCAAGAGCTCATGTGTTGGGAATTCTCCATGTCTTCCACCCAACGTCGACTAACTATGGGGTCCCTGAACCCAAAGAAGTCAGGCGCCCCATACACCTTGAACTCCCGGAAAGAGGGAGTTTGGGCCCCGACCTAGCCCGCAACAATCTCGGCTCGGAATGACCTGAGCCGCTCCTCCATGATCTCCAACATCCCCTCCTTGACAGTACCAGAAATCACTGGGGTAGCGTCAAGAATGCCCCTCGTAACCTCGACTGCGATAATCTTGCACATCCTCTCATCACTGGGCTCCATAGCGTAGCCCGACCCAGATTTAGATCTTGATCCCCCTGCTCCATGACGTATCAACACCATTCTGATCTGAAATACCATAAGACAGAGTGATGAAGATATTCAAAAAGGGGATCCTTCCACACCGGTTCTCCTTACACCTTCCATATCTAACATTAGTTCGGGTACAGGTCCTATGATTTCAATAGTACGAGCCCAATACTACCTTCCACACCTACCTGTACCTTCCCTAAGGCTCTACCTGATAACTCTAATTCGTCCCATAACAAAACATATCGCACAAACCACTGCATTACTTAAATCCTATGCTATCCTAAGATTTGCTCCATTCGTATCAAACCAGATGTCAAATCAATCATAACAGGTTGCCCTATGCATGCAAATTATACACAAAACATGATAAAATAGATTGTCAAATAACAGACTCTACCCTAAGACCACAAACTGACAAGGAACAGGAAATAAGGCCAAATCAGTTATTCTAAGGCTATAAGATCCTAACCGTATATAATTTTAAAAGCATACACATAGCAAAATCCATCCGACTATCACATTCCAAATATCAATATAGCATGGCTAACATATTGGGGAACTACTTCCTTGAGCTCGGTCGTGCATTGCACTCTACCTTTTTTTAGTTTTAAAAAGTGTTTGACATTTGATTTTTTCTGAAAACAAATTTACCATTTCCTCAGTTTGAGTTTTGACACACCTGAGAGTGTGGTCGAATCCCTCAAACCAAGGCTCTGATACCAACTTGTAACAACCCAAATTTATAATAAAATTTTTCATTTTAAAGTAACCAAAATAGTTCCATAAGATATAAAATTCCAAACACATTTGTTTTCAAAATCCATAACATCAGATAAATTATTCATAAAATCAGAGTTTCCCAAATGAAACGCCAGAGAGTGCATACCGCGCCATCATGTCAGGCTCTTACCCTTAGATCCTAAAGTACCTGAAACAACCAAAAAACTGTAAGCTAATGCTTAGTGAGTTCCCCAGAGCATACCCCACACAATCCACATAACCACATAAACCATATTAGCTATATCAGATGCATATACCAGATAATCCATGCATATAATCATATAAGGTTGCCATGGAAACCCTCCAAGGTCTTACACCGAGTGCCATGGGAACCCCCACATGGTCTTACAAACATATAAGGATGCCATGGAAACCCTCCAAGATCTTATACCGGTGCCATGGGAACCCCCACATGGTCTTAGTCTGGAATGCCATGGGAACCTCCACATGGTCTGATATCCAACTCCCTCGGAAACCCCCAATGTCTTCCATGCAAATATCATAGAGACTACTAGCATATCACATATCACATAACAACTGGTATATCACATATCACATATCACACAACACATAATGGGACGGCCTTGATGCCTTCGACCCATTGGTGTAGTGAGGAGACTCACCTCTCAAGGAATGTTGAACTGGTAAGATCAAATTCCAACTCATAGATCCAAACTCAACTGCCTACAACCACCATGCAACTAAATTCATCAAAATCCCAAGATACCAAAGATACCCTTAAAGTGAAACTTGGTCAACCATGGTCAAATTCAAAGTCAACAGTCAAGGTCAACAGTCCATGTTGACCCAAGTCGTCGAGTGCACCTGCTGACTCGTCGAGTTCCTTCAATTCTAAGAAAAACTAGGGTAAACCTTCGTCAAATCGCCGAGTTATCGCAACAACTCGTCGAGTTCAAACAGTATCCAGAAGATTGGGGAAACCCCAGTCCAACTCGCAGAGTTGGAAAGGTAACTCGTCGAGGTTGCCTAATCTTAACTCATTCAACCACTTTCTAAGCGAGTCTAAACCTACAAACTATAGATCTGATCCCCTAGGGCTGAGATACCACGTAAAGTTGCTGACTTTACGTCCATGCATGGCATTAAGGGGGCTAAAACACTTAATCGTAGATTCTTAAGGGATTTAGGACATGAAGGAAGGCCAAGATTTGATAAAGATGGCAAGTTTAAGTCAAAAGAGGCCATGAGATGTCCAGATCTAAAGTCATAGCTTCATGACATGCTTAAATCCAAGAATGATCCCAAAATGAGCTAATAATGACCATAAAGTCCCACATGAAGAGATCTAGCAAATAAATGACCAAGGTATCAACTTTATACTTCAATATGGCTGCCTCAATAGAGAAGATACCAGATCTACAACCTCTCCGTTCAACTATGCACCTCCTACTTCAAGTCTCTTCAAACAAACACCAAAAATGCACTCTTTAAGCTCTCACACACTCAAAATGGTAGGAAAAGCATGAAATAGGGTTTTTGTGGACAAAGGGGCGATGAGGGAGGCTATCAATGAGGCTTAAGGCCTTTAAATAGGGTGCAAACCCTAAAAATTAGGGTTTTCCTTTCCAGCGTCTGCTCGTCGAGTTACGGTTCCCCAACTCGTCGAGTTACGGTTCCCCAACTCATTGAGTTGAGTCCTTAATCCCGCGTCCAAATGAATCCCTACAAGACAAGTTGGAGCTCCCCAACTCGTCGATCACATATGCAAAAAACATTGTACATCCTTTGGTAAAGCATATTCTGGCTTTCATCATTGTAATGATTCTAGATTTCACTCTACTTGTATCACTGTATATTTCTTCCAAGGGATTTATGAACACCATCTTCCTTCTACATAAGATTGTCACCCAACCAGTCCATGCCTAAAATTACATTAAACTCATTGGGTAATAATTCTTTATGAAAGGCGTTCCCATTTATGTCAATGGTTACACTCTCTAACTTATTACTAAAAAATACATTTCTACCACCAACTATTTCTACCATCACTGGATAATTTAATCGATGTGGTGATAATTTAAGTTTTCTTCTAAATTTTTGTGAAATAAATGAGTGATCTGCTCTTGAATCAAATAAAATCTTGGAAGACAATTGATTAACTAGGAATGTACCCGATGCAACGTCAGTTTCTTCTTTGGCTTCACTGAGTGTCATTTGGTAGCTTTGACCCTTGGTTTTTGCTGGTAGGCTCTTCATGGTGGATTTCTCACCTTTTGGACACTCGACCTTCATGTGCCCTTCTTCTCCACTGTTGAAGCAAACTCTTTTTTTATCAGGCAGTTTGAGGAAATATGCCATGGCTACTTGCAATTGAAATAAATGAGACAGTCACCCCAATGACTTTTCTTACATTAGTCACTCCATTTTGCTTCTTGGTTGCTTTCGGATTTTTTTCTTGGAGTTTGGTTTAAAGGACCTCTTCTTCTTCTTCTTGTTTACCGAGGACCCGTCAAACTTCCTCTTCTTGCTGACTTCAGCTCTATCGATTGTCCTTCCCTTGATCATACTTTCAATAGACTTTACAACCCAGATGGTTGCATCAAGAGTACTGGCCAGATAAACTGGCGTAGAGTACTCCCATGGTAGTCCATTTGTATACCTATCAATTTATGATAGTTCGTCGGGGACAATATGCAAAATAAATTCATTTTGTCTGTGAATGTGTTGGTATACTCATCAATGGACATGCTGCCCTTTTTTAGTGATAGAAATTGGTTCTCTAGATCCAGTATGTTTTAAGCTGAACATATATTGTGTTTGAAATGCACCAAGAACTCTTCCCATGTCAGTTGCAGCGACTTGTTAGGGATTATCATTTTTATCAACATATTACACTAATGAATTGTTTCACCTTTGAATTGCCGCACAACATAAGTTGTCTGCAACTTGCCCGTGCAGCCACACGTTAAAAGGCTAGCTCCATTTCAGAAATCAAATCCATAACTCAAACTGGATTCTCATTCCTGTGAAAAGTTGATAGTTTTCAAGTCATAAAGTCCTTATACTTGCACATGCTTTTGAATTCATCATTCCTCTTGACTTCTGGACTTTTTGGAGGGGATGGTAGTCTTTGATTACTATTAGATTCATTATTTCATTCTTGAATCGATGTTGTGTGAGTAGGAATCAATTCATCGTTTACCGGTTTATTGATTATTGGCTCATTGATCACTAGCACTCCGCCTCGAGCATTTGCTAGTTCTTGAGTCAAGAATTCCCTAAACTCACATTGCTGTTGATCTAACATGGTTTTCATCATCAACCGAGCTTCGTCCATAGTGAAAAAGCAGCTCTAGCTCTGGCATTCTGAGGTGCTGGACCTCCATCGTTATTGACGACCCTAACGCTCCTTGTAATCATCATTTCATTCTATAATCGTAGATATGAGTAGTTTAATATAGTAACAATTTACATACTCATATATAGATATAGATATTCAACGCATAATAGAAATTAAGGCATCTTCATATAATATGCTAGTGCTTGTGTCCATATCATAGGAATTTAGGTACCTATCCTAAAGTATGCTATCACACACCTCACCATTAACACTTATGTTCTCAGTTTAAGTCTAGATATTATCAAAGTTCTTAGTTCGCTTAAAGTATTGCTCTTATACCAACTGTTACATCCACTATTTTTAGAACCAAATAAACCTTTTTCTTTACACTTTAAATTACCATGTTGTCTTTGTTGCAGAAAATCCGTGTTTAATAAAACATTTTTGTAACATCCATAAAATTTCAATAAAATTTAAAACTTTTCAAAACAATTCGTTTATTAAAGAGGTGTTTACAAAACTGTTGTTTCCAAAACCATTATTTAAAAACGAAATCATTTACACATAATTTTCAAACAATCACGTTATCAGAGTATCCCAGAAACCATAAGTTCCAAAAACACGAGGATGTGTACGGTCATGCTTTCACCTTGCCACGATCCATTGAAATACCCGAAACCATAAACCAAAACTGTAACGCTTGTTCCAGGTACCATTTATTTCTCTAAAATTTTAGGGTTTTAGACCGGGACTTGACGAGTTGGGGAGCTCCAACTCGTCGAGCAGGGATCATTATGGACGCGGGATGAAGGGTTTACTCGACGAGTTGGAAGGCCCCAACTCGACGAGTAGACGCTGGAAAGGAAAGCCCTAATTTTCCAGGTTTTGCACCCTATATAAAGAACTTATGGCTCATTTGTGGCCTCCCTCATCATCTTAATAGCCCAGAGAAACCCTAGTTCGAGCCTTACCTTCTTGTTGTTGGATTAGATGTCTAGGCCCATAACTATTATTGGTATGTACTCGACCCGAGAGTAGCGTGGTCCATTTGGGTTGCATAACACCAGGACAATTTGTTAGGATGGACTCTTGAGAAAAGGTTACATATGATTTATTAATATATTATAAGTTCTAATATATTAATATGAAATCATATGTTTTAATTAGTATTAATCAAGAATTAATTTGGAATTAATTTAGTGATCAAAAGAGACTAATTAAATCTATGGGGACTAACTATGGTAATTAGTTATATTTATAAGTGTTGGGATTGTGATCCATATTGGACCAAGTTTATGTATGGATACATAAAGAGTTGGGCCACATGAACCATGGATCGTAAAACCCATGGGTATGGATTTGGGTTATACCCATGACTCTTGGAATCCCACATATAAATACATACTCCATAGTCTAAAAACCGCCACTCGTAATACGTCTAGTTCTTGGAGTTCATGGAGGTGTTTTTGGTGCATGGAAATTCTCTCTCAAGAGTCACCTTTGTCCTAGGTGAGTTGTGATTCCATTTGAGGTGCAACACTTGGGGCACTAAGTTCTTAAAGGCCAAAGTCTTCCTAGCAACATCAACAACATCGAGAGGTATGACTAAAACTTGTCTTATTATACATATGTTATTTGTATGCTAGTTTTAGGCTTAAATCTTTGGAAACCATATGCATGTATAATTAGAGAAAACATAGATCCAAAGCTTTTCGGGTTGTATGTGCACCATAGGATGTTGCAGTATACAAAATCGCAGCAGTGGTATCAGAGCCATGGGTTGTTTTCTATTATACTTGATGTTTTATAAGTTTTCAAAGTAAAAAAATCAAAATTTTTGCCTTCTGTCCAGTGAAC
Source organism: Lactuca serriola (assembly GCF_051521515.1). Lineage (NCBI taxonomy): Eukaryota > Viridiplantae > Streptophyta > Magnoliopsida > Asterales > Asteraceae > Lactuca > Lactuca serriola. The sequence goes on from NC_136410.1 coordinate 42,905,385, forward strand.
TCGCCGAGTCCACTGGGTGACTCGCCGAGTAGCATGCATTTTGCCTTGGACTCGTTGAGTCCAGTAATGGGCTCGACGAGTTGGCAGTCCAGACAGCAAAATTTGAGTTTTTTGGCCTGTTTTGGATTAGAATCATTACCACAAAATGTTTTGCTCATAAAATTTGATTTTGTTGTTATGGTAATGATGATTCTCTTCCAATTAAAAGATAACTGTCATAATTTCAAGATTTTTATTAGTTTATATGTTTATGCTAATTTCTTGAAGATTGACGATATGAATTATCTTGTTCTTATGAGTTAGTTTAGATTAATAGAAAAATTTTATGATAATTGGTTTTCAATTCAAATTTATCTAAAAGTTGTTCATAATATGAGTTTTTGTAACTTGTCCACAAGTTATATGAAAAGTCTCATTTATGAATTTTAAAACTCATAAAATTTCCGTAAGTTATGAAAATGAAGAGTCTCATTTTTAAATGTTTTTAAAGTCTTCCATAACTTGTCCTCAAGTTATAGCACTTGAAGAGTTTTTCATTAAACTACTTTAAACTCATAAGTTATGGAAACCAAAAGGTTTTGAATTGTTCACAACTTACCCTCAAATTTTGGAATTTGTAAAGTTACCCCCCATGTATACTTTAATTCCAACCCCTAGAATTTTAAAAGTTTAAAATTCAACCCTTATACTATTATAATATTATAGGTTTAATATATATATATATATATATATATATATATATATATATATATATATATATATATATATATATATATATATATATGCATAAGAGTAAGTCAGTCTTACCGTTAGTAGGACTCATTCACGAAACTAGTCTATAAGGGGGTATAAGGTTACTGCCTATAAAATGATAGTTTAATGGGTGTCCACTCTTACCCACCGCTTCCTTGACTGGTGGAGGGTCTTAGCCGAACGGATAGGACATGACATTAATTCTCCCTTCATTAAACGTATAATGATAAATATAAAGTAACTAAACTTTATTAAATTTCCAATCTTAGTTACTTTAGGAATATGCGAATTTGGTGCTACCCCATGAAATTGCTCTTTGCACCTTGTTAAGTCGTTAGTGGAGCATGTGTGGTTAACCAACACACTAATCTGGGACTGACAATGTGTGGCAAATGGTAGATTGATGTTAATCATAGATCAATGGAGCGTGTGTGGTTAACCGAAACATTGATTAGGTGGTTGTAACATTAAGTGTACCAAGTTAATTTGCATGGTTATTCACTCCTTGTTTGTGATCATCGGCTTCACAGTCACAAACTTAAAGGGCACAATCGAGATTTAAACATGCCATTGAATAGTTCAATGAATCTCAAAAGATCTAGGAGTTTCAATTCATTTAAAACCTAATGTTAAATTTCGTTTTTCTTGGTGGAAATTAGTAAATCGTCATTTACCTACCTTCAAATATTTTGTAGCTTGGATTACGACATCCCTCTTCCAAGTTATAAAATATTGTGTTGGGTCCTAGCCTTACTATTTCATATTGGGTGTTATATTAAGGACTTACATCAACTTGCTTGAATTTCTCCCTCATAGATGTTTAGTTATGACAACTGTGGTCTTCCTTATCCTTTTGGATAAAGCTTTCCTAATGAAGATGATATCCCACATGGCGATCAAGGTGAAAGATTAATCCCTTTATCGTGCATTAATGGGAATGGAGATCACACTTCACTTCCTCCACCTCCTCCAGTTATTCTCCCTAACCCACAAGTTCTTGAAAAGTTCAAGGTCACTCAATCCCTATTGGCAAGAAATGTCTATATGTGCTCACATCTTGAAGATGAAGTCACATATTGACAAGCTGGGAGAGTTGGGTGCCGAAGTCTCGAAGAAGTTGGCTGTTGACTGGGTTCTTTAGTCACTCCCTGATGAAAGATCACGGCATGATCCTTATTGATCTTACTTATTTTCTTGTTGCTATTGAATCAACAATGATTTGGAGCACTGGTAGAGCAAATTTGATTGGAAGATCTACTTCCCAAACTTCCATGGACATTGACAATGGTAACATTAGAAGTCTAGAAAAGCTTTATCTTCCCAATGGAAAGGGATCGACCATGGTCAAGTCATTTGACCCAATGGTAAAGAGAAAGGCTAATTCTGAGATAATCCTGTGTACCATTACCAAAGAATCCATATTTTTCTATTGCCAAAAGAAGGAGCATTGGTTGCGAAGCTGTCCTATTTACCTGAAAGTTCACTAGGATGGTAAAAGTCAAAAATTTGACTATGCTTCAGGTAAAGTCCACTATCTAACTCTATTAAGTTCCTATTTGGAAATTCATATTACATGATGTGACTAGGTCACATTTTGATGTTTTGTAGAATCAGAAAAAGAAAGGAAGCTTAGAAGAAGAGTATGATGAATCTGATCGCGAAGATAGATTTCGATCACATGATTCGAAGATCAGCATTTTAAGATGCTGCTAAGAGTTATGATATATTGCTTATGAATGGATAACAACATAGTTTCATGTGTATTTGCATTGTAAGGATAAATTTTTCCGCATTTTTTAAAATAAAAAGAAAATTTTTGATTTTATTTATTTTAAGTATCCTTACAATGGCATTTGTGAAAAATTGTTGTTTATATGATTCCATTGATAGCAATATTGGAAAATGGATTTGATTCTTTCGTTTGTTGTAGTGTCATAATTTACCAAGTAAGGAAAGATTTTTATCACCCAAGTTTCAGTTGGATAGGAGCTTGGAATCATGCAACTTGTATTGTATGATGAATGAGAATTTTCATCTTTGGGAAATTAAGACTAATTCCTTGTTCACATGTAAATGTGAGTCAAGTGAAGGAATAGGAGACTGGGTACACTTGGTTATGCGCTAATCAGGTCCACCACAAAGAACGATAAGGCTATTCATCATGATTTACTAAAGCTTAGTAAATATGGTTGTGCTTACAATTTTAAGTATAATTCTGAAATATTTGAAAAGTTTCAATGTATGGCAGGACGAATGAGAAGAATCAAATTAGGCAGAAAGATAAAAGTTTCTCCAATCTGAAAAGATGGGAGAGTACTTCAGTATCATGTTTTATAATCATCTGAATGATTAGGAAAAACCATATCACAATTGATCCTCTAAGGACATCTTGGTGCATTTGCTTGGCTAAGAAGAGGAATCGTGAATTGTTGAAATAGGTAAATCAAAAGATAAATCATACTTCGTTCCAAAAACAAGTCTTAGAGTCATACTCCAAGATTGTAAGTTAAGTGACATAATCTTTAGAAGGTTTAATACACTTGTCAAATGTAGAGTAAAATGTTTTCTTACTCTTGTACATTTGAAATTGCTAAGTTGTGATGTTTTGGATAAAAGAAATACCAACTAAGACCAATTATGTGAAGTGTTTGTCTTGATAAGAATCCGCACTAACTCTTGAATATTTGTTTGTCAAGAAATGGTTCTTGACTTAGAGAATCTTATATGTCAAGAGGTCAGTGTGAGTCTTAAAGATCTTGAAAAGTCTCAAGAACTAATCAAGGGTATTGTTTATCACTAGCACACGACTTGAGGTTTATAACCTATCGTGTTGACATATTCTGGTTTTTGTGCCCATTCCAGTTAAAATTTGACTATGCATGTGAGTTCTATGAGTTCTCAGTTGTTTGCATGACAACTTGGAAGACCTGGTAAGCCGTTGTGCTGCCAGGTGGCAAGAAGTTAAGATTGAAAAAGTTCAATCCATATGAGTATGGATTTATCACTAACCTTCTCTTTTGGTTATGTTTTTGACAAATTCACATGGATAGGAACACATACACCATAAAATCTAAGTGTCATAAGGTTTCTCTTCGATTCATGAAAATGATGGTGAGGAAACGCTTTCACTAAGTAGATTTTAAATACTTAGCAATTGTGGTATTTGCATTTCTCGAATTCGATTATGATTACGACATCCCTTTTCGTAGCTCAAATTGTGAGAAGTGACAAAAAGGTCTAAACATTATGATTACGACATCCCTATTCATAATTGTTTAGACACACATGTGTGCTATCTAAGGAAATGTGTATGATTTTGGGAAGATTAGATAAAGTCTTATCGAAGCGTCTCGTATTATAAATCTGAACTTTGGTAAGAAATTAAAAAAAGTATTGATTTCTAGAAGTCCAACTGATTTCTAGATACATGTCAAAGCTAGTGGGAGCATAAGTGTTATGCTAATAAGGATATAATTATCATGTTAGTGGGAGCATGATTATTATGTTAAGTTTTGCAAGTTAGCAATGTTAATTATAAAAAACAAAAGGTTCAATTTGCAAAGTTGCAGGGTTTGAAAAGTTTTTTTTGCTATAATTAAGGGAGAGGAAATTATACTTCATCCCAATTCTAAAAGCCTAGATTGAGATTTTAATCAAATTTAGTCAAGTATATATATGAATGTTATGTTAGAATGATTCAACATAAGGAAATTCTATATAAGGATTTACTAATTGCGTTCTCAATATTCGATTATGATTACAACATCCCTCTTCATAGTCCGAATTTTGAGAACATGGCTAATAGAAAAATGATAGCAAAAGTCTGGTCTAGGATCATGTCTTTATGTGAGACATTATGAATCTTATCCCATATGCTTCGGGTATAGGATCGATTGCATATTCTATAATATTTCTATGTGTTTTGAATTTTCCGAATGCCTAGGGCATTAAGAGGGAAAAAGGACCAGAAATGTATATGACTAAAATAATTAAGCAATTGTCAAGGACAATCTGAGGCTTACCAAAGATTGGTTGCTCATGGACAGTTGGAAGTGTGGTGTTAATTTTGGAAGGAACATATTGACATATTCTGAAAAGAGCCAACTCTTGTTCAAAAGTGATAGTTAAAATGGGAATATGGAAATGTTTCCATAGGTGGAAGTTATTCATTAAATCTGTGTAAGATTAGAAAAATTAATGCAAGAAGGATGTTCAAAGGAATGTACTTTGAATATGAGGCTTCATTTCCATGGAATAGCTCTCCATTGGAACACTTTGTAATGTTTGTTGCCAAGTCTTTGTGACTTTTGTGTATAGCCATTACAAGAGGATAATTGAATATAAGTTTAGAATCTAATAGATTTTAGTAATTGGTAAAGAATATTGTCTTCTTACATTTATCATAAGGATTTGGAATTGTGAAATGAGCATCATTGAAATGTTTTCAATCGATCTATTCCACAAAGAAAGGACCATAGGTAAACATAGTGTGCATGCTTTGAGAAAGGGACAACTATTGTTTTAGTTCAAGTATTAAGTTGATTATTTGAAACATTATACAATGAATAATGAGTAATCAATATGACTCAAAAGTTTTGGGGCCATATAGGATTAGTATTATTCTTGTGTTTCACTTTTCATGTTTTGACTTCCCGAATAACTAGGTTATTCAAACCGTCCACAGTCGATCATACTTTGGAAGTAGGTATTGAGGCAAGACTGTCATGATTCATGAATGGGTCTGTAGTATGTCTAGGTGTTTTAGACATAGCTGCAATATTCATGAGTGCTCCTGGAATAAGATTCGAGTATTGGATTAAACCCACACTCATTTGAATCACTTCATGGATTTTATCACGAGTGATCATGAGACGATAATATCTTATATTCTTCAAACGAAGACATATGAGTTGTAGTTGCGAGTCGGTTGCACATTGGCATATGTAAACGCACCAGTAACTTGGATGTTATAAAACATATCATTGTGTGTAATTCGATGAGTGAGTACAAGCGAGCATTTGGGTCGAAGTTTATCCGTTCCTTTTACCCCATGTGGATAAAAGCGATATATGTGGGCCCCTCGATGATTTAGTGATGACAAACCTAAGTGATTGGTCGGGCCTCGACTGATTTGATTTGTTTAATTAGTCGGTCGTCATAAATCGGAAATCGGGAAACAATAGATAGACAAAGAGAATGATTATAATCCATGTCTCAGTCCATATGATATCTAGAATGGAGGAATATATGATCCCTTATCTAATGGACACGTCATTGACTAGGTCAAAGTTCGACAACAACTTTTAAGAGCTACAATTGCTAGTAGGGATTTCAGAGTCTTACTTACAATAATAGTTTTAGACTTATCCAAGTGGGAGACTGTTGGATTAGATGTCTTAGCCCATAACTATTATTGGTGTGTACTCGACCCAAGAGTAGCTGATGGGTTTTGAGCATTCTAACACTTCCTAAGTGTACATGCAACCCTAATAACCTTGAATCTATGTTTTCTCTATATACATGCAAATTTCTTTTTCAAGGTTATTTCCTAACTAGCATGGCATGGGGAATATATGAAACATAAAAACTAGTAGAAATACATACCTTGTTGTTGCTTGGATTCCTTCAAGACTTTGTGAGCCTAGCACTCCAAATGTTGTGCATCAAATGCTTCACACAACACCACAAAACTTGGAATAACTTGAGAGAATACTTCTAGCACTTAAAATCGGTTATGCCCTCTCTAGTAACCTTACTAGGGTCGATTTCACTAGCCAAAGGGTCTCTTTTATAGTGGTGTCACAATTAGGGTTTTCATATGAATACTCTTAATCGTCATGACTCTTCATTTCTCATGACCCATGGGTTTGTAACTCCCATGGACTATCCATGGAGCTCCAAATGGTTACATCCATAACCCATAAACCATGGATCATTAATCCACCATAAAAGATTTGATGATTGTCATAATCAACCCTATATATTTAATTAGTCTCACTTTGATCACCAAATTAATACTAGTTTAATACTTGATCAAATACTAATTAAATAATACTATTATTTGTTACGAAATATTAGTTTGTGAATGACTATTGGATTCTCCATTTCTCCCATAACTCCTCATCATTATTTAGCATTAGTAACAACCATTTCAATGTGTTTTATGAATGTAATAATACACCATCATAAAGTGCATTCATATTATAGCTCATCTTTCATCTTATTTGGATAGTATAAATAGTGAGCCATATGTATTAGAAACTTGATGATTTCATCACAAGTATTGGAATAAAAGTTCTCTCTACTCTCATTTCTTTCTTTACCTCATATTTTATATTGTTATTTGATCATATTTTATAAGACGTTATCAGCACGAGGCTCTACCATAGAGTTCCAACTTCTTATCGTTCTTGTCGTTGTCAGGTATAAATATAATTTTTTTTTCAAAGTTCATATGTATAGTTCTCACAAGTTATATAATGCTCACAAGTAATTTTATGATACTTCTTAACTAACAATCCTCTAATATACAACTCTTTATTTTGATTAGTACTTTCACTATGGAAAACCTTAGCAAACTTGAGTTTATGGCTCTTGACATTAGTGGAAAAAATTATTTATCATGGATCCTTGATGCTGAAATCCACCTTGATGCTATGGGGCTTGGAAACACCATAAAGGATGTAAATCCTTTAAATGAAGCATCAAGCCAAGAAAAGGCTAAGGCGATGATTTTCCTTCGCCACCATCTCGATGAAGGATTAAAAGCTGAATACCTCACTGTCAAAGATCCACCTGATCTTTGGAATAATCTGAAAGAGAGGTATGATCATCAAAAAACGGTGATACTTCCTAGAGCTCGTTTTGATTGGTTACACCTTCGGCTACAAGATTTTAAATCTGTGAGTGAGTATAATTAAGCCATGTTCAAAATTACATCCCAACTAAAACTATGTGGTGAGACTATAACTGATGAAGACATGCTAGAGAAAACCTTCTCTACTTTTCATGCCACTAACATGCTCCTGCAGCAGCAATATCGTGAGAAAGGTTTTAAAAAATATTGTGAATTAATCTCATGTCTTCTTGTGTCTGAACAAAATAATGAGCTCTTAATGAAAAATCACCAATCATGTCCGACCGGTTCTAGTCCATTCCCTGAAGTGAATGTGACATCATCTAACTATAACGGCCGTGGGTCTAACCGTGGCCGTGGCCGTGGTCGTGGTCGAGGTCGTGGACGTGGTGGAGGCCGTCATAATAATCGTCCCAACAATAATAATAATATAAGTAACCACTAGAAGTGGGAAAGTAACAAAAACCCACATCCTAATGATAAAAGTGGTCAAGGCAAAAAGAAAGTTGAAAATGTTTGTCACCGATGTGGAATGACCGGTCATTGGTCGCGTACATGTCGCACTCCAAAGCATTTTGTTGATCTTTATCAAGCTTCTCTAAAATATAAAGAAGGAAAAAATGCGGAAACAAATTTTGTTCAAAATTATTTTTCCGAAGATCAACTAGAAATGGGACATTTGGATGTCGCCGATTATCTTGCCTACACGGAAGGGACAAACGGTGCTATGGATGGTGATGGAAGTACCCAATTCTTCCCATAAAAGGAGATGGATATGCCATATCATGAAATTGTTGGTTTTCTAGTATCATTTTATTTTTGCATTATGTTTGTTTAAAGTCATTGTCATGGTCAAGAATAATATGTAGTTTTGTTTAATGTCGTTTATGATTTTTATGTTATAGTCGTTTCATGAGAAGAGATCTCGATGATTCTTCTCAAAATAATAATATGTGACTTTATTTATCTAAGTTGAATATTTCTTATTTCTTATTATTTTATTATATATTTTTATTTTGAAGAGAAATATGGATATTCGCAAAAGAAATGAGGAAGATATATGTCTTGCAGACAGTGCAACAACACATAGCATTTTTAATAATGAAAAATATTTTGCTTACTTATCAATTGGAGAAGCAAATGTTAATACAATAACGGGTAGTGCAAAAATGATTGAAGGCTCCTGAAGAGCGAATATCATATTACAACAAGGGACAATAATTACAATTGGAGATGCATTATTTTCATCAAAATCACCAAGAAATTTATTAAGTTTTAAGGATATTCGGTCCAACGGATATCATGTTGAAACAACCAATGATGGTGATAAAGAGTATCTCAATATTACAAAAATGATATCGGGTAAGAAAAGTCTTTTGGAAAAATTACCCGTATTGTCCTCCGGATTGTATTATACAAATATTAAAATGATTGAATCTCATGCTATTGAAAATAAAAGGTATGATAACATCTACAAAGTTTGGCATGACCGGTTGGGCCATCCCGGATCAGTTATGATGCGAAAAATAATTGAAAGTTCAAGTGGACATTCCTTGAAAAACCAGAAGATTTTTCAAGCTAATGAATTGTCTTGTGTTGCATGTTCTCAAGGAAAATTAATTTCCCGTCCATCATTGAATAAAGTTGGGTATGAAAGTCCTAGTTTTTTAGAAAGAATTCAAGGGGATATATGTGGACCAATTCATCCACCATGTGGACCATTTAGATATTTTATGGTCTTAATTGACGTGTCAACTAGATGGTCACACGTGTGCTTGTTATCTAGCCGTAATCTCGCTTTCGCAAGATTACTAGCACAAATAATCCACCTAAGGGCACATTTTCCCGATTACCCAATTAAGAAAATTCGACTTGACAATGCTGGAGAATTTACATCACAAGCTTTTAATGACTATTGCATGTCGATTGGGATAACTATTGAACATCCTGTTGCATATGTTCATACACAAAATGGTTTAGCTGAGTCGTTAATCAAACGCCTTCAATTAGTTGCAAGACCATTACTAATGCATTCTAAACTTCCTACATCGACATGGGGACATGCAATTTTACATGCGGCATCACTTATACGCATCAGGCCAACTAGTTATCATAAGTTCTCCCCTATTCAACTGGTTTGCGGCCATGTACCAAATATTTCCCATCTAAGGACGTTCGGATGTGCAATTTATGTACCCATTTCTCCACCTCACCGCACAAAAATGGGTCCTCAAAGAAGAATGGGAATTTATGTTGGATACGAATCTCCATCAATAGTAAAATATTTAGAACCATCAACTAGAGATTTATTTACAGCTAGATTTGACGATTGTCATTTTGATGAATCAGTTATTCCAACATTAGGGGGAGAAATAAAGAAGCTGGAGAATAAAATCTCTTGGAATGAATTATCACTTTCAGTTTTAGATCCTTGTTCAAGTCAATGTGAACTTGAAGTGAAAAAGATAATTCATTTACAAAATATAGCAAATCAATTGCCAGATGCATTTACTGACCCTAAGAGAGTAACAAAGTCTCATTTACCAGCTGTAAATGCTCCTGTTAGAATTGATATCCCAGAAGGAAAAAATACAGCTACAAATGAATCAAAGGCACGCCTGAAGCGTGGAAGACCAACCGGTTCCAAAGATAAAAATCCTCGAAAACGAAAGGGAGCAAATATAATTGATGGTCCAAAAGAGAAAACAGAATCTTTTGAAAAGATTAATGAAGCTCCAGAAGACCCCAATGACATAACAAAAGAAACTGAGGTACCTGAAAATTATGAAAATGAAGAGATCTCAATAAATTATGTCATGACAGGAATAAGATGGAACCGAAATAAGATAGACGTCGACGATAATTTTTCATATCATGTTGCGTGCGAGATTATGGAAGAAAATGAGGATGTTGAACCTGAATCTATAGATGAATGTAGAAATAGAAAAGATTGGCCAAAATGGAAAGATGCAATAAACAAAGAGCTTAATTCTCTTACTCAACGAAAGTTTTTGGACCTGTAGTCCGTACACCAAACGGAGTAAGACCAGTGGGACACAAATGGGTATTTGTGCGCAAAAGAAACGAGAAGAATGAAGTTATGAGATATAAAGCAAGACTTGTTGCACAAGGTTTTACCCAAAGGCCCGGAATTGATTATGAAGAAACATACTCTCCTGTGGTTGATGCAATTACATTCCGTTATCTAATAAGTCTGGCAACGCATGAAAAATTAGAGATGCGTCTGATGGATGTAGTTACCACCTATTTATATGGTTCACTTGAGAATGATATTTATATGAAAATCCCAGAAGGGTTGAAGGTGCCAAAAGCACAAACTCCTAATTCTCGTGAAGTATATTCGGTAAAATTAAATAAATCTTTGTATGGATTGAAACAATCTGGTCGTATGTGGTCAATTGTTTAAGTACATTTCTTTTAAAAGAGGGTTATAAAAATGATCCATTAAGCCCATGTGTATTCATAAAAAAATACGGATCAGAATTTGTGATAATTGCTGTTTACGTAGATGATTTGAACATAATTGGAACTCCTGGAGAATTGGAAAATGCCACTTCTTGTTTGAAAGAAAAATTCGAAACGAAAGATCTTTGGTAAAACGAAATTTTGTTTGGGTCTTCAAATTGAGCACACAAAAATGGAGTTTTTGTACATCAATCTAGTTATCTAGAAAAGGTGCTTAAAAGGTTTTATATGGATAACTCACATCCATTGAGTACCCCGATGGTAGCAAGGCATTTAGATGCAAAAAAGGACCAATTTCGGCCTTGTGAAAAACATGAAAAACTTCTTGGTCCCGAAGTACCGTATCTTAGTGCTATTGGTGCACTAATGTATCTTGCTAATAATACGAGACCTGATATATCTTTTGCTGTAAACTTATTAGCAAGATATAGTTCTTGCCCAACAAGAAGACATTGGAATGGAGAATCCAATAGTCATTCACAAACTAATATTTCGTAACACTCCCCCTTGAATGACGATTGTATCATGCCTCGTTAAAACCTTAATAGGTAAAACCTCATGGGAAAAACCCTTTATTAAGGTTTTAACGAGGCATGATACAATCGTCATTCAAGGGGGAGTGTTACGAAATATTAGTTTGTGAATGACTATTGGATTCTCCATTTCTCCCATAACTCCTCATCATTATTTAGCATTAGTAACAACCATTTCAATGTGTTTTATGAATGTAATAATACACCATCATAAAGTGCATTCATATTATAGCTCATCTTTCATCTTATTTGGATAGTATAAATAGTGAGCCGTATGTATTAGAAACTTGATGATTTCATCACAAGTATTGGAATAAAAGTTCTCTCTACTCTCATTTCTTTCTTTACCTCATATTTTATATTGTTATTTGATCATATTTTATAACATTATTAATATATTAGAACTTATAATATATTAATAATCATAAGTGCCATATTCTCTCATTTAGTCTATCCAAGTATTGCAATGCCATGCAACCCAAATGGACCATGCTGGGTCGGATCAAGTATATACCAAATAAATTTATGGACTTAGACACTATATCCAACAGTCTCCCACTTGGATAAGTCTAATAACTATATTTGAAAATATGACTTCAAAATCCGACTAGCAATCGTAGCTCTTTCAAAGTCTCTCGGAACTGAGATGATGATGATACGCCATTTAAGATAAGTGATCATATAATCCTCTGCTCTCATGATATCAGCCGGACAAACACATGGAACATGGTCTTACTTATTGTCCAACATTTGTTTCTCGATCTCCGATTTGTTTCGACATAGAACTAAATTGAACACATCAATTAGGTTCTAACCGGGCCCGGTACATAGGTCAAAACCAAATCATCGAGGGGCCCAGATATCGCTTCTATTTCTAGAAGGAACAGATAAACTTCGACTGATATGCTTGTACTAACTACTCATTGAATTACTCACAAAGGCACGTTTTATAACATCGAGTTACCAATGCGTTTTCGTACAATCAATGAATAACCAACTCATAGTCAACAACTCATATCTCTAGGTTTGAATATTTATATGATCTTACCGTCTCACGATCACTTGAGATAAATTCCATGAAGTGATGCAAGTGAGCGTGGGTTGAATCCAATACTCAGCCCTTATGAGTACTCATGAATGTTGTAGCAACCATTGCACTGTCTAAAGAACTTTAGACAAATCATACAAGCCAAATTCATGACAGTCTTGAATCAATACTTACTTCCAAAGTTTGACCGACTGTGGATGGTTTGAATAATAACATGATTATTCTTGAAGTAAAAACATGCAAAATTGAAACATAGTAAGCAATCAACACAAGATAGTAACACCTTACTCATAAATAAATAACAACTTTTATTTATCATCAAATGTCAATTACATTTTACAATTTTCAGGAATCTAATTATTGAGACTAATATCATCCTTCAGCCCAATGCACCTCGCATGCTGTAAATGTTTAACCCTGCTCAGTCCCTTCGTGAGGGGATCTGCTGGGTTCTCATCTGATGATACCCTCTTTGCCACGAGGAGTCCTTCTTCTATTCTATGTCTGATGAAATGGTATTTTCTGTCAATGTGCCTAGATCTCCCGTCATCTCTTGGTTCTTTCGCCAAAGCAACCGCACTTTCACTATCACAGAAAATTTCTATTGGCTCCTTTATAGTTGGTACAAATCCAAGGTATCCGATGAAGTTCTTTAGCCATATCGCCTCTTTTGCTGCCTCGCTTGCTGCTATGTACTCTGATTCACAAGTCGAATCAGCTACTGTCTCCTGCTTGGAACTTTTCCAAGTAATGGCTCCTCCATTTAGGATAAAGACCCAGCCTGACTGAGAGCGGAAATTATCCCTATCAGTTTGAAAGCTAGCATCACTATATCCTTCCACTCTCAAGTCATCACTGCCTCCGAGGGTAAGGACCCAGTCCTTAGTCCTCCGCAAATACTTGAGAATGTTCTTTACCGCTGTCCAGTGTGCCTTGCCAGGGTTCCCTTGATATCTACTGACCATGCTCAAAGCAAAGGCCACATCAGGGCGAGTACAAGTCATAGCATACATGATCGAGCCCACAGCGGAAGCATATGGTACCTGACTCATTTCAGCTATCTCGGCCTCTGTACTCAGACTCTGAGTCTTACTTAGCTTGGCATTACTCTGGATTGGTAATTCTCCTTTCTTGGAATCTTGCATAATGAACCTCTTCAGTACCTTATCCATATAAGTACTTTGACTAAGTCCAATTAGTCTCTTACTCCTATCTCTCAATATCCTTATCCCTAGGATATAGGCAGCTTCCCCAAGGTCCTTCATAACAAAACACTTCCCAAGCCAGGCCTTAACCTCCTGCAAAGTTGGGATGTCGTTTCCTATGAGAAGTATGTCATCCACATACAACACCAAGAAGCTAACTATGCTCCCACTAGCCCTGACATACACACATGACTCATCCTCACTCCTAGAAAAGCCAAACTTTTTGACTTTCTCATCAAAGCAAAGATTCCACCTGCGAGATGCTTGTTTCAATCCATAAATGGATTTTTCAAGCTTACACACTCTATTAGGGTATTTTGGATCGACAAAACCCTCTGGCTGAGCCATGTAAACATCCTCAGCCAACTTCCCATTAAGGAAAGCGGTTTTGACATCCATTTGCCATATTTCATAGTCGTGAAATGTAGCTATGGCTAACAACACTCTAATAGACTTAATCTTAGATACTGGTGAGAAGGTCTCATCATAGTCAACTCTCGGAGTTTGAGTAAAGCCCTTCGCAACCAGTCGGGCTTTATAAGTATGTACTTTCCCATCCATGTCGGTCTTCTTCTTGAAGATCCATTTGCACCCAACTGTCTTACGACCTGGTACATTGTCAACGATGTCCCAAACTTGATTGTCATACATGGACCGAATCTCGCTGTCCATAGCCTCCTTCCATTTCGCAGACTCAGGGCCTACCTTGGCTTCCTTATAATTATTAGGTTCATCCAAATCTATCAGTGTACTATCACTGATAAATGTATCACATTCAGTGGTGATGTGATAACCATAATTCAGGTGTGTTCCTCACTCTAGTGGAACGTCTTGGAGGTATAGACTCATCTATCGGCTCAACAGGAGTTTCCTCCTCAGGTTGGCTGACAGCATTTGAGGTTCCTTCACCACTTGACGCTTGAAGCTCTTCAAGGTCAATTTGCCTCCCACTGTCCCCTTGGCTTATGAATTCTCTCTCACGAAAGACTCCTCTTCTTGCTACAAAGACCACATTGTCATTGGGTCTGTGGAAGAGGTAACCAAAGGATCTCTGTGGGTAGCCGATGAAAATACACCTCTCGCTTCGGGGTTTAAGCTTGTCATGAGTCTCACGCCTCACAAAAGCTTCACAACCCCAAATCTTGATGTGGTCCAAATTGGGAACTTTCCCAGTCCACATCTCGTGAGGTGTTTTGGCAACCTTTTTAGTAGGGACTAGATTAAGGATATGGGCAGCAGTCTCTAAGGCATACCCCCAGAAAGAGATTGGCAATGAAGCTCGACTCATCATGGAACGAACCATATCTAACAAGGTTCGATTGCGCCTCTCAGCTACACCATTCAACTGTGGTTTCCTGGGAGGTGTCAATTGTGAGACATTCCCACATTCCTTAAGATAGTCAAGGAACTCAGTGCTAAGATACTCTCCTCCTCAATCGGATTGGAGCATCTTGATGTTCCTGCCCAATTGATTCTCAACTTCCTGCTTAAACTCTTTGAACTTTTCAAAGGTTTCTGACTTATGCTTGATTAAGTAAATATATCCATATCTACTGTAATCATCAGTAAAAGTCACATAATAACGATTAGCATCCCTTGTAGCAACTCTGAAGGGCCCACACACATCCATGTGTACAAGGTCCAACAAACCCTCACCCCTATCACAAGTACCTATGAAGGGTGACTTTGTCATTTTTCCAAGTAAACAAGACTCGCAACTATCATCTGACTTGAGGTCAAATGATTCCAAGACTCCAGCCTTTTGGAGTTGGCCTATGCGCTTCTTGTTAACATGTCCAAGATGACAATGCCACAAGGATACTTTATCCAAGCTATCAGAAGAATCAATATACAACACATTATTTCCTAGATTGTCTACAACATTCACGGCTTCATATACACCATCACAAGGTATTGCTTTAAAGTAAAATACATCATTGTAATAAACATTAATAGCACTTTTTTTATTATCAAATGAAAATGTAAAACCTTGTTTGTAAAAGCCATGAAAAGAAATAATATTTCTCACCATTTCGGGCGAGTAACAACACTTATTCAAATCTAACATTAACCCATTATTAAGCAATAAAGAATAAACTCCTATCTTGGTAACAGGTGATGCTTTCCTGTTGCCCATGACTAAGTTTATCTTCCCGTGCTCCACTTGCTCACTTCCTTTTAGTGCCTGCAAATCAGTACAAATGTGAATACCACACCGTGTATCAAGCACCCAAGAATTAGCATTAGATGAGTTGTTAGACAATATCATGTAAATACCTGCATGGGTGGGTTTAACCTTCCCATCCTTTACATCTTGCAGATATTTGGCGCAACTTCGCTTGAAGTGTCCCTTATCTTGGCAATAGAAGCACTGTGCCTCCTTTGGGTTCGAAGAAGGAGTAATGGGACCTTTCTTTGTCCCACTTGAAGAGGAACCATCAAGAGTCTTACCCTTGGTACCCTTTGAAGGGCTTTTCCTCTTCTTACCCTTCCCTTGCCCAATTGCAAGAACAGGGGCTGTTAAAGGAGTAGAAGTAGCAACCGCTTTACCCTTAAGGCCATTTTCAGCTGTCCTTAAGAGTCCTTGAAGTTTGCTAAGTGTGACTTCCTCCTTGTTCATATGATAAGTCATACGAAACTGATCATAACTTGGAGGTAAGGAATGGAGAATGATGTCAATCGCCAATTCCTCAGGGAAGTCAACATTGAGCTTTAGCAACCGGTCAACGAACCTCTGCATCTTCTGCAAGTGACCAGTGATGGATTCACCGTCCTTCATCCTTGCGGTTATCATGGAGGAAATGATTTCATATCTCTCTTGACGCGCGCTCTGATGGTACCTTTCCATCAGATCCAGGTGCATCTCATAGGGGTAGAAATCTTCATAAGATATTTGGAGTTCCGGACTCATTGTGGCCATCATGATGCAAGACACCTTGGTGGCATCCTTCTCATGTGCAATGAACTCCACAAGCTCTTCTGGAGTAGCAGTGGCTTCATTAACAACCTTAAGCTCCCTGTCAAGGACATATTCTTTGTCCTCATAGCGGGTAATCATTCTGATGTTTCTGATCCACTCATTAAATTTGGATCCATCAAAGATGACCTTACCACACAAGTTCATTAGGGAAAAGGAGCCTATAGGGTTTGAGCCAGCAGCGTTATTGGAAGACATCTGGAATAGAAGGAAGATAAGTTTCATTAGATTAAGAGTCCTTAATAAGTCACCCAAATGAAATATTAAGGCTAGGATCCAACAAACTATTTATAGGTGGAAGAGGGATGCCGTAATCCACACTATAAAATATTTGAAGGTAGGTAAATGACGATTTACCAATTTCCACCATAAGACGAAATATTTTATTATTAGGTTTTATTGGTTTTGAAACTCCTAGATCTTTTGAGATACATTGAACTTTTCAATGGCATGTTTGAATCTCGAATGTGCCCTCTCAAGTTTGTGACTGGGATGCCGAGGATCACAAACAAGGTGTGAATAACCATACAAATTGACTTGATACCCTTAACAATATTACCTAATCGATGTGCCGGTTAACCACACACGCTCCACCGATCTATAATAAAGTCAAGTTACCCTTTTCCACTCTTACTAGTCCATGTTAGTGTGCCGGTTAACCACACACGCTCCACTAACGACTTGGCAAGGTACAAAGTGTAATTTTATGGGCTAGCACCAATTTCACATTTTCCTAAAGTAACTAAGATTGGGAATTTATAATGTATAGTTACTTTATAATTCATTATACTTTTAATGAGAATTTAAAGTCATATCCTACCCATTCGGCTAACGACTCTCCACCGATCAAGGAAGCGGTGGGTGAGAGTGGACACCCATTAAGTCACCATTTTATAGGCAACAACCTTATACCCCCTTATAGACCGGCTTCGTGAATGAGGCCTACTAATGGTAAGAATGACATATTCTTATACATATCTATATAATAAAATTATAATAATAGTATAAGTGTTGATTTTTAAACTTTTTAAAAATCTAAGGTTTAATTTGGAATTAAAGTATTAGAGTGTAAGACTTTTCAAATTCCAAAACTTGAGGGCAAGAATTGAAACTATTCCAAGTCTCTTCAATTTGTAACTTATGAGTTTTAATGGTTCATAAAAATGAAGACTCTTCATTTTATGAAACCTCTTTAGTTCTTTAATCACAATTAAAAGAAGTGACTTTTGGTTATCCATAACTTGAGGACAAGTTATGGACACCATCAATACAATTAAGATCAAGAATTAAACACACATGGAGGTTACACATAATTTCTATGATCTTCTAAAAACTCATAAGAACACAAATTCATGCCAAGAAATTTCATGAATCATATTAACATATACAATTCTTGAAAATTGATAAAAGTCATGTGAAAATGGGTTAACATAATCATTATCATTTTGAAAAACAGTTTTTACAAGTCCAAAACAGATTGGGATAATGATTTTAATCCATTCCCAGCAACAAAACACGAAAAGACTGCCCAGCATGCACCTACTCGTCGAGTGCATGATCCTACTCGACGAGTAGGATGAATTTGTACATGGACTCGGCGAGTCCTCCCCATGAACTCGGCGAGTCCAGTCGACAGTGAGCAGTTTTTTTGATTTTCAAGCAATTTTGCATCAAGTATACAGAAAACAATCCTAGGCTCTGATACCACTGATGGTTTTTGAGCATTCTAACACTTCCTAAGTGTACATGCAACCCTTATAACCTTGAATCTATGTTTTCTCTATATACATGCAAATTTCTTTTTCAAGGTTATTTCCTAACTGACATGGCATGGGAATATATGAAACATAAAAACTAGTAGAAATACATACCTTGTTGTTGCTTGGATTCCTTCAATACTTTGTGAGCCTAGCACCCCAAATGTTGTGCCTCAAATGCTTCACACAACACCACAAAACTTGGAATAACTTGAGAGAATACTTCTAGCACTTAAAATCGGTTATGCCCTCTCTAGTAACCTTACTAGGGCCGATTTCACTAGCCAAAGGTTCTCTTTTATAATGGTGTCACAATTAGGGTTTTCACATGAATACTCTTAATTGTCATGACTCTTCATTTCTCATGACCCATGGGTTTGTAACTCCCATGGACTATCCATGGAGCTCCAAATGGTTACATCCATAACCCATAAACCATGGATCATTAATCCACCATAAAAGATTTGATGATTGTCATAATCAACCCTATATATTTAATTAGTCTCACTTTGATCACCAAATTAATACTATATTAATACTTGATCAAATACTAATTAAATAATTCTATTATTAATATATTAGAACTTATAATATATTAATAATCATAAGTGCCATATTCTCTCATTTAGTCTATCCAAGTATTGCAATGCCATGCAACCCAAATGGACCATGCCGGGTCGGATCAAGTACATACCAAATAAAGTTATGGACTTAGACACTATATCCTACAGTAGCATGGTCCATTTGGGTTGCATAACACCAAGACGATTTGTTAGGATGGACTATTGAGAAAAGGTTACATATGATTTATTAATATATTATAAGTTCTAATATATTAATATGAAATCATATGTTTTAATTAGTATTGATCAAGAATTAATTTGGAATTAATTTAGTGATCAAAAGAGACTAACTAAATCTATGGGGACTAATTATGGTAATTAGTTATATTTATATGTGTTGGGCTTGTGATCCATGTTGGACCAAGTTTATGTATGGATACATAAAGAGTTGGGCCACATGAACCATGGATCGTAAAACCCATGGGTATGGAATTGGGTTATACCCATGACTCTTGGAATCCCACATATAAATACATACTCCATAGCCTAAAAACTGCCACTAGTGATACTTCTAGTTCTTGGAGTTCATGGAGGTGTTTTTGGTGCATGGAAATTCTCTCTCAAGAGTCACCTTTGTCCTAGGTGAGTTGTGATTCCATTTGAGGTGCAACACCTGGGGCACTAAGTTCTTAAAGGCCAAAGTCTTCCTAGACACATCAACAACATCAAGAGGTATGTCTAAAACTTGTCTTATTATACATATTATTTGTATGCTAGTTGTAGGCTTAAAGCTTTGGAAACCATATGCATGTATAATTAGAGAAAAGATAGATTCAAATCTTTTAGGGTTGTATGGAGCTCCTGATTATCATGGGGCTCGGGACCCCATTGCGAGTACCAGGTGATTGGCGGATGTCACCAACGCGTTCCGCATCAGCAGATGTCCCGAGGGGGACAAGGTCAGATTAGCATCCTATCTTCTGAAGGACAGGGCACGAGACTGGACAGGGCACGAGACTGGTGGGTGGAGGTTGGGAGAGCCATTGGAGATGACACAATTCTAGATGCCTTGACCTGGGGTGATTTCACGACCAGGTTCAGGGCTGATTTCACACCTATCATTGAGGTGCAACAGCTTGCTAGGGAGTTTCAGTACCTCCAACAGACGATAGAGACTGTAGCGGAGATTACCGCTAAGTTTAGGGAGAGGGACCTTCTCGTTCCGCAGTATGTGGCGGACGAGGAGATGAAAAAGGCCTGATACCATGAGATGCCGAGGAGTGACATTAGACAGTTTGTGAGCCGCTCCATCTGCAAGACGTTGGAGGACATGATTGATAGGGCTCGGGAGAGGGAGTTGGATTTGGAGATGAAGAAGAAGAGGAAACCAGAGGGGGTTCAGTCAGGAGGCTCGGGCAAGAATCCAAAGGTATCAGATCACAGATCTCGGAGCCAGCAGAGCCACGGTCGTTGTGGCAAATGCGGCAGGATGCACGAGGGGACGTGCAAGGCGGGGATTTAGGGCTGCTACAAGTATGGCCGAACTGGTCATATGAGCCGAGATTCCACAACCACTACCACCACCATGACAACAACAGATCTGATATGCTTTCAGTGCAAACAGAGGGGACACAAGCGGTCCCAGTGCCCGAGTTTAGCAGCAACAGGGAAGGTGGTAGCACCTTCTCCTGCCACATTAAGGATTATAGATGGCTGTCAGGGCCGGGCGGAGGCGCCTACGGCGCGAAGCAGGGATTTTCAGCTTACTGCAGAGGAGGCACGAGTAGCTCCTGACGTGGTGACGGGTATGTATCTTTCTCTTATCTCTGTATTTGATATTGTTTATTGCTCATGTTTATGTGTTTTTTTATAGGGTCGTTCTTAGTGAACGACATTTCAACAATGGTATTGTTTGATTCGGGGGCTAGCCCATCGTTTGTGTCGCTTGTACTTAGCAAGCGATTTAGCAGAGCTCCAAGGGAGATGGATTTCCCCCTCGACGTTGAGATAGCTGTTGACATGACCGTCAGGGTCACAAGGTTTCATAGAGGATGTACACTACGGTTTTTTGATGAGAAGTTCTCAGTGGATTTGGTTCCTATTCCCCTGCGAGGGAACAAGGTTATAGTGGGTATGGATTGGTTGAGTCCCAACGGGGCAGTGATTGATTGTGAGATGCAGTTAGTGAGGGTTCGCACTCCTAGTGGGGGAGAGTTAGTGATTCAAGGCGAGAGGACACAACGCATACCGATTCTTTGTTCAGCGGCGAGAGCGAGGCGCTACTTCCAGCAGGGATGCGCAGGATACGTCGCCTATGTCATGGATACCCGGGATAAGGTTAAGGCGACAGTTGATAATGCACAAGTAGTATGAGAGCACCCATACGTCTTCCCGGAGGATTTTCTTAGGATACCTTTGGAGAGACAGGTTGAGTTGCAGATTGACTTGGTCCCTGGTGCGGCTCCGATAGCTAAGGCACCATATTGGTTGGCTCCTCCCGAGATGCAAGAGTTGTCTACGCAGCTGCAGGAGCTTCTAGACAAGGGTTTTATCAGGCCAAGCAGTTCGCCATGGAGAGCCCCGATCCTATTTGTAAGAAAGAAGGACGGGGTCGCACCGTATGTGCATAGATTACTGGGAGTTGAACAAGGTAACGGTCAAGAACCGTTACCCACTCCCAATGATAGATGATTTGTTTGACCAGCTTTAGGGAGCATCTTGGTTCTCCAAGATTGACCTACGGTCCGGATATCACCAGATGCGGGTCAGAGATGATGATGTGCAGAAGACCGCTTTTAGGACCCGCTATGGTCATTATGAGTTTGTGGTGATGTGTTTGGGCTCACCGATGCTCCAGCCGCATTAATGGACCTCATGAACCGCGTGTGCAGACCAATGCTGGATCGGTCTGTAATAGTATTCACGTCATCTTGGTTTACTCCAAGACTCAGGAGCAGCATGAGGAGCACCTGAGGGAGGTGCTAGAGACACTGAGGAGGGAGAAACTTTTCGCGAAGTTCTCCAAGTGTGAGTTCTGGTTGTGTGAGGTGCAGTTTCTTGGGTACCTCGTCAACCAGAAGGGCATTCTAGTAGATCCGGCCAAGATAGAGGCCGTGATGCGGTGGGAGATTCCAAGGTCCCCATCTGAGATTCGGAGTTTACTAGGTCTGGCGGGGTATTACAGGAGATTTATTCAGGACTTCTCCAAGATAGCAGTTCCGTTGACCTGACTGACCAAGAAGTCGGTGGTGTTTCGCTGGGGTTCTGAGCAGCAGACAGCCTTTGAGACACTCAGGCAACGATTGTGTGAGGCGCCGATTCTCACCCTGTCAGAGGGAGTAGATGACTTTATAGTCTACTGTAACGCTTCGATCACATGTATGGGAGTAGTGTTGATGCAGCGAGGGCATGTGATAGCTTATGCTTTGAGGCAGCTAAAGCCTCACGAGGCTAACTATCTGACACATGATTTAGAGTTGGGGGTTGTGGTGTTCACACTCAAGATTTGGTGCCATTACCTCTACGGGATCCAGTGTACCATTTACATGGACCATAAGAGTTTGAGGTACCTCATGGATCAGCCGAATCTGAAAATGAGACATCGTCGGTGGTTAGACGTGGTTAAGGATTACGATTGTGAGATCCTTTACCACCCGGGCAAGGCCAATGTAGTGGTAGATGCCCTAAGCCGCAAGGCGGTGGCGGCCCCGATCCGAGACATCTGTTTGAGGATGACAGTGATGACTCCACTGCTGGAGCAGATTAGGGAGGCACAGGTTGAGGGCCTAAAGGAGGATTGCCATAAGTGCGAGAGGATTGTGGGCCAAGTAGCTTCATTTGATTACGATAGCTGAGGATTGTTGACCCTGAATGGGAGGGTCTGGGTACCGTACTGGGGCGGAGTACGGCAGGTGTTGATGGATGAGGCCTACAAGTCTCGGTTCTGCATCCATCCAGGGGAGACATAAAAGTACAAAGATCTTCGACCCGATTACTGGTGGCCCTGCATGAAGCGGGATGTAGCTTGGTACGTGGAAAGACGCCTGACCTGTAGGAAGGTCAAGGCGGAGCACCAGAGGCCTCACGACAAGATGCAGCCGTTAGACATTCTCGTGTGGAAATGGGAGGATATCACTATGGATTTCATTACTAAGCTTCCTAGGACCACACGTGGGGTCGATTCGATATGGGTCATAGTGGATCAGTTGACCAAGAGTGCCCATTTATACCGATCCAGGAGAGCATCTCAACCGAGAAATTGGCCGAGATTTATGTGCGAGTGGTAGTGACACTTCATGGAGTGCCTGTTTCGGTGGTGTCGGACTGATATGTCAGTTTACTGTCACACCCCCAAACCAAGGATGGCGGAAACGTCCAGGGGTGGAGGACTTCATGTACAGTATCACAACAACATGTATAATAGTGCTCAAAGTAAATACAACCATCATAAATATAATTGAAAAAGTTACACCGAAGTATATGTTTACATGTTTCAAAATCAATTACATTGTGATGATAAAAATAACTTGTTGACGGTTTAACGTCCCATCCTCAAAGCGCTGAAGTTTTCCTGTTTCACTGATTTCCTGAGAATACAAGTAGTTTTGAAAAGTGTCAACAATTAAGTTGGTGAGTTCATAAGAGTTTTGTTTGGAGTAGAAACCGTTTTCCTTTTAAAAGCGATAGGATATGAATCCAGAAAATCCAATATTTTCTTAGTTAAGTGTAAACAGAATATTCCTATATGATGTGTTGATGTATCCTAGATTGACCCGTAGATTTCCCCTATAATCGTCCAGCGTATATAAGTTATATAAGATTTAGGTTAGATAAAACGTCGAATATAATGGGTCCGCCCTAGGTCCACAACCAAACAAGGAACAGGAGATGAGGCGGGCACCACCAATTCTAAGCCAATCCAGACTAAATTCTTGTATGACTCAAGCATATACGCTCAACGATTATAGTTGAAGTCTAACAATGCGAACCTTTAATGTGAATATAACCTATACATATCATAGTTCACCAAGGAGTAATAGAGATTAGTGAACCTGAACTATGCATATGATAGCTTATCAAAAGTGATGGTGATTGTGAATATAACCTATACATATCATAGTTCACCGGGGAGTAATAGAGATTAGTGAACCTAAACTATGCATATGATAGCTTATCAAAAGTGATGGTGATTGTGAATATAACCTATACATATCATAGTTCACCGGGGAGTAATAGAGATTAGTGAACCCGAACTATGCATATGAATAGCTTATCGAAAGTGATGGTGATTGTGAATATAACCTATACATATCATAGTTCACCGGGGAGTAATAGAGATTAGTGAACCTGAACTATGCATATGAATAGCTTATCGAAAGTGATGGTGATTGTGAATATAACCTATACATATCATAGTTCACCGGGGAGTAATAGAGATTAGTGAACCTGAACTATGCATATGAATAGCTTATCGAAAGTGATGGTGAATTCCTTTCTTGTAATTAAGTTCCTATAGTAGATGAAACATAAACTATACCTATTATAGTTTATTACATTGTTTGTAATATATATTTACCATAACTATACCGATTATAACTAGCGTGTTCGTTTGTGGGGGTATAATGGCTTAACTATACTTGTTATAGATTATCATAATCGTCCATAGTGGCAATAACTCTTTTGTATGTGTAAAACCTTTAATAATGTGTTTGTTATATAAATAACCCTAAACTATACCTATTATAGTTTATCAATTGTTTGTGTGGGTAGTGAGCATAGGCCTTACTTGTCATAATTTACCAGTGTTTATATTTTAATGGATATAGCCTCGTAATATCATATATATATTTACCATACTTGTGGAGGTGTAAATCCATTTGTTTTCTGATGTATGTCTATGTAAGGATATAAAATTTGTCATATATTGCAACTACACATAATCACATAACGATGTATACCTTGCTCAACATGTTACAAGGTGAAATGAAAATTATATGATGTTAACTAAATTAGACCTTCCTGCACTGTTTTAGAAAAGCCATAGAAAAATCATACGAAGTCGAAAACTAAATCCATAAATTCTGAGAGTTCCCAAAATGTGTCTAGTTTACTCATAATTTTTATCATGATTTTTAATGACCTCTAACTTGGGTGAAAAAGTCCATAATCACAGACTGGTCCGGATTGGTGTTTGAAATGATAGGCAGTTTTGTAAAAATCACCATAAATTGTAGAAAAATCGTATGGAGATGTGCAAGTAGTCATTTTAAAGCTAAGAAGTGGAACTACATGCACCTAAAACAGTTTTGAAAACAAAAATGTTTAAGATGTCCAAAACAGTCCGTGAATGGAGTGAAACTTTTCTGATGAAAGCTGTTAGAAAAAGGTAGTTATGTTCTAAGTGTTTTAACTTGTATTCCCCCCCTAAAAACTTGGGAAAACATGAAAATGTAGGGGTATGAACTCACCTTGTGTGATTTCAGTAGATAAGTGTTGAAGAAGAGAAGTGTTCAACCCAAAAACACTTGAAGAATCCTTGAAGATTCGTAGCTCTAACACAAATATAATGGAGTTTGTGTAAGATACCCATGATTTGGGTGGAAATAATTGAGATAATCATAAAGGAAATGGATTATGCTTACCAAATGTGGAGGAAAAACTCAAGATCATCCCTTGAATCTCGAATTTCTAGAGAGAGAAAGTGAGAGAGAAAAGAGTTTGATCTTCTTGTGAAATGAGAGCAAATGAGAGAAAATGAGGAGAGAGGATGATTATCCAGCTCTCAAAAACGTGGGGATGGCTTGTGAAAAGGGGTAAAAGGTACAAGGTATGGTGGGGAGGAGTGTGGGTTGTCATGGAGTGGGTGTGGGGGTTGCTTGCGTCATAAACTAAGGTAATGTCAACACTCTTCTTTTGTACTTTACCAACTCCTTTTTGGATAAGGTTTTATCCTTAAAATGTGATTAAATTATTAATTTAGGGGTCTTATATTTTAAAATAAAGTTTTGAGTGAAATTCCTATGTTAAAATAATTAAAAACGGGCTTAAAACGCAAAATTACGCGAAACCGGGTGAAAAATGAGCTTTCCAGCGAGACTCCTCGGATCTCGGCCGAGGTTCGGTCAGAAGGGGGCATGGTTCGGAAACGAGAGGCTGAATCCGGAGGCGGGAAGCGAAGCGAAGGCTCGGTCCGATGAGAAGCAGTCCGAAGCGAAGGCGAGGGTTCGGTCCGAAGTGAGGCCAGAACCGAAGGAACTGTTGTGAACAGTAATGAACAGTACTTTCGGTTCGGACCTTCCTTCTATGCGGGGTTCGGCTCGGATGAACAGTGCCTTCGGTTCGGTTCATGGGTCAGCAGCTTCGGTTCGGTTCATGAACAGTACTCTCGGTTCGGTTGATGAATAGTACTTTCGGTTCCTTAAGGGGGGTTTCGGTTCCTAAGGTCCGTTTTTCGCGTAGACTTCAGTTTTTGGGCTGATTTCGCCAAATTCAAGGGTCGGGATGCCCCGAGTGATTATAGAAAGTTGGGAGAGATTTCGAGAGAGATTTGAGAGAGATTCCTCGTTCTCAGAGAGATTTGGGAGAGATTTGACATACTTGGAGAGATTTCACATACAAAGAGATATGTGGGAGAGATTTCACATACTTAGAGAGATTTGGGAGAGATTTGACATACTTGGAGAGATTTCACATACAAAGAGATATGTGGGAGAGATTTCACATACTTAGAGAGATTTGGGAGAGATTTGACATACTTGGAGAGATTTCACATACAAAGAGATATGTGGGAAAGATTTCACATACTTAGAGAGATTTGGGAGAGATTTGACATACTTGGAGAGATTTCACATACAAAGAGATATGTGGGAGAGATTTCACATACTTAGAGAGATTTGGGAGAGATTTGACATACTTGGAGAGATTTCACATACAAAGAGATACGTGGGAGAGATTTCACATACTTAGAGAGATTTGGGAGAGATCTGACATAAGAAGAGATAGAGTGAAAACGATTGAGAGAGGTTTCATTGGTGACCTTTTTGAGTGTTCGGCTTTGCAATGCAGGGTCCGTAAGCCCCGTTACGCCTTGTTTAAGGATCTTGCATACTCCCGATGAGTATGCGACATTGTTTTATCGGTTTGGCTCGCCACGTACCACAGTTTTAGGTTAAGGAGATCTAGATGTACGCACTTTTTGATTTAGGATCTCTCGTTAGAATAGAGAGTTGTTTAGGAGTTACTTAACGTAAGCTCTAGTACTCACGGCAAAATGAGTGGACCGGTTTGACTTGTTGACTTTCGTTGACTTTGACTTGACTGAAAATTGACGGTTGTCACATTTACTTCCAGATTTTGGAAGCGGTTCCACGAAGAGATGGGTACTCGTCTCCACTTCAGCACCGCTTTCCACCCTCAGACGGATGGACAAAGCGAGAGGACGATTCAGACTCTCGAGGATATGCTTTGGGCATGTGTCCTAGATTTCAGTGGCAGTTGGGATACATATCTTACGTTAGCGGAATTTTCGTATAACAATAACTACCATGCCAGCATAAACTGACCTCCCTTTGAGATGCTCTATAGGAGGAAGTTTAGGACCCCAATCTGTTGGGGTGAGGGCGGTCAGAGGGTCATGGGGAGGATGGAGGTAGTACTCAAGACCATGGAGTAGATTCAGCAAGTTCGGAGTAGGCTCCAGACTGCTTAGAGTCGGCAGAAGAGTTACGCAGACAAACGACGTTCAGACTTGGAGTTTCAGGTGGGAGATATGGTCCTCCTAAAGGTGTCACCCTGGAAGGGTGCCATCAGGTTTCGGAAGCGGGCAACCTGGGCCCCTAGTTTATTGGTCCATTTAGGGTTTTGGCCCGGGTGGGTCGGGTTACTTATTGATTAGATTTTCCAGTAGAGCTCAGCCAAATCCACAACACGTTCCATGTTTCTCAGTTGTGGAAGTGCTTAGTGGATGATTCAGCAGTGGTACCCTTTGAGGATATTCAGGTTGATGACAACATGAACTACATCGAGAGACCAATGGTGATTTTAGATCGCAAAACGAAGGAGTTGAGGAACAAGAGGGTAGAGTTAGTGAAGGTGTAGTGGCAGCATCGGAAGGGTTCAGAGTGGACTTGGGAGCCCGAGAAGGTGACGAGGGAGCACTACTCGGAGTTGTTTCCTGATTCAGCAGATTTCGAGGACGAAGTCTAAGACAAGCGGAGGATAATTGTAACGCCCCGTTCCTGGTACGTAATCATTTCATTAAATTGTTCATTTTATAAGAGCTACTCGATGAGTTGGTAGCCTTAACTCGTTGAGTAGATGCCATCTTGATCGCGGGGTTTAAGTGGTCTACTCGACGAGTCGATGGATGGACTCGACGAGTAGGTCCATCAGGAGGAAACCCTAATCCTTAGGGTTTGCACCCTTTTTAAGCAACATTATGGGTCTCCACTCCAGCCCCCATCACCTCCACAGCCCACTCTCGAAAACCTACTTAGTTTTGGTGAAATATTGAGCTAGTTCTTGCCATTTGGTGATCTTAAGCTTGAAGAGGAAGCTGTGACATCCCCATTTTCACGGCCAAAAAAGACCGATTTTGTTTATGCTTTGTAAAAATCAGAGTACTTCTTTTCATAAAAATGTTGCGGAATTTGTTCCCAAAAAAACACGATAAATACGTTATCAAAACATTTTTGAAGAAACGTATTTTATTCATTTTAAAACGTTTGGGATGTCATCGCCAATACAGAAACATAAGCATAAACGGAACTTACATTTATTTACACTAGTGATCTACATCTCTTTAATCTCTCAGTGTAATGTGACTTCATATCAACACCTGTGATATAAATAAACTGAGTGGGTCAGGTTGGGAAGCCTGGTGAGTACATAGGGTTTTCAACCCACAATAATATAATTATTATGTTTAAATAATCAAACAATCAACCCAATTACCTATCCCCATTATCTTCTTTACTCTTAAGGATTTATCCTAAGAGTCATCTATCCTGCATTCGTTTATTCCGAAGTCCCTTACTTCCAGGGTTATAGGACTGTCACTAAATCCATAGCTGCCAATGCTCGTTCGTAAAGAACTAATTCCATAGATGCTATAGTTTATTCATCAGGTACTAAATCCATAGCTACCAGTGTTTATCTAATAGGTACTAAGTCCATAGCTACCAATTCCTAACAGGTACTAAATCCATAGCTATCAGCGTTTGTCCAATAGGCACTAAGTCCATAGCTGCCGAGGTTATTTATTAGGCACCAAGTCTATAGCTGCCTATGTTTACTCACATCATCTTTTATCTCTCATCATTCATATGCCCATGTCATACCCAACATATTCGTATATATAAAATACGTATACAGTTTAAATCATTTAAAACATGTATAAAACGTTCATCCAGCATAGACAACAGGTATTCAGATAATATGCACACATAACAAGTAGTTTATATAAAATACTTCATATCTATGTGTAAGATGAAAGTAACTATGCACTCACATGAAAGGTGGTGACTCAGCACTCGGACAGCGCTTTGATACTCTCAAAACAATTTTCCTTCAATAAAACCTAATACCAATACCACTAGGGTTTAGTCTAACGATAACCGTGACAAATTAATAGTCTAGCTATTCTTATTATTATATAACACTCAATATAACTCATAATAATAGCCCAAATACTTATTATAAGTTCCTAATAACGTTACTATATTAAAACATAAGCTATACTAAAGATAGGGTAGGTATAGCTCACTTACAACGGGTTTTCTCGAAAACCGGGCTTCGCTGGAGCAACATTTCTGAGCCGGAGGCTCTTCTCGTTGGAGCCTTCAGGCGCTCCGGGAGCCTCGGGGCTTCCTTCGGGTGCTAGGGGGTTTACCCTAGGCTTTAGGGGCTTAAGGGGGGCTAGAGAGAGAGTATAGAGAGAGAATGTTGGAGAGGTGTGAAGAGAAGTGAATGCCCGACACCTCTATTTATAGGCTGAATTCCTGATGGACTTGCCGAGTAGGAGGACCTACTCGCCGAGTTGGGGCATGTGGCAGCCTTCTGGTGGTGCCACGTGTCCAATTCTGTTGGTGCCACGTCACCCCCTATCGCGTATCAGCCTTCAAACTTATAAAAATCATAACTCTTGCATACGAGCTCCGTTTTCAACGTTCTTTTTTTCAACAAATAGGTAAAATCAAGATCTACAACTTTCATTTAGACTCCGTCGGCTAATTCTCGACCGATCTCAAATTTAACAGTAGGAGGTGTTTAGACTGTTAATTGACCGTGAAGAATTCGTAACTTCTTCATACGGACTCCGTTTTCATCTATATTTTTACCATTGAGTTCCTATTAATGAGATATTCAACTCTCATTTAGGTCGCGTAAGCAAAAAACCGCTCGAACTAAAAATTCGAGTTTCGGGTTGTACACTGCTAAGCCGAATCTTAGAAAAATCATAACTTCTTCATACGAAGTCAGATTTGGGCGTTCTTTTTATGGATTTTCTCGGTTTAACATATTCTACAACTTTTGTTTAGGTCTCTAAGGCTAAATCTTTCTCTATCATAAATTCACTATTTACGCTTCCCGGTGTCTTGCCGGTTTTACCGTAAAACTTCGACGGGCCATAACTCCTTCGTTATAACTCGGATTTCGGCGTTCTTTATATGTACGGAAACCTTGTGACATATTATACAACTTGGTTGAGACTATTTATTCTAAATAGTATTTTGTAGAAAAGTCATTTTGGACCCCTATTGCCTCTAAATGGACTAGCCCAGATCTGCGGACGTTACAGAAGCAAAAGCTAGGAGTTGCAGAAGGAAGGTTGGAGATCCAGAGATAAGGACTCATTTCTATCTTTATAAAGGTATAAAGCTTATACCCTGGCTGTTATTCAATTAGATCTCTCACCTAGCTTGAATGTTGTGAGTTTTGGGGCCATTTCTAAGGCAAGTCCGAGATCTGAACTCTTGGGATGTAGATGTTGGATTAGTGTCTAAGTCGATAACTATTTTGGTATGTACTTGACCCGATGGTGCATGGTCCTTTTGGGTTGTCTTCACCAAAGTAACTTGATAGGATGAATTATGGAGAGAAAGGATTAAATATGATTTATTAATATATTATGGGAATGATATATTAAAGGAGAAATCATATTATTTAATTAATATTAGTCAATAATTAATTGGTAATTTGTTTTGTGACTAAAAGAGATTAATTAAACTTAAAGGACTGGAATTGTAATTATAAGATAATTGCAATTTGGTCCATGGATTGTCTTAAATCAAGAGGTGGACGAATTCTTATGGGAAGCCCATAAGGAAATTGTCCAAGGGCTT
This sequence comes from Lactuca serriola, assembly GCF_051521515.1. NCBI lineage: Eukaryota > Viridiplantae > Streptophyta > Magnoliopsida > Asterales > Asteraceae > Lactuca > Lactuca serriola. The sequence goes on from NC_136410.1 coordinate 42,936,904, forward strand.
GATTAAAGGAGTCTATGGGTTGCTTAGGGCTTAAGCAACCAAATTAGGGTTTCCTTGTTAGATAACCCTAATAGCCTCACTATAAATATAACCCTTAAGGCTCAAAAAATGGGGAACTTCTTTTCTAGGGTTAGAACACGTTTTGGGCAGCCTCTAACCTCTCTCCTCCTCATCCTCTTGCTTATGGTGTTTGTGAGCCATTAGAGGAGTGACACTTGTGACTCTAAGCCTTCCAAAGTCAATTCAAGGAGGAATTGGGATTGTTATTGCTACATAACAATCAAGGTACTATCTTAAACCTAATTATATGTTAATATTGATTTCCATATGCTAGAATTAGGGTTTATAGTCTTGGATTCAAAGCATGTACAATAGAGAAACCTAGATCCAAGCATTAGGGTTTGTATGAGCACATAGGATGTCTTATGACAAAAACCCATCAGTGGTATCAGAGCCTAGCTTGGTTTCAATTGTATTGATGCATTGCATATCTGGAAAATTCGTTTTTTGGGTTTCTGGAGGCTGGACTCGCCGAGTCCATAGCTGAACTCGCCGAGTCCAAGGTGACTCGACGAGTCCAGGCTTGACTCGACGAGTCAACTCGTCAGATGGAGGTTATCTCGGGATTTCTTGTTGTTTTTGCATTGGGATAGTTACCTTATCAAGTTAGATCAATATTAATCCGATTATATGATATATTTGACTATAATTTTGATCTAATTGAAGATATTTATCAATTAATAAGATAATTGTTTCCTTATAAGATAATTGATTAATTATTTTGACTAAATTGATAAATTGTTTTGCAAGAAATCATTAAACAAATCAAATATGGATAATTATTTGATTAAATGTTAATTTAAATTATTTGTTATTTGATCCTTGTTGTTATGAAAAGTTTCATATTTTGCCCTTTAAGTTTTATAGTTTAAATTTGAACCCAAAAGTTTTGAAATTTAAATAGTTGAAACCCTTATGTTTTGAAAAAGGTTTCAAAACTTGCCCTCAAGTTTTGGAATTTAAAAGTTGATTAAAAGTTTAATTAGGAATGCTAAATTCTAAAACCCTAGTATTGTTTTTGGAAAAGTTCCAATCACACCCTTATGGTTTTATTAATTAATTAAGGTGTATAATTAAAAGAGGTTTAATAAATCCATAAAAGTTTTGGTTTACAATTTAATTGAATTAAAAGTATAATTGTTAAATTTAACCACCTAATATTTTTAAAGTATAAAATACACCCTATACTATATATAACATTAAAAGTCTAACATTATATATATGTATGAGTAAAAGTCAGTCTTACCGTTACTAGGCCTCATTCACGAAGCTGGTCTATAAGGGGTGTTTAAGGAAATTGCCTATAAAATGACGATTGAATGGGTATCCACTCTTACCCACCGCACTCTTGACTAGTGGAGGGTCGTTAGCCGAACGGGTAGGATAGGACGAAACCTTCCATTATAAGTATAATGAATTATCAAAGTAACTAAATGTTTTTATAAAATTCCCAATCTTAGTTACTTAGGCAAAAGTGAATTGATTCAATTCCATGAAATTACACTTTGTGCCCTTGCGAAGACGTTAGTGGAGCGTGTGTGGTTTACTGGCACACTAAATGGTTCTAAGAAAAGGTAGCAAAGGGTGATTCAATGTTTGTCATAGTTCGGTGGAGCGTGTGTGGTTTACCGGCACATCGAATAGGTGACTGTAACATGTGAGGGCACCATGTAAGTTTGCATGGTTATTCACACCCGCTTTGTGATCCTCGACATCCCAGTCACAAAAAAGAGGGGCATATCGAGATTTAAACATGCCATTGAAAGTTCAATGAATCTCAAAGGATCTAGGAGTTTTCATAGATTTAAAACTTAAATTTCTTTTTCGTTTTTCATGGTGGAAATTAGTGAATCGTCATTCACTTACCTTCAAATATTCTGCAATTAGGGTTACGACATCCCTCTCCCGACTTGTAGAATATTATGTTGGGTCCTAGCCTTAGTATCTCATTTGGGTGATTTACTAAGGACTCAATCTATCAACTAACTTGAATTTGTTTTTCTCCCGTTTTGTAGATGTCAAAGTTCGACAACTATGGTTTTCCCAAATCCCGTGGAACAAGCTTTCCACATGAAGATGGTATTCCACGATTCAATCGAGGAACGAGAAATCATGCTTCACTTCCTCCTCCTCCTCTTATTGTTCTCCCCAACCCACAAGATCGAAGAATTGAAAGGTTCAATATCACTAAAGCCCTATTGGAAATGAAACATGAAGATGGTAAACCCGTGTGTGCCCACGTTCTAGGAATGAAATCACACATTGATAGGTTGATAATGTTGGGTGTGTCATTCCCAGATGAGTTGGCTGTGAATTGGGTTTTGCAGTCACTTCCTGAATCATATAATGAGTTCAAAAGAAAGTATTATATGATGGATCATGACGACAACCTCATTGACCTAACTTACATGCTCATTGCTGCTGAATCAGAAATGATTTGGCGAAGCAATGGAGCGTATTTGTTGGAAAAGTCAACCGACCATGCTTCCGAGGACGTTCTAGGAGAACCGACCTGCGTTTACTGCCAAAAGAAAGGACGTTGGATACAAGTCTTCCCAAAGAGCCTGAAGAGTCCAAAAGATGGGAGAGTCAAAGAGTATGGCTGCGCTTCAGGTAAAATCCACTAACTCCATTAAGTTCCTATTCATTAATTCTTAATACATAATGTAATAAGATTGCATTTGAATGTTTTACAGGATCGGTGAAAAGAAAGGAAGCTTGGTGAAAGAGCAACATGAATCTAATCACAAGGAATGGATCTTGATCGCATGGACTTGAAGATTAGATTTTGAGCTTAGATAGTTATGATAGAGTTGTTAGAAAATTTTCTTTTGAAATACATAGTTTTCAATGGATTTTGCATTGTAAGGACAAATGTTTTCCGCTGCTTTTATAAATAAAATAAATTTTCGTTTGACTTATTTATTTCTTTGTTTATTTCCTTGCAATGAAATCGTTATGAAAATTGGTGTTTGCATATTTCTACAACAAATGGATATGATTCTTATTTATGGTGTTTATGGAAAAGTCGAGAATTTACCAAATAGGGAGAGTTTCTCATCGCCCAAGTTTCAATTGGACAGAAATTTGGAATCATGCAACTTGGTTGCACGATGAATGAGAAATTTCATATTTGGAAATTAGACTAATTCATTGACAAAGTGTCAAGTGAAGGACTTGGAGATCGAATACACAAAGTTGCGTGTTGATCAAGTCCACCATAAGAGTAACAAAGATATTCGTCATGATTTACTAAAGGTTTAGTAAATATGATTATACTTACAAGATTAAGTGTAATTCTGAATTAATTAAAGGGTTTAGATCAATAGCAGAACGAATAAGAAGAATCAAGTAGGCAGAAAGATAAAAGTTTCTCCATTCTAAGAAGAAGGGAGAGTACCTTTTATGCTTTATGATAGGTCTTAATGATTAAGAACCATATCTCAATTGATCCTCTAAATGAGTCTTAGTACAATTGTATGTCTAAGAAGAGGAATCAAGAATTGAAGAAATGGTTAAATCAATAAGTCAATCATACTTCGTTCCAATAACAAGTATTGAAAGGTTTATAACATTCATCAAATGTGGAGAGTTGTGATGTCTTGGATAAGACAAAGACCAACTAGGACCAATTTATGAAGAGTTTGATAAAAACTACACTAACTCTTGAATATTTGTTTATCAAGAAATGTTTACTGACAAGAGAATCTTATATGACAAGGAGTAAGTGGGAGTCTTAATGGTCTTGAAAGGTTTCAAGAACAAATCAAATAAACCTTATCGATCATCACTAGCACACGAGTTGAGGTTTACAACCTATCGTGTTGACATTATTTTGTTTCTGTGCTGTTCCAGTTGAGTTAATTATGCATGCGAGTTCCATGAGTTCTCATTTTGAACGCATAAAAGGAAAGGCACCTTAATCAATGAAAGGTACATTTATAGGAAAATGTGAGCTGCTTAACTACTTGGAAGACATGGTGGGCAGCTGTGCTACCATAAGGCAAGAAATCGAGATCAAGAAAGTTCGATCCATATGAGTTTGAATTTGTCGTAAAATTTGGTTTTGACAAATTCACATGGATAGGAACAAATACACCATTAAATCTAAGTGTCATAAGATTTCCTCCTTCATGAAAATGATTGTGAGGAAATGCTTTCACTAAGAAAGATTTTAAGAAGATAGTGATTGTAAAATTGCATTCTCGAATTCGATTATGGTTACGGTATCCTTTTCCATAATTTGAATTGTAAGGTTTGGCAATTGTTTACACACACATATAAACTATCTAAGGCAAAGGTGTATAAGTTCAAGAAGCATTGATAAAAGATTATCCAAGCACTAAGTATTAGAAACATGAACTTAAGAAATTCAATAAGTATTGTTTTTCTGAAAGTTAAGCTGTTTCTGAATACATGTCGAAGCTAGTGGGAGCATAAGTGTTATGTTTTATAATAATCATCATGATAGTGGGAGCATAAATATTATGATTATATGATTATTAAGGCACGTATTGCAAGTTGGCAATATTAATTATAGAAAACAAGAGTTATACCTTGCAAAGTTGTAAGGGTTGTAAAGTTGTTTTGCTATAATTAAGGGAGAGAATATTATGCTTCATTTCAAATCTAAAGGCTTAGGTTGAGAAATGTTAATAAATTTAGTCAAAGGTACATAGTGTGTTCTTAAAATTTCGATTATGATTACGGCATTCCTCTTCACAATTCGAATTTTGAGAACATAGCAAATAAAACATTATGCGACGTGTCCCATACGCTTCGGGTATAGGATCGATTGCAAATGCTTTAATATTTGACCATTCTAAAATTTTCCAAATGTCTAGTGCATTTAGAGGGGAAATGGACTAGAATCAGTTTTGACTAAAATAATTAAACAACTATCAAAGGACAATCCAAAGTTCGACGAGGATTGGTCGCTTGTGAGTAGTTGGAAGTATAGTATTGGAAAATATGGAAATGTTTCCACATTGGATGGACAATATCAACATTATCATGAATAGAAAAGATTCTATTAAGAATGAGTTGTCATATGGAAAATATGGAAGCGTGTCCATATTGGGAATTGAATATTGAAAATCTATGACTAGATTTGAAACTTTTATGCAAAAGGATGTTCAAAGGAATGTACTTTGAGTGAGAGACATCGTATCTAAGGAGTTGTCTTGTAACAATCTCCGATAAAGGACTTTGTAATATCATTGGCAATAGTCTTTGTGACTTTGGTGCAGTGACATTACAAAAGGACCATTGCATAGAATGTTAGAAACTAGCATATTTTATAAGTAACAAGAATTTGATATTCTCACACTTATGAAAAAGGATTTGGAGTTGTGAAATGAGAATGATTGGAAATGTGTTCAATGTGATCAATTTCACAAAGTAAGAACCATAGGTAAACATTGTGTGCATGCTAAGAGCATGGGACAAGTGTAATAATTCAAGTAAGAAGTTGATTACCCGAAACGACAAATAATGAGTAATCAATATGGTGATAAATAAAAGGTGTTTTATTTATGCTCAAAGGGTTGAGGCCATATGGGATTAGTATTATTCTTGTGTTTCACATTTGCATGTTTTGACTTCCAGAATAATTGAATTTATTAAGAATAATCGAATTATTCGAACGGGCCACAGTCGTTCATATGTTGGAAGTAGATATGAATGAAGACTGTCGTGAATTGGTGTGTGGATTGTCTAAAAGAGTATTAGACATAAGCAAATGGTTGCTGCAACGTTCATGAGTGCTTATGAATGAGAATTTGAGCATTGGATTAAACCCACACTCACTTAGATCACTCCATGAATTGTATCACGAGTGATTGGTGAGACTATAACATCTTATATTCTTGAAACCGAGATGTGTGAGTTGTATCTTGCAAATCGGTTGCACATTGATAACATGTAAACGCACCAGTAACTTGGTGTTATAAAACATATTGTTGTGTGTGATTCGGTGAGTGAGTGCAAGCAAGCATTGTATCAAAGTTTATCCGTTCCTTTTTATCCAAAGTAGGATAAAAGCGATATCTTTGGGCCCTTCGATGATTTAGTGATGACAAACATAAATGCTCGGCCGGGTTAGGGCTAATTTGATTTGTTCAACTAGTCTGTTGTCATAAATCGGAAATCGAGATATAGTACAAAGAGAATGATTTGAAATCATATCTCATACGATATCAAGAATGGAGGAATATATGATCCCTTATCTAAGGACACGCGTATCTGATAGGATCAGAGTTGACAGCGGCTTTGGAAAGCTACGATTGCAGATCAGGATCTGAAGTCATACGCAGAATAGTTATTAGACTTATCCAAGTGGGAGACTGTTGGCTTAGTGTCTAGGTCCATAACTATTTTGGTATGTACTTGACCCGATGGTACATGGTCCTTTTGGGTTGTCTTCACCAAAGCAACTTGATAGGATGAATTATGGAGAGAAAGGATTAAATATGAATTATTAATATATTATGGGAATGATATATTAAAGGAGAAATCATATTGTTTAATTAATATTAGTCAATAATTAATTGGTAATTAGTTTTGTGACTAAAAGAGATTAATTAAACTTAAGGGACTGGAATTGTAATTATAAGATAATTGCAATTTGGGCCATGGATTGTCTTAAATCAAGAGGTGGACGAATTCTTATGGGAAGCCCATAAGGAAATCATCCAAGGGCTTGATTAAAGGAGTCTATGGGTTGCTTAGGGCTTAAGCAACCAAATTAGGGTTTCCTTGTTAGATAACCCTAATAGCCTCACTATAAATATAACCCTTAAGGCTCAAAAACGCGGGGAACTTCTTTTCTAGGGTTAGAACACGTTTTGGGCAGCCTCTAACCTCTCTCCTCTTCATCCTCTTGCTTATGGTGTTTGTGAGCCATTAGAGGAGTGACACTTGTGACTCTAAGCCTTCCAAAGTCAACTCAAGGAGGAATTGGGATTGTTATTGCTACATAACAATCAAGGTACTATCTTAAACCTAATTATATGTTAATATTGATTTCCATATGCTAGAATTAGGGTTTATAGTCTTGGATTCAAAGCATGTACAATAGAGAAACCTAGATCCAAGCATTAGGGTTTGTATGAGCACATAGGATGTCTTATGACCAAAACCCATCAGTAGAGACTTCAGATCTGGGCTCTATTGAGATCTAGAAGATCAAAGCTGCCACCTTTATGCAACCATAGTCTATGTAATGAGTTAGATCTCCATTTCTACTTGTAATGAGTGTTTTGGTCTTATATCTTCATGCATACATATAAAGTTAACAACTTTACGTGTTATGCTAGCCTAAGGAGCCTAGATCTGTGAGTTAGAAGCATTGGAATCATTTAGAATCGACTGTATGGTTTTTAGCATGCAAGGAACTTGGCGAGTTGTTCTTATGACTCGACGAGTCGGGTCGAGTTCCCCAAACATTTTCTGGTTGTGAGTGAAACCATTGAGTTTGGGGGGGGGGGAGGGGGGGATGACCCAATGAGTTGGATAAGATTAGGACTCAGGAGCTAAGGGACTCGATGAGCCCAAGGAAGGACTCGACGATTAGAGTCGAGATGTCCCAATTATTATTCAGAAAGAACTCGACGAGTCAGTAGAAGGGCTCGGCGAGTTGACTTAGTGGACCGCGAGTTGACTTAGTTTGGTTGACTGGGGTTGACCTTAACTGGACTTTGACCAGAGCGTTGACTTTTTTTAGAGGTTGAATGGTCATTTTACCCTAGGAAGGAGTTTCAATTATTGACTATGCATTATTGTGTTTTGATAGCCGGAGGGACGCCGAGACAGTTACCGGATATTCCTCACCGTGAGATTTCACAGTCACCTTTATGAGGTGAGTTTTCCTCCAATAGGAACGGGTCTAAGGCACTAATGCCGGCCCGTCTAAGTAGTTACAGTATGCCGGGGTAAGAACGATGTCGGGGTTAGCTCGATGCAGTTCATATGTTTCCAAACTTTGATCCGATGTCGGGGCGGTCCTGAGAAGTAGTTACGTATGTGTGATGTCTTTGTGATTCATGCATGTTGTATGTTGTATGTTATATGTTATGTGTTATGTGTACCTAGCTTCAACCTGATGTCGGGGCAAGCCCGATGTATGCTAGTTTGAATACTATATGTTAGATGTTCCGGGCTTCGGTCCGATGCCAGGGCAAGCCCGATACAGATTATGTGTTTCTGATATATGTTATGCTGTGTATGTGTTGGGGTAAGCCCGATGCCGGGGTGAGCCCGATGCCCGATGCGGTTGGATGCCGGAGTGAGCCTGATGCCGGGAAGGAGTCCGATGTCGGGTAAGCCGATGTCGGGATTCATCCCGATGCAGTTGGGAGTAGTCTTAGAGTAATGTTATTGTGATATGTTATTTGTATGGTATGTGGTAGTTTAGGGGAGCTCACTAAGCTTCGTGCTTACAGTTTCAGTTTTGGTTTCGGTTACTTCCGGTAGAAAAAGGAAGAGCTCAGGATGATCGATATTTTGATATGATATTTCAGCCTGGGAGTTTTACTCTGATATTTTGATATGATATTTGATATGAGATTTGATATGTGATATATATTATGATATTTTGAAACACATGGTTTATGATTTTTATACTTTGGCAATGATATTATGGTTTTAATAATGCTTTTAAAAACGAAATTTTTGGGTTGTATTTTTGGGATGTTTCACCTTGACTCCTTTGATGCACTTACTTCTCCTTCAACCATACAAGAAACACACTCATAACTCATACACACACACACACTAGAGGATTTAGGGTTTTCCAAAAACAATCCCAGAACTTGGAAGCTGAAAAGATGGGGGAAAAGGGCCATAATGATGCTTAAATACTCCACAAACCCTAAAAGTAAGGGTTTCACCCAGACACTAATACGCCTAACGTACATATGTGTACGCCTAGCATACTAGGTTAGCATACTCACATGTACGCCTAACGTACTACATATGCTCTAGATTTACCATTTTGCCACTAAGGCCTCCATGGCCACTCCTTTCCAATCCAAGGACTAAAAATGACATAATTACAACCTAAGGGATGAATTTGAAATTACTTGAAGATTGGGGTGTTATAATTTTTGAGATTACATTATAGTTTTAAAATACTAAAACACTAAGGACATCATAATTAATACCTGCAACATCTCGATTTCTAGGTATTTTACATTTTCATACTTGGTATGAGAATTATTTGCAAATTGGTTCTTAATGCATTTTGTAATTTTGGAGACATGCTGAGTACGATGGGTGTACGTTGCGTACGCTGGGCATATGTGACAGAGTCCCAAACTCCAATTTTTAGGGTTTGGACCCTATTTAAATACCTTTATAACCTCATTAACCTTTTTTTCATCAGCCTCAAACCCATTTCGTACCCTAGCTAACCCTAATCTCCTGAGTGAAGCAATCTTGACCTTGAGTGTGAAATTTGGTGTTCTTGAAGGAGGAAGAAGGAAGAGGAAACCATATTAGAAGAGTGCAACACTTAGGATCCAAAATCACATCATCATTTGACACCATTTGAAGGTAAAAAGCTCTAAACTTGATGGACCTATGCTTAAATCTTATTTATCCATGGGTTTATGTTCATTTTGGTCCCATAAGCTTGGTATTATGAGTATGTGTTACTCTAATTCATATAGGCTATCCTTTTAGATGTTTTGGAGTGTTTAGAAGCATAAAAATGTAATCGTGGACCTTAGTTTCTTTCCATGCATGAGCTAGGATGCCTTAATAAGTTAAGAACTTAGGGTTTTTGGTATTGAAAACTTAATAGCCATGCAAGACCATAAAGTTGGAAACTTTATGGTTATGGACATCATTTGGGGGCTAGGTATACATTTGGACAAAAGGACTTAATGTATTAAGCACTTAAAAAGGGAAATGACTTTTGTCTGAGTACGCTGGGCGTACTCCCTTGGGATCCCAATCTAGACCTTGAATACGCTAAGCGTACATGCTGAAGCTGAGTCAACTCGGTTGAGTTTTGATTTTTGACTTTGAGTAGTTTTGACCAAGTTTGAACTAGAAGTATTTTGGTTATTTTGATTTATAGTAAGTTTGGTAATTTTCCAATGAATAGGTGGCCGATAGAGCTGATATTCGGAGTAATGACCTATTCAGCTATCTGTTTGTAACACTCCGTTTATTAAATAAATAAATAGAAAAATTAATAAATGAATAGTAGCCATAAAATCCGTAATTATATAGCAAGGTGTTGGTTTCGAGGAGTTAACTGTCATAATTTAGAAGTTGACGGTTAAAAGTGTAAGTATCAGATTGGTTTTGTAAATATTTATGAAGGCGGGGACTACTTGGTAAATTATTGTGACTTAATTTGAAGAGATTTTGGAGGCTAATGGGCTATTTGGTATCATTTGGACTTATATTGAATAGATTCTTGGGGGCAGGGACTAAATGGTAAATTATGGACCTTATTTGGAAAGAATGAGAGGAGGAGGGGCATAAAGCGCTATTATTGTTGAAGTTCTGATTTTGGACGGGAAGATATAAACCCGTCACCCTAAATCTAAGTTATCTTGCAGCCGCCACCATTACATACGTGACCCACCAGCCGCCACCCCCCCCCCACATTCACTTCCGTTTTCCGAACAGCAAGGTCATCGACGACGTTTTCTACGACCGGAGACATCAAAGACCGACGGGAACCGGGATTCATGGCTACTGTGTTCGTTCTCTAGTGGAGGCACAACTACCATTGTTGAAGACATTTCAGCTGCCCCCTCCTTGACCGTTGAAGCCGGAGAACCACCGAACAACCGCCGTTGCTGTCGTCGCGATCAACCTTTCTCTTTCTCCTTCTTTCTGTCATCATCCGTAGCCGTCCGTGAGATTGCCAGTTGCTAACGTGTTGCTGCCGTTTGTTGTACACCACCATGAGGGTGGTAGCGTCCATATTTCATGGCTTTCGATGTGGATGTGTGTGGGGGTGGACCTTATGTCGAGTAGAAATCATGAAGAACCACCATGGCAGCCGGCCATGGTGGCTGCCGCCGATGACATTGCATTGCCGACCGACCGCTGCTATTGCCTGCCTTCTTATGTCACTGCTGTCACCGCACGCCACCAAGTGGGTGGTTGGACTCATTTACGAAGAGAAGAATGTGTGTGTGTGGTTACTTGGCTGGAAATCACAAAAGAGACACCACCACCACCATGAGGTGGTGGCTAGCACCTTCGACCACCGCCTGCCGCCGTAGGGCGGCTGTGTGTGTGTGTGTTTTATTATGTGTGTTTATTTTGGATATTTGTTGTATAAATGTATCATTGCATCGTGGCCGGAATAATCAAAGAAAACAACCCGTCACTGCCACGAAGTGGTGATTGCCACCTCCCGCCGCCATTCTGCCGCCACCAGCCGCCACCTTGGTTGGATGTGTGCTTTTATGTGTGTGATTGTTATTTTGGGATGTTTGGATATTTTTTTAGCCAAAAATCATAACCACCACCATGAGGCGGTGGCCGCTACCGTGAGCCGCCGTTGACCGCCACTACCCGAGGCAGTAGTGGGTGGTGCCCGACTTATTTAACTCTAATTGACCTAATGAAGCCCTAATTGACCTAAAAAACTAACCATTTGACTAATGGGCACGCAATTGGGTTGGAAACCCTAATTAGGGTTTAGAAAACCCTAATTTTGGAATCTGTTAATTTGGAATTGTCGGGACCCAAAATTTTGGACCATTAGATTGGAATCATGAATTAATCCCGACCACATTGTATGTTTGATGTAGTAGAGTGAAGGACTTAATGGATTAAGTCCTTAATGGGTTAAGTAAGGAACACTTAACCCTAATTTTGCTTGGGCCTTAAGTTGGGTCTTTCTATTGGGCTTTGGTGATTGGGCTATTGATAAGCTATCCAAGAACAAGTAAATGGACTAAAATATTTAGATGGGCTTTAAGGTAAGGCCCATGTGAGGGACTTGAGTCCAATTTGGAAAATTAGGCCATAAATGGGCCGTAATTGGGCCTTGATGATTATGAGATATTGGACCATTGGAATGCCAAGTGTTTGGACCTGAATAGATGGTTGGCCCTCAAGGTAAGGCCCATGTGAAGGGTTTGGGCCCAATTTGGAAAAATAGGCCATATATTGGGCTTTGGTCCATTGGTTAACTTTTAGGCCTTTGGAGTGTGAGTTTGGGCATTGGGCTTGAATCAAGCTAGGTTGGGGGTAAAGTAGTCTTTTAACCCAAGCATGGACTTATGGTTATATATCGGAACCCAATTATTAATTGGGTGTTGTTTGATGTTGACAGTTCGGGAATCTATCATCCAACAGCCAGCATGGGCGGAGCTTTATTACCGGGGGGGGGGGGGGGGGGGGGAGGGGCTGTGGCCCCCTATGATTTTTTGGTTAGAAATAGCCCCTATACATTAATTTTATACATATTACGCCCAAAAATATAAAATTTTGGATGTGGCCCCCCTGCTCACCGATTTTTATACATATTATATTCCCCTCCCCCCCCCCCCCCCAAATAAAATGTTGAAGCTCTGCCCCTGCCAGCTACGGTTTTTGCCCGTTGGACATCAACAGTGTGAGTTGAGTTTTTCTCACTATACTCAAGGGTCTAAGGCACCAAGTCCGACCCTTTGGATTGTTATCCTGATATGTTATGCTAGTATGATCTGTTAGATCAGTATCCTGATAGATAGGATGGTATTATGCCGTTATGATCTGTTAGATCAGTATCCTGGTAGATAGGATGATGTTATGCTAGTATGATCTGTTAGATCGGGATCCTGGTAGATATGATGTTATTATGCTGTTATGATCTGTTAGATCGGTTTGCCTATTTATAGACTATTATGTGATTATCTGATATATGTGCACATTTTTGATTGGTGGTTGAGGCTTATCTTCTTTGTGCGAGAGCCAACAGACATAGGCATTCCAACCCGATGGTTGTGGGCCGTGAGTATTCCATCTCGAGGATGATTGGACTCGTAGTTAGTGGGTATTCCAACCCGATGGTTGTGGGCCGAGGGTATACCATCCTGAGGATGACTGGACCCATAATATGTTGGCATTCCAACCCGATGGTTGAGGGCCTGGGGTATTCCAACCCAATGGTTAATTTGACCCATAATATGTTGGCATTCCAAACCGATGGTTGAGGGCATGGGGTATTCCAACCTGATGGTTGATTGGATCCATAGTATGATGTTTGTGATTATACGTGTATTGTTGTGTGTATGGTTATTTTAGGGGAACTCACTAAGCTTTGTGCTTACGGTTTTAGTTTTTTTGTTTCAGATGCTTCAGATGTCTCGGCAAGGCGAAGGCGTGAACGTACACATCCTCGCGTTTTGGACTTATGGTTTCTGGGATACTCTGATGGGAAACTATTTTGAAAACATTTTGTAACAACTAATGGCTTTTGGATGTTTGAAAAAGTTTTAAATTGGCTTGATTTTTATGGGTGTTGCATTATTCAGGCTGAGAGGTGAGTTTTCCTCACTGTATTTGTGGGTCGGAGACACTAATGCTGACCCATTAGATTATGTATTATGGCATAGAGGATGGTGCTATGTTGTATTGAACTGTGTCCTGGTATATAAGATGTTGCTATGCTATAGTGATATGTAAATCAACATGTTTTTTTGATGACTGGTTATATGATTATTTGTTGATGAATATTTGCTATTTGTTATGTATATGTCGACATGGTATGGTGGGGTTGAGACTGTACTGCTTTGTGCTACCAGTCAACAAACCACGACATTCCAACCGAAAGGTTGTGGGTCGGGGCATTCCAACCGTAAGGTTGTAGGCTAGGGTTAATCCCAACCAGGAGGTTTTGGACCCAACATGTATCAGGCAATCCAACCAAAAGGTTATGGGTCGGGGCATTCCAACCAGAAGATTGTGGGCCAGGTGTAATCTTACTAGGAGGTTGTGGACCCAATATCTATTTGGTTATATTTTTGTGTGGTGGTACCTTGGGGGAACTCACTAAGCTTTGACTTACAATTTTAGTTTATTGTTTTAGGTACTTCATATGATCGTGGCAAGGTGAAGGCATGATTGTGCACATCATTCGGATTTTATGTTATTGGATTTTGGGATACTCTGATTTTTGCATTATACTTTTGAAACAACGTTTTTTGTAATCAATTATTATCTTGGGGTTGTTTTGAAAAAATGAAAATTTTACTCTGATTTTTGGGATGTTACAATACCCAAGATAGGTTACAACGTAAAAACATAAGGTCCTGCATACTATTACATTTTTGTCTCTTATTTCACTTAACATCTTATTAAAACTTCATCAACCTTAGTACCGCTATCTGTGATGCATATAAATTGAGTGTGTCAGGTTGGTAAACATGGTAAGACACATAGTGTTTTTTATCCCATGATATTTATAATGATAAATAATCATATACAATATTCTTACAAAAATAAACGTTACTAGACAATATAGATAAACTATTCGGCATAGATATCTATAATATAATCTATACATACAAACCCAAACCAAATGATTCTCATAAATCCTAATTCAATGATCATCTTGAAAAATCACCTTACCTGATGAATCGTTTAAGCAATTGATTAACTACATAACTGGGGGATTTCTTGGACAGTGTAAGCCATTTAAAGGCAACCAATGTTTAGAATATTTGATAAATATGGTATCCCATTTTATCTATGTATGTGGGTTATAAGTCCATACTAGCAACGTAATTCACAAGACCGCCTAGAATAATCAAGTGTTTTCATCTTATTCTAGGATATGACCTAGACAAACCTACAATTTGTCTGATACATGCCCGTCATTTCTGACTGTCTAGAAAGAAGAAGACTACTACACTCCGCTTAATCTCTCACATTAACCCAAATGAGACTATTCAATTATTCAACTTACTTTGAAGTAAGCATCCTTTACAAGCCTTCGTTTATAACTAAAACAAGATTATAATATAAGTAATTGACTCCAGTACAGTTTCATGTTCATGCAATACTATTATAATACATGATATACATTTAACACAAAACACAAGTAATAATCAGTTAGTATATATATATATATATATATATATATATATATATATATATATATATATATATATATATATATATATATATATATATATAAGCGATAAATGCTTTTATTAAGATTATGGTTTTGAAAGTAACTATACATTCATCTGGTTAAAGGTAGAAGACTTGTGATTAAGTTAGTGTTTCATTCATCACTTTAGCTTTTCCTTTTAAAAGACCTAAGTACAAATATTACTCAGTTTAGTTTCAATTATCATTTATTATTATTCGCGACTATAATAACAATATTTCAGATTCATTAGTAATCCCAAATGAACACAAGTTTAATCAGATAAATAACGACTAGGTAAGATAATATTAGAGGTAGGACCCGTTTGGTATGTAGATATATTGTTTGGAAATCCACTTTAACACCTCACTAGATCTTGCCTAGACATCACCCCCATAAGTAGATCAAACAATATAAAAACTAGTATTATTGATAAATCTTATTTATAGGTTCATAATATAAATATAAGTATAAGTTACACTTAAAAGCATAGTAAGTGTAGTTTAACTTATAGGGTTTCTAGCGAAAACTCGGAAACTTTGCGGGTAGAACTTTGATACCAAAAGCTCTTTTTCGCTGGGCTCTCTACTACCAAAATGCCTCGCTAACATGATCAAAAACTCAGAAAACTGATCTCTTTGGTGCGGGAATGAGTCGAGAGAAAGTTGTGTGACAAATATGTAGAAAAATAAGCCTAAATAAAGACTTTGGGTTGATGACCTAGAAAGGTAACGAACTTTTGTTTTTGTCCATGTTTAGGTAACCGTGTTTTTTTCGTTCACATTTGACCATTGAACTTGTTTGACATGTTCAAGATAGGGTAATATGACTGGTAATTACGGTAATATTACCCTATTATGAACATGTCAAACAAGTTTATTGGTCAAATGTGTACGAAAAAAACATGGTTACCTAAATACGGACAAAAACCAAAGTTTCTTTAATAATACTGGATAAGAACCGTCTTAGGACTGTGTGCCCTGGGATTAGGCTCCGACAGTCAATGAACAATTAGGTTAGGCTTGTTCTAACCTAGTTTAGTCCCGGCTAGTCATGGGCTAAGCTGTGTTGCTTGGTCTTTAAACAGATACAACCTATCTCCTTAAGCGTATACAACATAACCCCTAACTAGTTTGGCCTAAATTGGGTTGGCCCAAGACTTAACCATCTCCTCATACACAAGACTGGACAACCCAATTTCATTTCACATCAATGGATCTTATGACTACTTGCACTTAACATAAATAACTCAATATTACCAAAATAGGTAAGGAACTTTGGTTTTTGTCCATATTTAGGTA
The DNA here is from genome assembly GCF_051521515.1 of Lactuca serriola. Lineage (NCBI taxonomy): Eukaryota > Viridiplantae > Streptophyta > Magnoliopsida > Asterales > Asteraceae > Lactuca > Lactuca serriola. The sequence continues at coordinate 42,953,374 of NC_136410.1, forward strand.
ATCATGTTTTTTTCGTACACATTTGACCAGTAAACTTGTTTGACCTATTCATAATAGGGTAATGTTACCGCTAATTACCGGTCATATTACCCTATTTTGAACAGTTCAAACAAGTTTAATGGTCAAATGTGGACGAAAAAAACATAGTTACCTAAATGTGGACAAAGACAAAAGTTCGTTACCTTTCTAGGTCATTAACCCTAAAGACTTTTTTGAAATGCACGTCAATCCAGATGACGTTTTTAATTCCTATGGAGCCACATGTCATCGGGGTAGGTAAGGGGGTGGTGTCCGGTTGTGCCACATGTCGTCTTTTCTATGATGCCATGTCACCTTTTCCTGGTAAAATCTAACGATCTTTAAAACATCGTAATTTTCACACACGAGCTTTGTTTTTAACGTTCTTTATATCCATTGATTCATATCAATGAATACTACAACTTTCATGTAGATTTCAACAGCTAATTCACATCTTATTTTGCACTTCACAATCTGTAAAGATTACACTGTGAAAGACATTGTGAAATTCATAACTTGTTCATACGGGCTTCGTTTTTGACGTTCTTTATATTGACGAATTCATATTTTCGTGGACATCGACTCTCCTTTACATCATTTTGGCTAATGAGTAACCGATCTTCGTTTCATGTTTTTATGACACACACTGATATATTGTGTCGAATACGAAACTTTGAAAAATCATAACTTCTTCATATAATATCAGATTTTGACGTTCTTTATAGTCACCGGTTCGTAATCACGACTATTACTACTTTTATCAATATTATTTATCCTAAATAATATTTAATTATTATTTATCATTTTTCGTTACGTTTATAACTGTATTTTATACAAATATTATATCATCATAATACTTATCCATATAACATATATACAATAATTATATAAAATTAACATTTTTTTTTTGTAAACAAGTAACATGAAAGAAAAATTCTTATTTATTTAGTGATAATATAATTTACATTAATTACTAACGTAAATAAGGATGTAACGAAAAATACACACGTTACAAATGATGACATCAATTTTATAATAAACTTACTTTTGGTTAAAGACAATGCCACCACTTAATTATATTTTTGTTACTCCTTTACCAGTTTTGTGTTTTGTTAGTCCTTTACCATCTTCAAAATGACATTACAAATAATCAAATGAAATTCTAATTTCAAACCAACTTCAAATTAAGACTACGCCATAAAGTATAACAAAACCCCATCATGCTTCAAGACCAACATTTATGCTATAACAAACCAATGCCATTACAATCATCTCATTTTATACACACGTATAAAATAAAATAAAAACCACTAAATAAAGATCAAAAGCAACTTCATCTTCTACAAAGATGCTTCAAGACTATTCGTTGCGGTTAACGATCCAAGGCTTATATCAATGGCCCTACAACACATGGGGGGGGGGGGGGGGGGGGGGGGGTATTCAAAGTTCAAACCATCCAATAAAACTGTACTTTGATCCTGATTTCGAGCATTGCCAAAAGCTCCTATATGGGGTTAATTCTATCCACGATGTGAGGACCATTGTTGGCCTTCCACAATAACAAAACACCATCTTCAATTAGATTTTTTGGAGCTTGTTTGCATATACTAGGGAGAGAGAAAGAGATTGAAGAAGCGTTTAAATGGGTGCTCATAGAGGTGGAAATTAATGGTACCTTGCCATGGAAAGTACATGGATCGTTTTATGAAATTCTGTCTAAAATAAATGTTAGGGACCAAATACGTAAATAATTCTAAACGGCAACATCGATTTATATAATTTGTTTGTGATATTTTCTCAAACGCGTTATGTTTGTATAGTAGTGGAGTCTTCATATTGGCGTTGGGACATTGTGAATGAAGTACAAGTTTTATCCTTACCATAAATGCGACTTAATTGTGATTAAAATATAGTCTTGAATGGTTGAAGACCATACATACATAAACTACAAGACTGGGTAAATGATCAAATGCTAAAAGCCTTTGGACATATATAAAAAGGAATCCAAAAAGTTGAATTATCGATCAAGTAATTTATCACAGCCGTAATTAGCATTTTATGACGTATACGCTTGCCCTAAAACCAACCAACGTTAAATAGGTATATACGACAGCTGTCATAAGTCATAACTGCATGCATGATGAATCTTGTTTGTCTTTTTTTCTTCCAAAAAACCACGTTATTAAGACAGTGAAACTGTTTTTGACCAACATAAAATTGTCATCAGTTTTCAGGAAATATATATATATATATATATATATATATATATATATATATATATATATATATATATATATATATATATATATATATATATAGAGAGAGAGAGAGAGAGAGAGAGAGATCTTAATTCTGTTGACATAAATTTGTTCCAAATAACTTACAATATATAGCAGTTAACTAAGCACACATGCATGGGATCTTTTTTATGCCCACAAACCCATACCATAATTAATTATTATATATGTTATTCTTTTTAACATGGCAACCATCCTTGCATGTAATTATTCATACTTGGCCCTGCTCCTGCTCCTGCCGTTAGTGAATCCGTTTGATACCTAAAATTCAATCACAACAAATCGATATGATCATCGGTTTGAACACCTATATATATATATATATATATATATATATATATATATATATATATATATATATATATATATATATATATATATATATATATATATATATATATATATATATATATATATATCAACTGAAAATTCTGCATGTTATCAAAAGGTAAGTTAATTACTACAACTACAACTTTTGTTGATTGAATAACCTTTCAATTTACTTGTTAATTATTAAATTGGCTATAGGTTGTACTCATTGTTTTTTTTTTTTGTTATTATTAATAGAAGTACCATTAATTAAGTTACATTTTAATAACAAATTTTCAGTTAATGGATTATTTTTTGAACAGATTAAAAAGTTGGTTACCCATTTCCGATTTGTAAAGTGGGCCCGCAGTCGAGGGGATGAAAGAATGCTTCATCGTTTTGGTGTTGAGGTTGAGGTTGTCTTTCATAACAGACTTCCTGTTGGGCATGTGGATACCAATGGAGTGAGTTTACTTGATTTCCTTCAATCAGCTGCAAAACATTAAAATTAAGATTAATACAAAAATTATTGCATAACATATTACATGAAATTACTTAACATAATTATAATATATACCCTTTGCTTCAAGGTCCTGTTTGCTTCATTTAACGCATGCTCCTACATATATAATGAACAAGTACTATATATATCAGAAAAAAGAAAATTGGAATTATTTTTATATAAATTTTTGAGATTGTTCTATAATTTATTACCTTCTTTTGAAGATCTGAAAGTGTGTCCAACATGAGCTGTGTCTGTGCCATACATATATATGTATAAAGTAATTATTTAATTTAATTTGACATTGATATATGATATTATATAATTTAAATTAATTTGTTGAAATATATATATAAAAATAAAATACCCGGGCTGATCGGATATGCTTGAGTGATGTATCGAGCTGTTTTTCTAGCGATTCAAGCTCCTTGCAGTTTAAAGGCCCAAGATCTTCACCCAGAAGATTCCTATACGTACGTTCATAACAACCATATTAATTAAATAACATTTATTAAAAAAAAAAAAAGAGAGAAAACTTGTACAAAATAAGTAAATATATTGGGTCTTTTATTGTTTACCTTTGGGAACGTTGTAGGGCTTCATACCGTGTCTTAAGTTTTAAATACTCCTGTTGACTACTTAGCTCCTACATCCATGAGAAACGAAGTCGTATTATGTATATATGCATGTCTCTTATATTGTTATTATTTATTAATAATATATAAATGGAAGTTTTAAGCTGAAAGTTGAAACCCTAATTGTTAGAGAAACTAATTTTTAATTTGATTTGGCCGGAATTTCCTCCTTTTTTTAATCTATTAATAATTAATATTGTACGCGAGGTGGATAAAACGCGTCAACTCGGGTTAATTTAGGTAAATTGTTGATTGAAAAATAAGAACCATAAATAAGTAAATGAATTAAGGAAAATATACGAAATGTCATGGGTTAGTTATATATATATCATTTTTTTTCTCCAGAATTACGATAGTTTATGATTTTCATGTTACGATTTGTTAGCTTAGATATATTTCTGTTTCTTTTTTGTAATTCAAGAAAATCCTTCAACAAAAAATATGAAAGATTGCTTACGTACGATTTGAAATTAAGGTTTAAAAACTTACATTACATATATATGTAAACTAAGCCTATATCTATATTTCTTATAAACAAATATATAGTATATTTTTTAAAAGATTTATTTCGAAATTTGCTTCCTGTTTATACGAGATATTAGTTTTAGAAAATTTTCTTACAAGTGTACGAATTTGTCGGAATGAGAAATAATTTCCATAAATAACTCCCTACTTCTTTCATCAATACAATTTCACCTCCTTTTGTATATATACACATATCTTCATGCTGAACTGTTTCTACGAGAACTCAAAATCATCTTCTTTCCAGCTTTTTCAGATACCAAAGGTTAGCTTCACTTCATAATGGTTTTTCAACTCCAGATTACATGATATGTTTACGTTTCTTTTCTTCTTATTAACTTATTTTCACCAAAAAAATATAGAAACACGACATTTTATCATCCCTACAGCCTTTAATTCCTGTTCAATGTTGTTAACATGTTCATCTTACAATATTGTTTATTAGGTTTTATGTTTTACTAAAAAGAAGTGTTTTTTTTTTTTTTTTTTTTTTTTTTTTTTTTATATATATAAGAAAACACACAGAGAGAGATAAAGTTTATGTTTTACTGATTAGATACAGAAAAATAAAAACTTTATATTATACTAACACTCTACCAATTTAATCCAGAATATATACTAGTTCTTATACAAGTTGTGAACATATGGAGGAATTTTCTTCTTCAAACTACAGCAGCAATTTGTCTCATACGATGATAAATAATTATGATTATTCACAAAAATACAAAGGGGTGGTCCCACAACAGAATGGAAACTGGGGTGCTCAAATATACGCAAATAATCGACGAATATGGCTTGGAACATTCAAATCTGAAATAGATGCAGCAATGGCTTACGACAGGGCATCTCTCAAGCTTAGAAGTGCAGACGCCCCAAGAAACTTTCCATGGACGAAAATAACCCTCCAAGAGGCAAAGTTCCAAACTCATTACACCATGGAAATAATTTTAGCTATGATCAAAGATGGAACGTATCAATCTAAGTTTGATGATTTTTGGAAAATAGAGAAGGAGAATGAGCAGAATAATAATGTTCTATCTCCTGATCAAAAGGGTAATTTCGGGTTTTCATGTAGGGTTCTCTTTCAAAAGGAGTTGACTCCAAGTGATGTGGGTAAGCTTAACAGATTGGTTATACCTAAGAAGTATGCTATTCGTTATTTTCCTCACGTGCCTGATAATGAGTCAGAAGGAGGTGGTGGTGTTCATGTTAATGATGAGGTGAATCTTTCTTTTTATGATGTTCAGAAAAGATTGTGGAAATTTCGTTATTGTTATTGGAAGAGTAGTCAAAGTTTTGTGTTCACTAGAGGGTGGAATCAGTTTGTGAAAGAGAAGAAGCTAATGGCCAAGGACAGGATTGTCTTTTATTATCATGAGAATCTTCAAGTATCGAATATGGGGTTCTGGGTTATCGACACGTGTTGGTCTAGTAGCAATATTGGAGTAGGTCTGAAGCTTGGTGTGGGGGCACAGGAAAATGGCGAATTAAGAAGGGAAACAGAAGAAAGTTTTCAGGATCAAAAGATGGATGATGAAATTATAGAAAAAAGCAGCGTAAAGACCAAAGGATTGAAGCTTTTTGGTGTCCTCATAACTGAATGACAACTTTTTTATTTATCTATAATGTTTATATGAATCTTTAGTTTAAATAAAAGTTTCTTTTTCTTTGTTATGGTTTACCCATTGAACTTAGATGTATTCTATATTTGATAACCTTTATATATAGTTCGGCTTCTGACATTAATTAGGTTAGGTATTCGTCCACTAAAACTTGTGTCAGCTAAAAAAATCTAACCTTTATAAAGACAAGTCTACAATACATAAACTTATTGAAATGAAAGCTGAAAGTAGGATAGAAAGAAACGCATGATTGTTTATACTATAGAAAAGAGAATACTCACTAGTGCTTCCCTTGCAGAGACATTTGACTCTGGTGCTCCATAGTTGCATTTTTGATACCTCTCCAGTGTTTTCAGCATGCTGCTAGAAGAATAATTGTAATTAATTACACGTTACAAATACTAAAATCAAGTTCAAATTGTGTATGATAAATGTACAAATGAATGACATTCAGTTGATTAGTAGCATAATTAAGTATGTGTGTTAAGGTACTTGAGAAAGTGAGGACTATGTTTAACACAAACTCTCAGACTTTCATTACTTAACCTTTCATCTTTCTCTCTTACGTGTGATAAAAGGACCATGTAAAGGTGTTTACATAATTACATGTCCTGAAAGAAGAGAATATATATATCCTTTCAAGCTTTTCCCCTAAAGTCGCCATTGATTGAGCCAATTGAACTTTTGAGGGTCAAAACCAACTGCAGCCTATGGTGTTTTTTAGTAAGATCGGAGAAACAATCCAGGAAGGAGTGAATCCTGCGCATTTCGTTGGAATCACTACTGGTTGGATTCAAACTTGTTACCTCTAAAATTCAATGAGAAAATCCTAGCTACTGCTGCAAGATCAGCGACCATTTGCATTTATTTTCTCTAAAACAGAAGTTATGCACACAAAGAGGCAACAAATAATTAAGCATGAATCGGTAATCTGCTTGCTGGATTTCATAGTATTAGTGTTGCTGAAAGAAGTCGTCTACCAGCTTCGATCCATAAATTTCTGTAGATCAGAAGTTTTTGTAATTCTTCTGCTAATAGAAAACTGAATATACAAAATCAAAGTTACAATGAAAACTCCCTGGAAGACCTATGAGGTGAAACTGAAAAAAAGGAAGAGAAAAAGAAAAAGAATCAACTGTGACCAAAGAAACCCTAGAGATGGAAACATATCTGATATGAGAGAATTCCTCAACTATGAGATGTTAGATCTCAGGAAGTAACTACATAATTAGATGAGGTTGAAAGATTTAGAACACATGAGAATTTGAATTGAATATATATAACAAATTAAGGCGAAGCAAAAGGAAACATAACGAAAGGAGGAGAGAGAAAATATTCTGCCATGAAATGAAAACTCATGACAAATTCTTTTTGAAGTTTTGTACAATTTTCATGAACAAAAAAATCAAATTACTCTCACTTCTGAAAAAAATTGAGTCGTAGAGGAAGCTAGAAAAGGTTAAAGAACTAGTGATCGAAACAAAAGAACAGAAATGGCGATGCATTTATATAGAAATGGTGAGAGAGAGAGAGAGAGTAAGAAAAGAGAAATCTTCTTTTCATGGCTTTCCACTCGCAGATCTATCAAAAAAACAAGCTACAAGTTCCATAAACGCCGAGACATTCACGAAAACTGCAAACTTGTTACACGAAAAACAAATTCGCTTTTTCATAGCACTTGAGATCGATCCATTCCCGTCCGAGCTGCTTGCTTAGATCTAAAGCAGATTCGAATAGAAGATACAAAAAATGTGATTCCGTTTCCGTACTCCATTCGATACATAAAAGAATCAGTACATATATCCATATATATGTTATACCTTGAGCTGCTACAAAACTCATAGAGCTTTCCCCTGTTGGAGAAGATGATCAAAGCAACCTCAGCATCACAGAGAACGGAAAGCTCGTAAGCCTTTTTCAACAGTCCATTTCTGCGCTTTGCGAAGGTGACTTGCCTGTTGATTTTGTTCTCTATCCTCTTCAATTCCACCCTCCCTCTCCCCATTCTCACAATCACTGAATCTATCACCAAAAAAACACAAAGATTCAGAGGTGACACAATCTCTCTCTCTTTCGTTTCTAGCTTCTCTCTTACCTGGTATCACTCCTTATACACGCTTTCTTTTACACATACACTTATCAACTTTTAATTTAATGGAAACCAGTGCGTTATTTACTATTTATCGTACACAACTGCAATCTAAACATTCTTAATCATTATATCTGATTTTAGTATAACTTTTTTTTATATAAATTTTGATTTTATAATGTGTTACTAGTTTCAACATATATATCTATATTGCATTTTATTTTAAAAAAAAAAAGTATAAGACAATAATATCATCGAAAGTTATAAATACTAATTTGAAAATGAAACTTTTACACAAATAAATCATCATATATAACACTTTTTGGTCATGGTTGAGAGGTACGACGAGATAATTATGGTACAACTATATGGACTTGTATGGTTGAGAAACGTTATTTTTAGAAAATAATAATTACTTGTTGATAAATGAAGCGAAATCACTTAAATTGTGGATGTAATGTTTTGCAACATTGCTTTGTGGAATTTGGCCAAGGATTTTTGAGATTTCCCATTACATTATCTTTTAAGGGCTTGACATAGTTATATTTACATATAGAATCCTTCATTCGAACATCAATTGCAGCCCACGTATGAAATAGCAATTCCATTAATTTTATCATTATGTTTCCACTTTTATGGCAAATTTATGATTATACTTGCTCAAATAAATAAAAATATTAACATAAGTTATGTAGAACAAATGACTAACAATAACAAGAATACCTAAGGCCGTGTTTGGTGAGGCGAATTCAATCATATGTGTTTGGTTGTTGGATAAAAGATTGATGGATTTTATGTAGGAGTAATTTAAATTATTTTATGTTTTATTATTAAAATGATAAGTTATCTTTGGAATTTGTGGATTTTTTTAATGACATGTATTATGAAAAAACAAACCAAACTAGTAAGACACTAGACAGAAGAGGAACAAAAGTTTAAAAAAAAAAAGCAAAACAACATCAAAGCTATACAACATAAACCAATTTACATTGTAGTGCATTTTCACACAATACCAAACCCAATTAAAAGTATTAATCACAATGTCATCCGTTGTCTTCAAATGAGCAATTCAAAACTTATTGAGAACCACGAAATTACAAATCCACCACAACATATTACATAAGAAAGAGTCGACTTCAACAAAACTAACTTATTTCCCCCACTCATACTTTTTTGATTTGTTGATTGATTAATATAAATAGGTTAGCAAAAAGTTAGCAGAAAATAATTACAAAGGAATAGTTAAAATAGGATAATTACAAAGGAATAGTTAAAATAGGGTTTAAAAGTCATGACAACTAACACTAACTTTTTTATTTCTGTACACATACCAATTATAAGAATAAGCAATCAAACTATCGGTCAACATATTCCATCTACCACATCCTCCCAATTCAAACGACAATCGAACTACAATCTAGACCATGAGCAAAACCAACCTCATATCAAGCAAGCACAATCACACTCAAAGAAGACATGGTCCATCTAATCATCACTCGAACCATAAAAATAACAAAGGTAAGAAGCAACTATAATACATCTACGGACCATAATACACACACGAGGAATAGGATTCTTAAGAAGTCGGCAAATAAAAATAATTTATCTTCAATGGCACCTACTTCATTATGTAACTGTTAGATTAGGTGTCTAAGAAAATAACTAAATTAATGTATTCTTGAATTATTAACAAAGTCCTTTTGGGTTGCCCTCAAACCAATTAATGGACTGGAATGATATTTGGAGAAAAAGACTGATTTATTAATTGATTATATTATTAATAAATTAATTAGAAATCAAAATAAATAATTTATTAATATATTATGAGAATAATATATTAATTAGAAATTATATTGTTTAATTAATAGTTACTCATAAATTAATTTGAATTAATTTTGAGATTAGTTGGATTAATTAATGGAAGGACTAAAGGTGATAATTTTCAAAAGTTAAAGATTGACAAATTCCAGAACCTCCCTTGAAGGGGGGGGGGGGGGGTTGAAATTCTAGATGGTTATAGGGTTTCTAGAGGTATCCTTGGACTTTAAGGAAGCTTGGAATGCATTAAAGAGCAAGAAAAAGGATGATATCTTATATAAGGAAACATGCTTTATCCTTAGCCTTCTTATCACCTATATAAACCCCTTGGATTATGAATTTCGAAATTCACCTCATTCCAAAGAGAATTTCAAAATTTCCCTTCCTTCTCCTCTCTCCTCTTTAGCCTCCAGTTTGTTAGGGTTTGGGTGTGAGTCATTAGAGGCACGAGATTTCTGGTGCTTGCTTTTTGAAGACCAATAAGGAAAGATTACTAGTTTATTTGCAATAATAAACTAATGTATGTATTTTTCTAATATCCCTTTAGTGATTTCGAAAATAGCATTGTACTTTAGGGTTCTTGATATTCAATAGTTGTTTGCAAATCATAGTGAGAGCATAGATCCTTTAGGATGCATTTGAACTTAGGGTTTATGTTTTTCTGCCAAAATAAAATTTTATAACATATAAAACCCATCAGTGGTATCATATCCATTTTTCTCATTGACCTTGCACAAGTTGAATACATCAAAATTATGGTTTATAAAAACTAAACCCTAAGGAGGTATTTTCGAAAATTCCATAGGGTTCTTGAAAACCTAGCCTCCACCCTAGTATTTTTGAAATTTGCAAGGGTTTTAGAAACACTAGCCCCCTTGCCTAATTTTCAAAATTTAAGGATCCTTTCTAGGGTTTGTCCTGTTTCCTTATTTGTTATTTTAAGAGTCTTAAAATTTGAACAATTAAAACATAGTAAACCCTAGCCCTTTTCGAAAAATAAAAGGCTTAAGACAAGGACTAAATTGAATTATTTTTATTAATTGTTCAATTGTAAATAATTATTTGATCCATATTGATTTAATTAAATTAATCAATTTTTTAATTAAAAGATAAAGATTAAATCAAAATTGGTTTATTTTTAAATTAAATTAATTTTATATTAATTTCAAAAATTTATACTTAAACCTAGTATTTTAGAAAAGTTTTAAAATACACCTTATACTATATATAATTAAAAGATTAATACAATATATGTATAAAAAAAAGTCAGTCAAATTGCTAGTACGCTTCATTCACGAAACCATGCTATAAATAGGGTATAAGGAAGCGGCCTATAAATGATCATTGCATGGGTGTCCACTCCCACCCACCGCTCTCCTATGTGGTGGAGGATTGTTAGCCGAACGGATTTGATATGACATAATCTCATTAATAAGCATAATGATATAAAGTAACTAAACCATATTTAAAATCTTACTCTTAGTTACTTTAGGAAAAATGTGAAAAGTATGCTAATCCATGGAAACACACATCATGCTTTATATGTTGTTCGTGGAGCGTGTGTGGTTAACCGACACACTAATAGGGACTATAAAGAGATATGATGAACATTTTGAAAATTATCATTATTAACGGATCGTGTGTGGTTTACCGGCACATCAATGTGAGATGATAAATGACATCAAGGCTGTCAAGTGGGTTTACATGGTTATTTACATGTCGTTTGTGATACTCGACATCACAGTCACAAAAGTGAGAGCATAATCAGATATTAAACATGCGATCGATAAGAATAAATGAATATCAAAAGATCTAGGTGTTTCATAAGATTGGAATTGGTAAAACCCTTACCTACCTAAAATAGATTCAAATTTGATTACGATATCCCTCTTCAAAGTTCAAATCGAAAATATGGATCCTAGCCTTAATTTAAATTTATGAGTTAATAATTAAACATTAAAATCAACTAACTTGAATTCTCCTTTTCTTTTATTTTTAAAATATCTTATAGAAATGGTCTTCTTCTTTCTTAAGGAAATAAGTTTCCTAATTCTTCTAGAGATGATCTTCCAATTCAAGTCAAGGTGAAATTGTTTTACATTCCTTTGGAAATGATGGAACTAAACATCAACTTTCTTCCACCTCTTCCTCTTGTGACTCTTCCAACGTCACATTTTCCTCAAGTTGAAAGATACGAGACTACTCAGTCCTTATTGGCATATAAACATCAAGATGAAAACCTTATGTGTATGCATGTTCTGAAAAGAAATTGTATAATAACAAGTTGGATAAAATGGGTGTCGTTTTCCTAATAAAGCGAGCCATTGATTTGTTTTTTCTTTCTCTTCCAAAGTCATATGATCAGTTCATTTGAGAACTTTTATATGAGAAATATCGACGTGACCTTAATTGATCTGACCCAAATGTTGATTATTGTTGAAGCCGAAATGCTTAAGAACACATCTAAACCAGAGATGCTTATTGGGTCTAATTTCAAGGTTTTTATGGACATTGACAATGGTGACAATGGTGGTACAGAAAAAGATTTCTCTTCCCAATGGAAAGGGGTCATCCAAGATTAAATCGTTCGATTGTATGGTAAAGAGAAAAGGGTAGTTCTTGGATCGTTCCATGTGTTGACCCCAAAGAGTCCATTTGTTTTTAATACCAATAGAAGGGACATTGGAAACAAAGTTGTCCAAAATACCGGAAAGATCTTAAATATAGTAGAGTCAAGTGATGTGACTTTACTTTAGGTCAATCCATTACCTGAATCCATTGTCTTATGGGTTCCTATTCACAGACTCTTAATACATGATGTGATGATAAGATTTCGATAGTCTTAAAGGAGTTAAGAGAAAGAAAGAAGGTTGAGCAAGGTGAGCTAAATCTGATCATAAGAAATGAACTTTGGTCACATGGTTCAGTGATTAGAATTTGGAGCTACTACTAAGGAGTTAGGATAATTTAATAGATTACTATCACTTTTAGGAGATGTCTAAAAACATAGCTTTTCATTTTATGCATTGTAAGGACAAATTCCAATTTTTCGTTTATTTTCAATTAAAGTGAAATTTTGGTTTATCTAGTTACCTTATTTTATATTTCCTTGCTAAAGCATTTATGAAAGTGTTGGTTACGTTTCTAATATTAGCAATATTAATCGTGGATTTAATTTTTATAATATCACTTGTGGTATTGCCATAATTGACCAAGTGAAAAGAAATCTCATCATTGTAACGCCCGCATATTCAGGCTAGTCAATTTAGAGATAATAAACATCAGAAATGACTTTTTGATAGGAGATTATTTAGAATAAATAATCTTAACTAAGTTATAGTATATTGCACAAGGGTTTCGTACATATAAAAAATGTTGAAATCCGAGTTATAACGAAGAAGTTATGACCTGTCGAAGTTTCGCAACAAAACCAACACGACGTTGTGTGACATAAAAAGCTAGTTTGCGATAAAATAATTTTACTCTTAGCGATCTAAACGAAAGTCGTACTATACGTTAAACCAAGAGCACTCATAAAAAGAGCGTCCAAATCTGACTTCGTATATGGATGTTATGATTTTTCTAAGATTTAGCATAACAATGCACAATCCGGAATTCGAATTTTAGGTTGACCGATTTTTAGCCGACACAATCTAAACGAGAAATAAAGATCTTATTAATAAGAACTCAACAATATAAATACAGACGAAAACGGACGTTGGATGACAAAGTTATGAATTTTTAACGGACATTACCTATCTAGGCCTGTTAAAATATAACTTTAAAAATAAAGTCAAAATTAGCCGACGGAGTCTAAACAAAATTTGTAGAGTACATCGATAACTACGCGCATATATAAAGAACATCAAAAACGGAGCTCATATGCGAAAGTTACGGAATTTAGAAGTTGGGAATAAGCTGTTGCGAGGAGGGTGACATGGCCAAATCTCGGCCTTTGCTTGCTCCCCACGGACTTTGCTTTGGATCGCAACACGTGCCCACTCATACGTGCAATGTAGCCCTAGTACGTGCAGCGTACCTCCAAGGAACGCCCAACGTACCAAGGATCAACATCCTATAAATAGCATGCGAAGTTCGCCACTTTTCCTCACACCTTAACCTTTCTCTCTCTCTATAACTTCTCTCTAAGCCTCTCCCAACCCTTAGTACTTCCAAGTGCTAAGAAGCGAGTCCAGGAGCGCCAGAAGGCTCCGAGAAGAAGAGATTTTCGGCTAGGAAGTTCTGCCCCCGCAGAGCCCGGTTCATAGCCAAACCTCCTAGAAAGTGAGTTATGTTTACCCTACTTTAAATATAGCTTATGTTTAACTTCAATACCGTTATTATGAACTCATAAAAAATATATATTATAAAATATAATATACAAAGTGTTATTGTAATATATTTTAACTAATCGTTGTACGGGGAATCTGGTTTGAAGGGCCGCATAGGGTTGTTGGATTTTAGAAGTGCTATAATGCCAAAATGGTCCTGCCCTCCAATGTTTCATGTCTGGCCCTTGTCCATACATAGTGGTTAAGAAGTATTGTTTAAAACTTATAAAACAATATCACTCGTAAATAGTCGCTATAAATATTAGACTAAAATATAAGCGATAATGATACTAGGTTTCGCTGAAGGAAAATAGAATTGTTAGAAGCGAAGCGCTACCCAAGTTTGGAATCACCACTTTAATAAGTGAGTGAATAGTTACTTTCATATTACACATAGATATGAAATATTTAATATAAATTACGTGCTATGTGTGCACATTATCTGTGTTCTTGATATCTATGTTGGATGAACAAAATATACATGTTTTATTTGATTTAAACTGTATATGTATTTTGTACTTATAATTATGATGGGTAAAGATGGGTAGATGAAATATGATATAGATGATGAGAGGTGAGATATGATGAGAAGCCTTGACCTTAACGATGAGAAGCCTTGACTAAAGCGATGGCCCAATCATTTAGTAGAGTATAAATGACAACCACAAACTATTCTGGACAATCCAGTAGAACACTAGTAGGCTCGTAACCTATACGTGTTATCAATGATATGTTCATCAGATGTACTCTAAAAACCCATTGACATGAATTATGGGTGGACTCCCTAAAATAATATTGTCAATAAAAGAGATAAACCTTGACAGCTATGGAATTAGTGCCTAACAAATAACATAGACAACTATGGACTTAATGCCTGTTATACAAACCTTGGCAACGATGGACTTCGTGCCTATTCCTTAGGATAATCCTTAGGAATGATTGAGTGAATGATAGATGATTCTTAGGGTAGATCCTTAAGAAATAAAGAAGATAATGGAGATGGGTAATTGGGATAATTGTTTGATGATGAAACATAATAACTTTATTATTGTGGGTTGAAAACCCTATGTACTTACCAGGTTTCCCATCCTGACCCACTTAGTTTATTTGTATCACAATCACCAACTAGACAGATACCTGGTGTTGTACAAGTCGCATTGTATAGTATATAAGAATCTTGTTCACTGGAAAATTATGAGTAATTCATTGATCACATGTTTATGTAAGTCAAGTGATAGACTAATGGATCTAGTACATGTTGATATGAACTCTTCAAAATCCACCTCAAAGGACGATAACTCTATTCGTCATAATTTACTGATGTTTAAGTAAATATGGTTGTGTTTATAAGATTAAGCATTGTTATGATACTTTGAAAAGATTCAAAGAGTAGCATAATGAATAAGAATAATCTATAAGGCAAAAAGATCAAAGTTTCTCTAATTGTCATGGATTTCCATTTCCTTGGATCCATGGGTTCAAATACACCATGGAGCATCCATGGAGCATCATATGGGTTTTAGCCCAACTTGATAATCTATGGAGCATTAGCCCACTATACAAGTATGGATGATTTACACAATCAACCCATATATTTAATTAGTCTTCTTTTGATCACTTAATTAATTCTAGATTAATTCTTGATCAATACTAATTAAATAATCTTATTAATATATTATAACTTATAATATATTAACAAACCTTAAGTGTTATTTCTCTCATTATAGTCACTCCAAATGCATGATGCCATGCAACCCAAATGGACCATGTCGGGTCGGGTCAAGTCTTACCAATTATAGTTATGGACTTAGACATTAATCCAACAGTAGATACCCTTGCCCGTTTGGTATTGGAATCTTAGATCTTGTAACCTCAAGAGGATAGTAGTGGGGTGGTAAGGTTACGAGATGGTTTGGAAATCTATTGATTATGTAGTTGGCAGAGCATAGTTGAATCCAAGTGGGAGATAAAAGTTTATACTGAGGGTTGCACAAGGAAAGAGGATTCAATTCATCTTGCAGAATATGTGATGCATCTATAGTGGCGTGTGGCGGATATGTGATTAGGTTCAGGTTGAGGGTTGTGTTAAAGCCTCTCTGCACATTCTTATCTGATAAAGTCTTTGGGGTTCGAAGAAATATCCGAACAACCGATTGGGGTGTAGTCGAATGAGGTTTTGACTCATGATTGGTTATGGTTTGGTATAGTAGATGGAGGGAAAGACCATCGACTGGGACCATGGTTGTTATGGAAGTCTTGTAAGACTACGAGGTAGTTTTACCATACACAAGGTTGATAGGTTGTTGTGGAAGTGTTGTAAGTCTACGATGGAGTCGTAGCATTCACTAGGATGAGACAAACCATTGAAGGAGTGGTTATTGGACTGTAGGAGAATCACAACGCATGCATGGGCCAAGTCGGACCGTTATTGTTAGATGACCACTCCTTGTTGGGAATGAGGATTGTTGGATTTGTGATGGTGTTTTAGGCTTTTTGATCACTCCGGTGGATGAGACCCGTGGGCGAGGCCCTTTTGGGTATGTTAAAATGGGTGAGACCCATGGGCGAGGCCCATTTGGTTATGACAGTATGGGTGAAACGCATGGTCAAGGACCGGTTGGTTAGGTTAACTAACATGAGTAGACCATCCCGACATTCGAGGATATGCATATGATAATAAGTGATGGCCGTAAGCCTCCAGACCAATGATGGAGTGATGGCGAGATTAGGGTGAACTGTAAGCTTGAGCACCCTAACGGACTAGATAGTATCACGATTGATCGTGAAGCAGTAAGTGTGTGGATCCTAAGGATAAGACCCGATAGTAATTGGCTCAAATAAGGTGTTAGATCATGTTTAGAGTTGGGAGACTATGTGATCAGCAGATTGAATCTGTGCAGTATTAGGCTAGAGTAGCCTTTATCAGTTAGACTCTTGGGCGGATTCTTGTAGTTCGACCATGCGCAAGATTTTCAGTCTCAACGATCATTTAGGGTCTTTGTATCTTAGTATAGTTGAAGGTCAGCATGGATGCAGGAGACCTTGGATTGATCAAATATGTGAATTTTTGGTTAACAAGATGTGGGTTATAGATTGGTTTGGCATTTAGGAGTGAGACTCGCGTTGGGATTCACCCTTGCTTTCAAATGGAAGGTTTCAATAGCGATGAATGGTTAGGCATTCTATTTACCAGTTATCGGAAAGATAATTCAGGGTCAAAACGGTTTCGTTCGGTTCGGGTCGCGCAGTGGAGTCATATTGGTTGTGTTTCAGAATGGTCCTGTCTGTCTGGAAGTCAGATAGGGTTTTGGGTTTTTGAATTTCTAGCAGAGTAGTGATGGTTACTCTTCATGGATTAAAGATAGTGGATCGTGGATTCGTTCTTTGTCAGAGTAAGTGAATACTGATAAGAATTGGGATTTGATTGTAGTATTGGAAGGTGGTCATCTGTATAAATCGACTTCTCAGTCTGAATCGGGGTACTAGAAGAATTGTCCGATCTTCTGGTGTACTTGGAAAGTAGTAGGGAGTGATTTCGAGGACGATATCTAATTTAAGTGTGCGAGAGTTGTAACACCCTTTTTCCAGGATGGATCAGTTTGGGGGTTTAAGGAGTTAAAAGGGTTGTTTTTGTAGAAAATCGAGTGTCATGACGTGATCATTAAGTGGTCATGATGTGACAAGCAAAGAATGAGGAAGCGCATTGGAATCATTCTCACGACATGAGACATAAGATCTCACGACGTGAGACCAGCTGCAACCTAAGGCCATGATCTTTTAGGGTTTACTTTGTATTTAAACCCTTATAAACTAATTTTAGGGTTCAGTATCAGCCTCCAACCCCCCCCCCCTCTCACCTCAAAAAAAATTCCTAGCCCTAATTCCTTGGTTGATTCTTGGCCTTTTGGAGCATTTTTGGATTGGAGAAGAAGAGAAGAAGGAGAAAAAGGTGTTCTTTTGGTGGAGATTGCAAGGAAGCATCATCATCATCATCTCATATTGTTTTTGGTCCCTTGTAAGTATCAAAGCTTCCACTGTTATTGTTGTATATGGCTAGATCTAAGTTTTGTCTCACTTTTCTCCTTGTTGAGCTAGTTTGAATGAAAATAAACCATAAAGTTGGAAACCTTATGGGTTATAAGGATCCTTAGAATGTCATGAGGTTCATATCTAGTGAATGGTTAGGTGTTGAATCCATGCATGAGAGTTCGGTGACCTTTTCTACATTTATTATCCAAATGAGATTTAGACATGTATTGAACATACATTTCCATAAATTATCGACTTTTAAGTAGATTTTTGAGTTATAAGTGTTGGGTTTTGAGCATTCTAACACTCCTATGGTGTTCCTGCAATCCTAGAAACCTTGGATCTATGTTCGACTAAGATACATGCAAAATTGATTTCCAAGGTTTATAATCCTATCTAGCATACATGGGGAACTTTTAAACATAAAGTAAGCTAGAACAACATACCTTGCAGTAGTTTGGATTCCTTGAAAACCTTGTGAGCCTAGCACCCCAAGTGTGATGCCTCAAATGTCTCACACAACACCAAATGCTTTTGGAATGACTTGAGAGAAATGTCACACACTTAGAAATCGGCTATGCCCTCTCACTCTTGCTTAAGTGTCGATTTTGGTCTACAACATGTCGCTTATATAGTGTTTCATAATTAGGGTTACACCAAGTAAACCCTAATTGACATGACTCTTCATTTCTTGGATCCATGGGTACAAGAACACCATGGAGCATCCTATGGGTTTTAGCCCAACTTGATAATCCATGAAACATTAGCCCACTATATAAGTATGGATGATTTACATAATCAACCCATATATTTAATTAGTCTCCTTTTGATCACTTAATTAATACCAAATTAATTCTTGATCAATACTAATTAAATACTATTATTAATATATTAGAACTTATAATATATTAATAAACCTTAAGTGTTATTTCTCTCATTTTGGTATATCCAAATGCATGATGTCATGCAACCCAAATGGACCATGCTAATCAGGTCAAGTACATCCCATAAATAGTTATGAACTTAGACACCTAATCCAACAATAAGACCTTCTAGTAAAGTTAGAGTGAAATTCATAATGGATTAAGGACTTAAATCTTCGGATATGGCTTCAGACTGTGCTCATGACATGAGACATAAGGTCTCACGACATGAGATTTTAAGACCCCATTTTTTGCTAAGCTTTCTAAGGCTCACGGCGTAAAAGAAGGATGTTCATGTCATGAGGTCAGCTCAGATGATATTTTTGTGACTGATTTGGCTGAGTTAGGTTGAGTCGAGTTGGAATCGGATGAGTGGACTCTCACAATGTGACCAAAGGCTGGTCACAACATGATACTTGATAGTTGGAATTATGGTTTGTTGACTTTAACTTTCGACCTGGGTTGACTTTTGGTGAAGATGGTTGGTTTAAGTGTGTAGACTAAGGTTGGACCTTGTATGTTGACATAGGAGTGTCGTAGCAGCGGTTGCGAGGCCTTGAGCTGTGGTTTAGCAGATTCATGAGTCTCTTCACTGTACTCGTAGGTCGAAGGCACCAATGTCGCCTCACTAGGATGTGTTATGTAGGATGCTAGCTGTCTTTTTGACACTTGCATTGTATGCTGGGTTGGGCCCATTGACATATATTTAGGGCTAGGCCCATTTTCATGAGTGGTGGGCCCATTATATGGTAGGCTAGGCCCATT